>NW_022437040.1:131433-155245 GCF_009761245.1 Sapajus apella | reverse complement strand
TTTTTTTTTTTTTTTTTTTTGAAATGGAGCCTCAATCTGTTGCCAGGCTGGAGTGCAGTGGTACAATCTCGGCTCACTACAACCTTCGACTCCCCGGTTTAATCGATTCTCCTGCCTCGGCCCCCCGAATAGCTGGGATTACAGGCCTGTGCCACCACGCCCAGCTAATTTTTGTATTTTTAGTAGAGACGGGGCTTCACCATGTTGGCCATGTTGGTCTCGATCTCCTGACCTCGTGATCCACCTGCCTCGGCCTCCCAAAGTGCTGAGATTACAGGTGTGAGCTGCTGCACCCAGCCAGGAAAGATGTATTGTTAACTGAAAGCTGTAAGTTGTGGAACACCACAGAAAGCATGACATTATGTAAATACATAAAACTATATACATCTCTATATAAATATGGTCATGCAAATGCAGACAAGAAAATCTGGACAGATTATACCAAACTGAAAATAGCAATTAGGAGGAAGTGGGCTGGTAACTGGGGAAGTGTCTAAGTCCATTTACGCTACTACAGCAAAATACCACAGACTGGGTAATTTATAAACAATAGAAATTTATTTCTCACCATTGTGGAGGCTGGCAAGTCCAAAGTCACGGTGCTAGCAGGTTTAGTATGGCGAGGGCTTAGTCTCTTGCCTCCAAGATGGTGCCTTAAACACTGTGTCTCCTGGAGAGGACAAACACTGTGTCCTCACCTGGAAGAAGGGATGGAAAAGGGAATGAATCCACTCATTCACACCCTTTTATAAGGGCCATAAATGAACAAATCACCTTCTGAAGGCCCCATCTTCTTTTCTGTTTTGTTTTTTTTTTTTTGAGACAGAGTCTTGCTCTGTCACCCAGGCTGGAGTGCAACGGCATGATCTCGGCTCACTGCAGCCTCCACCTCCCGGGTTCAAGTGATTCTCCTGCCTCAGCCTCCTGAGTAGCTGGGACTACAGGCGCCTGCCACTATGCCCGGCTAATTTTTGTATTCTTAGTAGAGATGGGGTTTCACCATGTTGGCCAGGCTGATCTCAAACTCCTGAGCTTGTGATCCATCCATCTTGGCCTCCCAAAGTGCTGGCATTACCGGCGTGAGCCACCACACCTGGTTCCAATCATCTCCAAATTGGAAGCTCTGAGTTTAAAAAAAAATCCCCTCCCATAACCAGGTGCAGTGGCTTATGCTTGGGCAACAGAGCAAGACTCTGTCTCAAAAAAAAAGAGTCTCTGCAACCCCTTAGGCCCCATCTCTTAATATTATCACATTGGCTAGTAACTTTCTACATAAGACATCAGCACAGTGGCTCACACCTGTAATCTCAGCACTTTGGGAGGCTGAGGCAGGAGTACTGCTGAGCCTAGGAATTTGAGACCAGCCTGGGCAACACAGGGAGACCCTGTCTCTACAAAAAAAATTTAAAGCTTAGGCACCATGTAGTGCACGCCTGTGGTCCCAGCTACTTGGGAGGCTAAGGTGAGAGGATTGCTTGAGCCCAGGAGTTCAAGGCTGTAGTGAGCCATGACTGAGCCACTACATAAGAACCTTGGAGGACAGTTTCAGACCACAGCAAGAATCAAGGGAGATTTTTGTCTTTACCTGCATTGAATATTTTTTACAGTGAGAGTATATTCATGTGTTAAACATTCAATTAAAAATGAATTTTAAAAGAATGGGAAGAAGGAACAAGAATATCTGTCCTTGTGAACCAGAGAAATAAACAGACAATACCAGCTGAAGGATTGTAAGTGGAAAAGGATGGAACTTCTTCCCAAAGAAGAGGCCAGTCCTCTCCCAACTCCACTTCCAGACCGTTTGACCCTTGGGTCTATTAGCTGGAGGGTCCAGCCATCTACCTGGAAACAGTATAATATCCACTAACACCATCTAAACCTTCTCAGAATGAGGAATTCACAAGCCTGGGGTCAAGGATTCTGGGAACAAAGTGGCCAGGAACCTCACTGGAGCATGACCATCTATATTTCAAAAGCTCAACGCCAGATCCTTTATCTGGGGAGTTTCATTATGCAAAGAACACAAAGCACTTTATTGTAGCACAGCTCAATGTTAGTGGGTCCATGGTGTCTGTGGCTTTAAAAGAGGGACTCTGGAACTGTTTGAACATATTGAATTGGCTTCTGAACAAGTCAACCAGCAGAGCTTTTGTGTATACAGCACCTCCCAGGCCTAGAATTGACACAAGTAGAAAGTAACACTGAGTCAGGCTGAAAAAAACAAGCAAACAAACAAAAAACCAGAAGACTATGGAAAGGAAGAAAGCTGTAAATAAGAAGTAACAACATGTCTGGCTAAGTATCATTTTCCTCAGTAGCTTCACCTTCACATTTCACTCTTTACCTTTTTCCTTTTCCAAATGAGAGGTTAAAATGGTACAGCATAGAAAAGCCCTTCATCCTCAGAGGAGGTTTGGCATAAAATATTGATCACAGAAGCTTTTGTTTTCTGTAGAGAGGAACAAAACAATATTTTTTCTGTCTCTATCCAGCTAACATGAATGTTTAAAAACTATTTTGCAGCCAGGCATGGTGGCTTATGTGGTAATCCCAGCACTTTGGGTGGCCAAGGCAGGTGGATCATGAGGTCAGGAGTTCAAGACCAGCCTGGCCAATATAGTAAAACCCTGTTTCTACTAAAAATACAAAAATTAACTGGGCATGGTGGCACACACCTGTAATCCCAGCTACTCGGGAGGCTGAAGCAGGAGAATCACTTGAACTGGGACCTGGGAAGCAGGGGTTGCTGTACTCCAGCCTGGGCTAAGAGTGAGACTCCATCTCCAGAAAAAAATAAACAAAACCAACCAAACCAAAAAAACCTATTTTCCTTGGCCAAGCTCAGTGGCTATGGCCAGGTGCAGTGGCTCCTGCCTGTAATCCCAGCATTTTGGGAGGCCAAGGTGGGAGGATTGCTTGAGCTCAGGCACTCAAGACCAGCCTAGGCAATATAGTGAGACCTCATCTCTGCAAAAAATAAACAAAATCAGCCAGCACAATGGCGCATGCCTGTGCTCTGAGCTACTCAGGAGGCTGAGGTAGGAGGATCCCTTGAGCCCAGGAGGTCGAGGCTACAGTTAGCTGAGATTGTGCCATTGCACTCTAGCCTGGGTGACAAGGAGAGACCGTATCTCAAAAAACAACCAATGAAACCTATTTTGCTGGTAAAAGTTACAATGACAGGCGCCCTAAGCCAGAGAGCATCCCATTCCCTTCGTCAATAATTTAACGAATAGTGACTTTGTACAAAGGTTCATATTCAAGGACCTAGAATGCTTAAAATACTATCATAGTTTTGACTCTATTGAAATTATAATAAGAAAATATGATCTGATGTTGAATCCGAGGACCTGTAACAATTGGAAAAATGCTTTCTGTATACTGAATGTACCTACTGTGACCCACCGTTTGTAGGTTCTTGGTAAATGAAATTAAAATACAATTAAAATTCAGTTGTTGGAGTTGCTGAATCACATACACGTATGTATATACACACATATGTATACGTATGGTGATAACTATTACACATTTTTGTATGCTTAAAACTTTTCATGATAAAAAATTAGAAAAAAATGTGTTGCTTCTTCCAAAATCTGTTTCAGATGATCTTTTATGATCACCTTGCTCAGACCTTCCCTGGCCCCTGGCTACAACTTGCCAGCAGCCATCCCTGACTTTCTGGCTCCACTTTGCGGTCCAGCCTATATTTAGCCCCGCGTAGCTCTTCTAACACAAAGCTTTTATCTTGCCACTCCCTGTCAAGTCTCCTCGTGGCTCACCACAAAAAGTCCGCACGCCTCTGCCCAGCCTTCCCAGTTCTCAGTCTCCCGCCCTCCCTCCCACTTCATCCTCGATCTCCAGGACCCACGAGTGGGGCTTCTTACCAACGTTTGATATGCGCCTCTGCCTCTGGGGTACCCTACCAGGGCTGTTCATCCCTGTGGCCTTCGGTTGTCTAAATTTGACCTGCTCATGTTTCATCCAGAGTCTCACTTCCTCCATTCATTCCCTGATTTCAGCACCTGAAGTCCAGACCCCAATCATCCAAACTCCTGCCACTTGGATGCAAATGGCATCTGTCACATGCCAGGCACTGTTCTAGGCACTTAAGATACATCAGCGAATAAGACAGATAAACCTTTGCAGAACTTACACTCTAGTGTGGATGAGAGCACACATAACTCATATCCAAAATAAATAAGTGTATTACATACAAGCAGACCTCAGAGGTACTGCAGTTCTAGACCACTGCAATAAAACGAATATCATGATAAAGCAAACCACTCAATTGTTTTGGTTTACCAGTGCATGTAAGAGTTACGTTTACGCTTTACTATAGTCTTATTAAGTGTGCAATAGTATTATGTCTAAAAAACGATGTACATGCTATCTTAATTTTTTAAATATTTTATTGCTCAAAAAATGCTAACCATCATCTAAGCCTTCAGCAACTCCTTCTGCTGGTGGAGGGCTGTGCCTTGAGGTTGGCGGCTGCTGACTGATCACTGATTTCTCCATAGTCGGCAGTAAGGTTGCTTTGTTTTCTAATCATTCATGGGATCACTGGAGTAGCACTTTTAATTTCCTCCAAGAACTTTCTTTTTTTTTTTTTTTAGACGTTGTCTCACTCTGTCACCCAGGCCAGAGTGCAGTTGTTCAATCTCAGTTCACTGCAGCCTCTGCCTCCTGGATTCAAGTGATTTTCCCGCCTCAGCCTCCTGAGTAGCTGGGACTATAGGCGCGTGCCACCACGCCCAGCTAATTTTTGTGTTTTTAGTAGAGATGGGGTTTCACTATGTTGACCAGGCTGGTCTCAAACCCCTGGCCTCAAGTGATCTGCCCACCTCAGCCTCCCAAAGTGCTGGGTTTACAGGCATGAGCCATAGTACCTAACCCCAAGAACTTTTTTCGTTCATAACTTGGCTAACTGGTTCAAGAGGCCTAGCTTGCAGCTATCTTGGCTTTGGACATGCCTTCCTCACTATGCTTCATCATGTCTAGCTTGCGATTTAAAGTAAGAGATGTGCAATGCTCTTCCTTTCACTTGAATACTCAGAGGCCATCCTATGGTACTAAGTGGCCTGATTCAATATTGCTATATCTTAAGAATAGGGAGGTGTAAGGAGAGGGAGACAGAGAGGGAAGAGCTGTCAGTGGAACAGTCAGAACACACACGACATTCATCAATTAAGTTCCCCATTTTATGGGCACAATTCTTCGTGCCCCAAAACAATTACAATAGTAACAGCAAAGATCACAGATCACCATTACAGATATAATAATAATGAAAAAGCTTAAAATACTGTGACAATTATCAAAATGGGACACAGGGACAAAAAGTGAGCACATATCTCTTGGAAAAATGGCACCAATAGGCTTGCTCCATGCAGGACTGCCACCTTCAATTTGTAAAAAGTACAATATCTGAAAAGCACAATAAAGGAATGCACAATAAAATGAGGTGTGCCTGGCCTGGAGCCATGGCTCACGTCTGTAATCCCAGCTCTTTGGGAGGCCAAGGCAGGTATGACGAGGTCAGGAGTTCGAGAGCAGCCTGACCAACATGGTGAAACCCCATCTCTACTAAAAAATACAAAAATTAGCTGGGTGTGGTGGCACGTGCCTGTTATCCCAGCTACTCAGTAGTGTGAGGAAGGAGAGTTGCTGGAACCCGGGAGGCAGAGATTGCAGTGAGCCAAGATCACACCATTGCACTCCAGCCTGGGCAACAGCAAGACTCTGCCTCAAAAACACACACACACACACACACACACACAAAATACAAGGTGTGCCTGTGTGCCTGTAGTATATGGGAAGATGATAAGTCTATAAAAGAAGAAACAGTTGGGAAGATCAAAGAGGATTTGCAAATGCAGAGCTGAAAACGTTTCGGGGTGGGGATTGCAATTTTTTTTTCTTTGAGACAGAGTCTCACGCTGTCGCCCATGCTGGAGTGCAGTGGCGCGATGTCGGCTCACTGTAGCCTCTGCCTCCCAGGTTCAAACGATTCTTGTCTCCATCTCCCGAGTAGCTGGGACTACAGGTGCATGCCACCACCCCTGGCCAATTTTTGTATTTTTAGTAGAGACAGGGTTTCACCATGTTGGTCAGACTGGCCTCAAGTGATCCACCCGCCTCAGCCTCCCAAAGTGCTGGGATCACAGGCATGAGCCACCGCACCTGGGCGGATAATCAGGGATGCTTCATGGAGGAGGTAACATTTGAGAAAAGGCTTGAAGAAGGTAAGGAGTAGGCACTGAAGATATCTGGGAACACTGCTCCCCCAGACATCTGGGCAGCCAGGCACAGGGACCCTAAGCAGAAAAGGGTCCTGTGAGTGTTTCGTGTTTTCTTTACAATTTGTCAGCATGAACACTTGACACTCATTGTCAGTGTGAACACTTCATACTCACACCAGAAAACAGCCAGTTTCCTACCTGGCTTCCCTCCCTCCCTCCCTTCTTTCTTTCCATCCTTCCTTCCTTCCAACATTCCCCATTTCAATGGATGAGTTTTCCAATTCCCACGGCTGTCTTCTGCATTGCACATGACAAGTATCCACTAAACATTCATTTATTAGGGAACAGACAATAGTGTGCCTCTGTAGCTCTCTAGCATCTACCACACCTCAGATCTCAAGACCCACAAGATACATTTGTCAACAAATTGATGGCCTCCTATGTGGCCCTGTGCTGAGGCCCTATGTGTGTATGCTGAGGCTACAGGGAGGAATGAAGCCTCCTATTTTGGGGCCTTTTCTGCAGTTAAGTTCATCTGTTGTCTTTTGTAATATTGTAAACAGAACTTCCTACACGATATGTGAATGAAAGAAATATCCCATCCCAAACCTCTGATGGAGACCAGTCAAGTCAGCATATGGGAGGAAGAAGGAAGGTAAGAGGTGGCGGAGGTAGGAGGAGGCAACTTCAAGGTCTTTTAGAGCAACCATGTGGTCAGCCTGTGGGAAACTTCGCAGCTGTGAATTCAGCTTCATTTTGCCCCAAGTTCGGGGGTTACTCAGAGCTGGAGAACAACTTGCTTCCTATGAAAGTTTCTGCAAAGGGAAAACAGAGAGGCGTATCAGAGAACCACAACTCACATATTTTAACCTAAAAACCCAGCTATAAATCATGTTTATCTCCATATGGAAGTCATTATGGAAAGTGGGAGACAAACAGACATGAAGAAACGAAAATTAGGATTTCATCTGCCCTGATTCTTAGTCATTTATTACCATCCAGCTGGGCACACACTTTAAAAACCACCACAAGCAAGATTACCAAACCGGAAACACCTTGTCGCCTTAATTAGAATGAATTTGATCTGAGCTGTGATAGTGCAATAGTGATTTTTTTTAACTGGGAGGAAAAGATTAGAAACATCTTTTTCTTCAGGATTGACATTTCTTAACATAGATTATGGCAGGCAGGCGGTTGACTTTGTTTCTTATCCTGATGATTTTATCTTCTACAGAACATAATCACTTCAGCGTCATTTCAGCCATGAGCACACGGATCTAGTCACTCATTCGTTTCCCCATTTGATAGAGGCAGAAGACAGCCAAATGCTCACACAAATAGTGAAGGGTCCCCAGAGAACCCCAGCCTGCCAGGTCATTTACACAGGGGGCTTATCTAAACATGCCCACAGTGAAAAATTCCAACCCGTCACACCTGCGCAGTAAGGGAATAAACAAATGTGGAGTGGCTCAGACTAAGGGCCCACCTGCTCACTGGAAGAATGGGCCTACTAGGAATTCCCCTTAAGCAGGGGAGGAGGCCAGGTGCAGTGGCTCATGCCTGTAATCCCAGCACTTTGGGAGGCCAAGGCGGGTGGATCACGAGGTCAGGAGTTCAAGGCCAGCCTGACCAACATGGTGAAACCCCATCTCTACTAAAATACAAAAATTAGGCGGGCGCAGTGGCGGGTACCTATAATCCCAGCTACTTGGGAGGCTGAGGCAGGAGAATCGCTTGAATCCAGGAGGCGGAGGTTGCAGTGAGCCGAGATCATACCACTGCACTCCAGCCGGGGTGACAGAGCAAGGCTCCATCTCAAAAAAAAAAAAAAAAAAAAAAAAGGGCAGGGAGGAGCCTGGCCTTTTCAACTCATGGGTGGCAGCCTGGTATTCAATTTGTGATGTGGAAGCCTGCAAGCAGGACCCCTCCTTTAATTGAGAGCTTTGCTTTTGCTTAATAAATTCCACCCCCCTCACCATTCAATGTGTCTGCATGCTGTTTTTTTCCTGGTTATGAGACAAGAACTCAGATTTAGCTGAACTAAGGAGCAAAAATCCTTGCATCACATTTATACCACTGTGCTGTGTGCTGAGGCTACAGGGAGGAGCAAGACAGTCAAGGCTTCCACCTTCAAGCAGCTTAGAATCTAGAAAGGGACACAGGCATTAAAAAAGTAATTTCAGGCCAGGCATGGTAGCTCACACCTGTAATCCCAGCATTTTGGGAGGCTGAGGCAGGATCACCTGAGGCCAAGAGTTCAAGATGAGCCTGGCCAACATGGCGAAACCCTGTCTCTACTAAAAATACAAAAATCAGCCAGGCATGGTGGCAGTAGCTATAATTTCAGCTACTTGGGAGTCTGAGGCAAGAGAACCACATGAATCCAGGAGGTGGAGGTTGCAGCGAGCTGAGATCACACTACTGCACTCCAGCCTGGGTAACAGAGCAAGATTCTGTCTCAAAAAAAAAAAAAAAAAGTTAATCTCATGCAAAAACACCCTTGCAGACACACCAGAAATCATGTTTGATCAAATATCCAGGCCCAGCCAAGTTGACAGGAAAAATTAACCATCACACAGGGGGTGAGGGATGAGGTTGGAAAGTGTAATGTTGGCAGATACACCAGGGCCTTGCAGGCAATGCTGAGTGTTTACGTCTTTATCAGAGCAACAGGTAGCCAGCACAGCGCTTTGAGATAGGCAAGAAATGCTCCACTTAGTATTGGGAAAATATTGTTTTGATTATTGGTCGGGAAGAGACAGGTATGGACAAATTCAAGGAACACTGTAGAGAAGAAGTGACATTTAGCTTAGGTCTTAACGATGGAGAAGAATTCAGTTACTTAGAGAGAGTAAGGGAATTCTAAATAAGAGAAACGCCATTAGCAAAGGAAGAAAGATGGAAGTCAAGGATATTCAATGATTAAATCGTCTTGAATGATAGGAATAGGGAATGTCTGGGAGAAGGAATCAACAATGAATGCAGAAAGGTGGCTGGGGGAGAATCACAGAGAGCCTTGAGTAGGAGGATAAGGAACCCATGACTTCATTCTATTGAACTTGCTGGTTTCTTTGAGCAGGTGATTGACATATCAAGTCTCTTTCAGGAAGATGACTGAAGTGGTTTGAATCTGTGTCCCCACTCAAATCTCTTACTGAAATGTAATCCCCAGTGCTGGAGGTGGGGCCTGGTGGGAGGTAGCTGGATCATGGGGGTGGCTTTCTCATGAAATCTAGTGCCACCTCCTTGGGGATTGTCTTGGTGATAGTGAGTTTTCATGAGATCTGGTTGTTTAAAAGCGTGTGGCACCTCCTGCCTCACTCTCCTCCTCCTGTTCTGGCCATGTGAAGTGCCGGCTCTCCCTTTTCCTTCCACCATGACTGGAAGCTTCCTGAGGCCTTCCCAGAAGCAGATGCTGCCATGCTTCATGTACAGCCTGCAGAACCATGAGCCAATTAAACCTCTCTTCTTATAAATTACCCAGTCTCGGGTATTTCTTTACAGCAGTGTGAGAACAGACTAATACAGTGACTGCTGATGGTAGTGGGTTGGCCACTGGAGAGATGCTGATACAGCAGGGAGCACTTGGGAAGAAACTATTAAACACTGAAAGGGGAAGAGGTGGTGGAGATACAGTGGAGAAGAGAAATAGCATAGACTTATCTGAGGTCAAATCAACAGACCTCAGCAACCGATCAGACGTGGAGAGTGAGAAAGCAGAAAGGGGGAAATAATACTCCTTAGTTCTAGCCTGAGTGACTAAGGGCAGAGCCATGTTCTGGACCTTGCTGGGGAATTCAGGAAGAAGAGGGAAATCTGGGTTCATTTCAAGGAGGGATGGGAAGGAGAGATGACACGAAGGAGGATAGGAAGATAAACTATTTCGAGTTAGACATGCTGCTGGAGGTGCTATTGTGCATCCAGGTAAGGCATCCACTGGTTAGTTAAGAGCTATAGGTCTGGAACCCAGGAGAGACGTTGAGGCTGGAAATGCAGGCTTGTGAGTCATAATTATAATGCTGTTCTCAGTCTTTTGGATTTCAAAATTTAGTAAAATTCTCAAAAGAAAAAAAGGCAATTTGCATGAATGACTTTTTTGTTTGTGAATTACCACCATCTACTTTCACAAAGAACTAGACATTGTAATTCCAAAAACGTATAAAAGGCATCATCTTAGAATAAAAGGTACTCCTTTAAAGAGAATAAATTTAACCGTATAGAAAACTTTCTTCATAATCTCCATTTTTTACATTTTGCTGCAAACCTGTGAAATTTGTGTCCCACAGACAGTGTGGGTTGCATTTGGCCACCATGGGTTTGAGACATGGGGGAACAAAACTGTGAGTTGTTTTTGTTTTTGTTTTTTTTTGTGTGGAGAGGGGAAGAAGTCTCACTCTATCACCAGGCTGCAGTGCAGTGGCACAATCTCAGCTCACTGCAACCTCCACCTCCCAGGTTCAAGGGATCCTCCTGCCTCAGCTTCCCAAAGAGCTGGGACTACAGTTGTGTGCCACCATGCCCAGCTAATTTTTATATTTTTAGCAGAGATGGGGTTTCACCATGTTGGCCAGGATGGTCTTGATCTCTTGACCTCATGATTGGGCCACCTTTGCCTCCCAAATTGCTGGGATTACAGGTGTGAGCCACCATGCCTGGCCAGAGTTCTTTTGTTTGTTTATTTTTTAGAGACAGAATCTCACTCTGTTGCCCAAGCTAGAGTGCAGCGGCACAATCATGGCTCACTGCAGCCTCAAACTCCTGGGCTCAAGGGATCCTTCTGCCTCAGCTTCCCGAGTAGCGGGGACCAGAGCTGTGCACAACCACACCTGGCTAATTTTTTTTATTTTTTGTAGAGACGAGGTCTTACTATGTTACCCAGGCTGGTCTAGAACTTGTGTCCTCAAGCAATCCTCTTGCCTTGCCTCCCAAAGTGCTGGATTACAGGTATGAGCCACAAAGCCCTGCCAACCATGAGGTCTGATGAGACACCTCGTAAGGGTATTTAGAGTTCACAGGGTAGATGGAAACACGGAAGAAAATGGAACCTTAAGAAGTCAACACCTAGCAGAGGAGATGGGCACAGAGGCAGAAGCAGTGGGGGAAAATCAGTGAAGAACAAAAAATAGGCATGAGAAGGATCCTTCTCCCTTTTAATCACACTCTGATAGAAACTGGCACTCATATCCCTGCATTGGTAGAGAGGGGATTTTGATCAGGGTGGCAAAGATAAAGCCACAAGACCCCAATCACCAGGAGGAGATTCATGCGAAAGCCACAAATTAAGAAGAGTCAGGGCTGGGCGTGGTGGCTCACACCGGTAATCCCAACACTTTGGGAGGCCAAGGCAGGAGGATCACTTGAGACCAGGAGTTTGAGACCAGCCTGACCAACATGGTGAAACTCTGTCTCTACTAAAAATACAAAAATTAGCAAGGTGTGGTGGCACATATATGTAATCGCAGCTACTTGGGAGGCTGAGACAGGAGAATTGCTTGAACCCAGGAGGCGGGATTGCAGGGAGCCGAGATTGCACCAATGCAGTCCAGCCTGGGTGACAGAGCGAGACTCTGTCTCAAAAAAAAACAAAAAAAAGAGTCGGCAAACTGCAGGTCCTGAGCCAGATCCATTCTGCCTGCTGCCCGCTTTTGTGCGACACATGAGCTAAGAATGTTTTTACATTTTAAAATGGTTTAAAAAAATCAAAAGAAGAACTCTATTTCATGACATGTGAAAATTATTTGAAATTCAAATGTCAACACCCAGAAATAGTTTCACTTGAGCGTAGTCACCCTCAGCACTTTACATATTGTCTGTGGCTGCTTTCAGGCTGCAGGACAGAGTTGAGTCAGTGTGAAAGAGAATGTGTGGTCCAGACAGTCTAAAATGTATCCTGGCTGGGCGCCATGGCTCACATCTGTAATCTCAGCACTTTGGGAGACTGAGGACAGAGGATCACTTGAGCCCAGGAGTTCGAGACCAGCCTGGGTGACACAGCAAGATCTCATCTCTACAAAAAACAGTTTTTTTTTTTTGAGACAGTATCACTCTGTCACCCAGGCTGGAGTGCAGTTATGCGATCTCGGCTCACTGCAGCCTCCACCTCCTGGGTTCCAGGGATTCTCCAACCTCAGCCTCCCAAGTAGCTGGGATTACAGGTGCATGCCACTACGCCCAGCTAATTCTTGTATTTTTAGTAGAGATGGAGTTTCACCATGTTGGTCAGCCTGGACAAAAAATTTTTTTAATTAGCTGGGCATAGTGGTGCATGCCTGTAGTCCCAGCTAAACAGAGGGCTGAGGCAGAAGGATGGCTCACGCTCCAAAGGTCGAGGCTGCAGTGACCTATGATTGTGCCACTGCACTCCAGCCTAGGTGACAGAGTAAGACCCTGTCTTAAAATAAAATAAGAAGAGTCAGGGCCAGGCTTGGTGGCTCACACCAGTAATCCCAGCACTTTGGGAGGCCCAGGCAGGCAAATAAAATAAAATAAAATATTTACTATCTGGCCCTTACAGAAAAAGATTGCCTACCCTTGAACTGGAAGCAGGAGGGAAGGAGATGGGCTTGTTGGAAACCAGGAAAGGAGCAGTTGAGAGAGCTGCAGGGGGCGGTCCCTTCCCACCTTCACCCAGGACTAAGATCAAGTCATACAAAAGCCCTGCATTGTTCAGAGGCGCAGAGGGTGAGACTGGAAATTGCTGTGCATGCTGGCACGTGACTTACAGATGCATATTTGGATCTTTATTATGGTTGTTGCTTTATTGAATGTTTGTGTGTTTCCCTATTACATTTATTTATTTATTTATTGACGAAGTCTTGCTCTGTTGCCCAGGCTAGAGTGCAGTGGTGTGATCTTGGCTCACTGCAACCTCCATCTCCCAGGTTCAAGCGATTCTCCTGCCTCAGCATCCTGAATAGCTGGGATTACAGGTGCGCACCCCCCCCACCCCCCCCGCCGGCTAATTTTTGTATTTTTAGTAGAGATGAGGTTTCACCATGTTGGTCAGGCTGGTCTCAAACTCCTGACCTCAAGCGATTTGCCTGCCTGGGCCTCCCAAAGTGCTGGGATTACAGGCATGAGCCACCATGCCCGGCCTCTATTACCTTTAAAAGTGCTCCTTGAAGAGAAAATCCATTCTGCTGTCTCAAGCTTGACTTCCCTCCCCAGTCTTAGGGACTGATCATTGGGACAGAGTGACATTTTCCGACAATGCTAGCTCATTATTTTCCTCCTGGAATTGCAAATCCAAGAGTCAAGTGGTACAGCCTGCACCCATCCAGGAGGGGAGGGAATCCCACCAGAGGTGCCCTGAAACAAAGAAAACAAATAACTTCCAAACCACCTCCGAAAACCTGGCCCTGTGACAGGACAGATGGAAATCTGGATTGTTTGATTCTATCGGCAGAACAGAGGAAGGAAATGTTTTAAAATGAGATTATGTTATTTTCCCCAGCTCTTATTATGAAACCTTCCTGAAATGAACTTTAAATATTGGCCACCGCTTTCATGGGGCTGAATGGGATTCAGCAGTTAGAAGCATTGCAGGGAAGTGTGGCAGGGCAGAAGCAGGACAAACTGTAGATCCCTGTGGGGTCCTGCAGCTGGGTGACAATTAGACTATAACCCACAGCTGTGTGTGTAGGGAGGGAATGGTGTCTTCAAAAAGCTCTGTGCCCAACGGGAACATTAATTAAAGGGTCTTTTTTCAAAGGACATTAATTATAATGAATAAAAAGCCTTCTGCAACTTTTACCCTCAATGAGAAAATGATTGACAATTACTTACTGTATAGAAAACAAAAAAATGTCCTAGAAGTTACGAAAATTTCCTCTAAATGAAATCATGCAATAATACTTTATAATGCTAGGCATGCTAGACAGAATTTTCCAAAGGAAGCTGTCTATATCATTCAGCCCAAGCACTGCTGAATAATACACAATAGCTGTGTCATTCGCGTCCTCTTGCCAAATGACTGTCCAGGCAGGATGACAAGGATGTCGTCACTTGTCCTCTCTGCGTGGGTGTCCTCACACACATGCCTCTCAATGTCAGCGTTCCTCAAGACCCACTGAGCATCCGCTCCTATATCCAACTTCTTACCTGACATTGCCTCCAAGAAGCCTTAGAGCGCCTGAAATGTAATAGTCTTCCCCAGGCTCCTCCCAGTCTTCACCATCCCCCTAAATGGCATCAACATCCATCCACTCATCAAGCCAGAACCGAGGATCCTTCCCCAGTTCTTCCCTCTCCCCAGACATCCAATTCTTCAGTAGATTCTGGGGCTTCACTCTCCCAGCGATCTCTCCCATCTGATATTTCCTTCCAATGGTTGATTGCTGCTGTCCTAGTCTGGGTGACCATCATCTAGACTTCCCCATCTAGGACTACTGCAAAAGTCTCCTAAGTGTTCTCTCTTCTTCTGTTCCCAAGACCATGGCCAGATCATCTCTACAGAGTTTAAAAGAATGACTTCTAAAGGAGTGAATAAAACCGTCTCATTGCCCTGCTTAAGATCCCTCAGTGACTTCCCGACTTACTTCCGGTAGCACTTAGAATACGATTCAAACTCTTTTCTGTAGCCTTGCAACCCCACGTGACTTGGTCTGGCTGTCTCTCCAGCTTCTCAGCACCTCTGTCCTCACCTGGTATTCCAGCAGCTTGGGGCTTTCATAGCCCCCGAGCAGTCTTGTTCCTCCCACTTCCAAGCCTCTGTGTGTTCAGTTCCCTGTGCCAGGAAAGTCCACCCTCTGCTCCCCAACTTCAGAGACCACCATTTTGGATACACAGCATTGGCCTGACATTCTTCCTCTTTAAACTAGGAGACTTTGGGGCTGACCTAGCTGTCACTACTAGAGTTCAACATGGCCCCCAAAAGAGCACCCTGCTGCTCTAAGTTCTGAGCCCATTGAGAAATGAAACAAAGAATCTAGGCAGATAAAGACCAAATGCATCAGCTCTATTTCTGAGAAAATTGATATTGAAGAACGTGGCAAATGATACCTGCAAACAAGTGGCTTCCTAATACACAAATTGGATTTACCCACCCAGGTGGAGGCCATGCAGGGTCTGGGCAGATCCCCGAGGTGGGGGGGTCTCAGGGCCTTGGTGCAGCCCTCCTGGCACCCCCAGCTTCCCTGTATTATTGTGCCTGTGTGTTCCATCAGTCCATGAACTTCCTAAGGGCAGACATCAGGCAGAATAAAGAATGGAGGGAAAGGCTGGGCACGGTAGCTCACGCCTGTAATCCCAGCACTTTGGGAGGCCAAGGCAGGTGGGTTGCTTGAGCTCAGGAGTTCGAGACCAGCCTGGGCAATGTAGCAAGAACCTGTCTCTAGCAAAAACACAAAGAAAGAGTCGGGTATGGTGATGTGCGTCTGGAGTTCCAGCTACTCAGGAGGCCTAGGTGGGAGGATGGCTTGAGCCTGGCGTGCAGAGGTTGCAGTAGCTGTGATCACATCACTGCGCTCCAGCCTGGGTGACAGAGCAAGACGCTGTCTCAAAAAAAAAAAAAAAAAAAAGGAAACGTTGGGACTTTAAACAAAATGTGAGCCAGCACAGAGGACCCTAGCAGGGCTGGCCCCGCCACAAAAACCCCAGTTCTGGAGAGCTCTGTCTCTTCTGGGCTCAGCTAGAGGGTATAAGGCAGCCAAGGGAAGCTCTTTCCTCCTCACAAAAAAGTCCCAGACCCTTGTGTGATGTTTCTTCTACTCTCTTTCTTCTTATTCCTCCTCACCCTCCTCCTCCTTCTCCTCCTCTCCTCCCTCTCCCCTTCCCCTTCTCTCCTCCTCTTCACCTCCTTCTCCCCCCCTCCTTCCCCTCCTCTCCCTCTTCCTCTCTTTGTCCCCCATCTCCTCCTCTCCCTCTCCTCCTTCCCCTCCTCTGCCTCTCCCTCTTCTCCTTCCCCTCCTCTTCCTCCTCCCCCTCTCCTCCTCCTCCTCCTCCTCCTCTTCAATCATTCTAGAAACAGAAAAACTGGCTGCCCATGACTTCAGGGTTAAATGGTTCAATCCATGTCACAATATCTTTGACTTCCTGGTGATAAAATGGGCCCTCAGACATTAAATTAATCTTGTTTTAAAACCAGTGCCACTGCATTTGAAGTCTCTCTCTTCCAAATAGATTTAAGCCACCCCCATACAATATATATGTGGTACTAATCATTGTGCAGGCATTTCTGAGAAGTGGTATAATCACTACTTAAATCCACAATCTGTCTAACTCTGCGCCCTCTCATGCTAGCATTTACATTCTTTGCAAAGGGTAATATTTAAGCCTGAAATACTGCCTAGAATGAGGTAGAATGCGCTTACATGTAGGACAGGCAGCCCGTGGGGGAAGCCTAACCTACCAGATTGAGGACAGTAGGAAACAGAGTTATTAAAACCTAAGTCACAGCCAGATGGAACAAGGTCTGTTCCCTTAGCCCTGCTCTGCACCCACTACTAGGAGATCCTGGAGGCCCGGGGACTGAGCAGGGAGGTGGTGCTATTTATTGCTACCAAGAAAGACTCCTTTAGAGCTAGGTGTACATACAGAAACATGTACATGGACCTAGGCGGGTATATGTGTACAATAAATCCTTAAAGAACCACCCCCCACCAATGTGTTCCATGTGCAACTTCTAAATACACTGTGTCCTCAGTGGCTTCTTTCCTTCAAAAGGCCGTGGTATCTGTGGTGACCTTCAACTTCAACTGTCAACCAAGGAAGGGATGGGGCCCAGGGGGACCTGCCTGATCCCACACTATTTGTAGGCAGCACTCGCTGCCTCTAACATTAGATTAAAACAGTGCATTTATTGCACACCACTCCTCTCTCTCTCTCTCTCTCTCTCATACAGACAGACAGACACACACATACATGCACACATCCAATGGCAGGGGTGTGGACTCCCAGCTGCCCTTCTAGGCAGAGTCTGGGCAGTACACACAGTAGGTGCTTAATAGGTATTTCCTGAGTAAATGCATCTGTGGATGACAACGCACAGAGAAGCAGAAATGACATCCACCTCCCAACAGGAATGTGAGCTGTGGTTCCCCTTTTAATTGTGAATTTGCTGTTGGAGTGGCTCCTGCCTTTCTCAGTGGGGCCCTGGAAACGTGGAGATGAGAACCTGAACAGTAGGAGATGAACACTGAGGTGTGGTGGGCTGGGAAGGCAGAGAAGTTTGGATCCCAGGGCCCCAAATGTCCCCTGGCTCTAGAATGTGGTCCCTGGTAAGCCTTCCTTCATGTTCATCTCCTGCATGGAAATCCAGAAGCTGCCTTACTTCTAGAACCCTCCAATCAGAACCCCTCTGCTTGGCACCTCCAGAATCACCCAAGGAAAAGAATCCCCCTTCACCTCCACCTCCTTCTTCCCCCTCCTCTTCCCCCTCCCCCTCCTGGGTTATATACCCAGTAATGGGATTGCTGGGTCTAATGGTGTTTCCAGTTCTAAGTCTTTGAGAAATTGCCAAAGATACATGCATGCATAGGTTCATTGCAGCACTATTCACAATAGCAAAGACATGGAATCAACCCAAATGCCCACCAATGAAAAGGAAACTATAGTGCATATACACCATGGAATACTATGCAGCCAGAAAAAGGAACGAGATCATGTCCTTTGCAGGGACATGGATGAAGCTGGAAGCCATTATCCTCAGCAAACCAATGCAGGAACAAGAAACCAAACATTGCATGTTCTCACTTATAAGTGGGAGCTGAACAATGAGATCGCATGAACACAGGGAGGGAACAACACACACTGGGGCCTGTTGGGAGAGGATGGGGGAGGGAGAGCCTGAGGGAATAGAGCTAATGGATGCTGGGCTTAATACCTAGGTGATGGGTTGACAGGTGCAGTGAACCACCATGGAACACGTTTACCTATGCAACAAACCTGCACATTCTGCACATGCTACTTAAAAAAAATACATATATATATATAACATTATATATATATATATTAAAATGTATATATTATATATTTTTTATATTAAAAAATATATTTTTTAAAGGAATCTGCCTTTGATATTCCAGGTCTGCCTGATCACCAGAGAAGCACATCCTTGGTGACTGGCAGGACAAGGCTGTGGAAGAGCTGGCCCTGGGACTGGCCCTGCCTAGCCATTTGCTCAAGCAGCTTGCAAGTTGGATCTGCAGCCGGTGCACCTTATTCTTCTGGGCACCCGAGGCCCTCGTGAAACCTCTTGGAGGAGAAAGGAGTCTACTTTTCATCTCAGTGAGCCAACAACAGCCTCACATCTTCAAGTCCCGCCTGATTTTATGAGCCATCAAGTCATCGCTTCTTCCCTGCCAAGTCATTCAGGATTCAGCGACTCCAGCTGCCCTCGGGTCCTGAAGGAATCTTGAAGGCCCAGTTCTGAGACTTGAAGGCCCAGTCCAGGGCAGAGAAGCCCCCAGCTGGGTCAGGGCCTCCTCAGCTTCAGGGCAGAACCCACCCCAAAGCCCTCAAGGCAGTAGAGACCTGTTTTCTGGTCTATTTTTAAAGATCCCTAGGAGAAGTGGTTTCCGAACACTCTGTAGGTTGAGGCTGTGAATGGAGATTGTTTCACTTGCTCGGGGCTGGCAACCAAGGGATTCACAACCTGTTCTCACCGTGCCAGAGCGGTAGAAAGCACCGCAGACTATCGTTACCTTTTGCCAGTTGGACTGGTTGAGGAAACGGATGGCTTCGCTGCAGCTGGGGAGGATGCCAGATCCGGGTTTCTTGGGACATTCCCTGAATATCCTGGTCTGGCTTCAAATGCACTTGCTTTATGAGTCACCCTCCAATTAAAATAAAAGTGGCCAAGGAAAAGGAATCGAAGGAAAAGACAGGAAAACGATGCAGAGGATCCAAAGCAAGTACACGTTTATGGAACAGGCATGCCTTACTCTAAACACACCGACACAAAATCATCTCAACTTACAATACAGAGATTGCCTAGAATAGAGGCAATTACATTCATGGCAGAATGTGAATGATTTTGTTTTACCAATAAAAAAAAAAATTCATCAGAAGTTTCCTTTTGGTCTCTTCCCTAATGAATTTTAAGCATTACTAAACTCACAGAAATCTGATTTATATCTGACTTTTCCCAACCCCCCTCCCGCATGGTATAAAGTAATCCGTTCTTGAATTCTGAAGCTGGCCACCTAAGCTTGGAAAACACCAAATGCTTTTGTAATTCTAGGCAATAATAAGTGCTTGTTTGGCATGAAAGAACATGAACTGTAAACACCAGCTCATCAAAGGACTTCAAACGTCTTAAAAAGGAAAGAAAACAATCCAGTCCGGGAGCCAAACATGATAACAAAGCCAGCTCATAGAAGGCTTCCGTCATTAGGCGCGGAGCCAACGGTGGCTGCATTCTGGGTTCTCCCTCTTTCGTAGCTGAACAAGTGAGAGAGGCGGGGGTTGGGTTCACCACGTTTACCAATGCCTTGATCTTATTTTTTTAAACCACTTTATTGAAATAAGGTTGGCATGTAAACAAAAGCTGTACATATTTAATGTCTACGTTTCGATGAGTTTGGGATAAAGTATACAATGGTAAAACCATTACCACCTCAAATCTATAAACACATCCATCACCTCCCAAAGATTCCTCCTGCCCTGTTTATTATTATTTATTTGTATGTGCACACATCTGTGTGCATGTTAAGAACATAGCAGAAGGCTGGGTGCACTGGGTCACGCCTGTAATCTCAGTGCTTTGGGAGGCCGAGGAGGGAGGATCACTTGACAAGCTCAGGAGTTTGAGACCCGCCAGGGCAACATCCTATCTCTACAAAAAAAATATATATATAAATTAGCCAGGCATGGTGGTGTGCACATTTAGTCCCAACCACTTGGGGGGCTAAGGTGGGAGGATCGCTTGAGCCCAAGGGTTCAAGACTACAGTGAGCTATGATTGCACCACTACACACCAGCCTGGGCAACCAAGCAAGACCCTGTCTCTAAAAAAGAAAGAACACTTGACTAACAAGCCTAAGGTAATGCCAGACAAAAAAATCAAATTAAATTAGATTAAAAAATAAAGAAGGAACACAACACAAGATCTGCCCTCTGCACATTTCCATATTCGATACAGTAGGGTTAGCACTAGGACCTATACTTTCTAGTAAATCCCTAGACCTCACTTATGTTGCATAACTGAAGCTTTGTACCATTGAACCATTGCCCCACGGCCGGTGACCACCATTTGACACTCTGACTCTATGCGTGTAACTATTTTAGACTCCACAGAGAAGTGAGGTCTTATTTTGATCTAATATAAGTGAGGTTTTTTAAGTGAGGTTTAGGCTTGGCATGGACAGGGTAAGAAGAGCAGAGGGTCCTTGTGGACACCTGTTTCTAGTCACCCTCTTTCCCACATCTGGCCCAAAGCAGGATGAAAGCCTAGGGACAAACTCTAAAGCAGATGAAGCGTTAGCTTCCTCAGCCTTCCCTCCCGAGTCACTGTCTCACTCTTTCTTCTTCCCAGAGGGTCCTCCCAGTCCTGGGTCCTCCTAGAAACCAGATGCTGAGGAGGAATGTGGCTGTGCCTCTCTGAGTAGAAGTTGCGTCTTGCAGGTTAACAAAGCCTTCAGGATGTGGAATGAGCTCTAACTGGAATTTCAGGTGTTAGAAGGAAGGGGAGGCACTGGGCAAAACCTCACTTTGTGGTGGGGAGGAGACATACAGAATGAAGTCGCAATGAGGCCCAATGTGAGTCACAGGTGACACCAGGCACGATGCAGCGGGTGGACCAGTTGCAGGAGAAACCACTGTTCAATGCCATGGATCCATCTCCTTAAACCCCTTTGGTCAACTACTTATCTAGTGGACAAAAGTGACCTCCACCGCTGCCAGCTCTTTCCATGTGGCCTCAGTAGTGCTCTCGGTTGGGGGTGGGAGGGTTCTGACTCAAAGAAAGAAGCCTCCCCTTCAAAAACTGTCCAGACATAGGGTCAAGGAGAGCATTTGGGGATAGGAAATGGCATCAGCAGGCATCCGGCGTGGCCCTGTCTGCAGGTGTTCTGGGTTCATGCCACGTAAACACATGGGAGGATGTCTCATCACCAGCTGTGCCTGGAAAACCAGTTCTACCCACCCACTGCCTGCAGCTGCTTGGAGGGCAGGCCCAGGAAAAGCCTTAGTGAGACCCAGTTCCTGGGCAGAAATACCTCCCTTGACAGCCACAGCAAGGCCGCTTTTCTCCTGGGTGACGAAAGAACGAGAAATAGATGAGCTGGAGGAACAGTCTTTCCATTTCCTCCTCTAGTGTGGTTCACAAAGCGGTTCCCCAAGTTGCAGACCCCACAAGTTAGCACTTAGGAGCCTGAACCATGCCACAGGGTCGGTCCCACCTTAGGGCCTGGGCCCAGCCATCTGCCATCAGCCATACTTGGCTAGAGCATGCTCCTGTGGCAGGGACACCTCCCAGCCTCCGAGGCAAGTGGGCAGCTGAGTTGTCAGCAGCAATGCAGCAGGTCCAAAAAGAGCTGGGGGTCAGCAGCCTCTGTTGCAGCGTGATGCGCTGTAGGGCACCGCAACTGACTTCCGGGTCAGGATTTCCTCCAGGCAGGTTTCTGCATCTGTCACTGGCACAGGTGTTTCTTCCTTCCTTTTTCCATTTATTTATTTATTATTTAGACAGAGTCTTACTCTGTTGCCCAGGCTGAAGTGCAATGCACAATCTCAGCTCACTCTAGCCTCCGCCTCCTGGTCTCAGATTCTCCTGCCTCAGCCTTCTGAGTAGCTGGGATTACAGGCACCCGCCACCACACCTGGCTAATTTTTGCATTTTTAGTAGAGATGGGGATTTGCCATGTTGGCCAGGCTGGTCTCAAACCCTTGGGCTCAAGTAATCCACCCACCTTGGCTGCCCGAAGTGCTGGGATTACAGGCTTGATCCACCGTGCCAGCCCTTTTTCTCATTACTATGCCTGCACTGGGATCCCAACGTTCTGTTTCTCTGTCTTAGAGGGAGGTTGGACTCTCCTTGACATACTTCACTCCTCGTCTTGTTGCTTCTGTGCCTACCCTTCTGAACGACACTTTGGGGACAGGGGTTTTGAAGTTAGAGCCACTTTCCTGGACTAAGTAACTTGGAAGGAAGAAATCTTGGCGAGAGATTTGGCTAGAGGCTGGCGCTGCCTTTGCTGGAGAAGCTGTGTCCTGCCTTCTTGGCTGAGATTTTGTGAAACATCTTGTTCTAGATTTCACCCTACTTCATTAGGGCATTCTTCCTGCCATATGGAGACCTCAAGTCTTCCAGTCATTGCTTTCCATGTTGTGAAACTCTGGAAAGGGGCTGAGATCCTGAGAGCCTGGGATATGTAGGAGCTTTTATCCTCATGAAATTTCCTGCCTCATGAAGCTGCTTCATTTGTTCCAGAGAGTTCGTGAGAAATCTCGGGATCCGATGAATTAACTGCCCTTTATTAGAGTGGGGATTTCACCTTCCTATCTGTAGTCCTGCTTTATTGGAGGGGGGCCAATGAAAGCGGAGTCTCGAGCTACTTTGGGTTGTGCCAAAATCACGTTTCTTTCCTTGACAATACTTTTCAACTTTTTTTTTTTTTTTTTTTGAGACAGAGTCTCATTTCAGGCTGAAGTGCAGTGGCACAAACATAGCTCACCACAGCCTCGACCTCCTGGACTCAAGCAATCCTCTTGCCTCAACCCCATAAGTAGCTGGAACTACAGGCATGTGCCACCACGCCCAGCTAATATTTTGTAATTTTTGTAGACAGAATTTCACCATGTTGCCCAGGCTGGTCTCAAACTGTTGGTCTCAAGTGATCCTCCCACACTGGCTTCCCAAAGTGTTGGGATTACAGGCGTGAGCCATCACGCCTGATCAATTTTCAGCATTTTTAATGTGGGCTTGTACTTGTTTCCATGTTTGGCTGTTGACAGTGATTTTCTGTGCTGTACATGACCATGTATTGCTAAATGTATTAAGCTTTGGGGAGGGAGAGAGCTGTGGTCTGGCGTTAATTACTCTTGAGAAATATAGGCCCATGGAAGCAGTAGCCGTGTCACCTGGCAGGGTGTGGGTAGCAGCCGACTTCAGGGTTGCCTCATGGTTCTGGAGGAGCAAGCAGCTCAGCCAGCTATACAATTCCTTCACCAACCTTTCCTCCCCACCTGGAGATGGCCCTGTACTTAGCCCTCAGCCAGAGCCAGAAGATACAGGCCCAGCTTTCAGTGGAACTTACACTGGAGAATAAGAAGTCCTTCCATTTCTTTTAGAAGCCTCCACACTTGACCAGGCGAGGTGGCTCACACCTGTAATCCCAGCACTTTGGGAGACAGAGACAGGCGGATCATGAGGTCAGGAGATCGAGACCATCCTGGGCAACATAGTGAAACCCCATCTCTACTAAAAATACAAAAATTAGCTGGGCATGGTGGTGCATGCCTGTAATCACAACTACTCGGAGGCTGAGGCAGGAGAATCGCTTGAACCAGGGAGTCAGAGGTTGCCATTGCACTCCAGCCTGGCGACAGAGTGAGGCTCCATCTCGAAAGAAAGAAAGAAAGAAAGAAGAAGGAAGGAAGGAAGGAAGGAAGGAAGGAAGGAAGGAAGGAGAGAG
>NW_022437040.1:115706-131333 GCF_009761245.1 Sapajus apella | reverse complement strand
AAGAAAGAAAGAAAGAAAGAAAGAAAGAAAGAAAGAAAGAAAGAAAGGGAAAGAAAGAAACCGAAACCTCTGCCCTGACCACTAATCTCTCTGTGCACATTCAACCCACAGGAATGACTTCGCTGGAGGTCCCCTGAGTGTGACCTTGGAAGGAACCCACACTCCCTGATTTCTCTGCCATTATCTTCTCCAGGAACTCAGGAGTCTATCTCCTCTCAGAGAGAATCTTTTCCCAAGGTAATAACTCCCAACTTTGGTGTTTGGAGCTAGGAAGATGAAGAGTGCCTTTGGGGGCCAAGTGCAGTGGCTCACACCTGTAGTCTTAGTGCTTTGGGAGGCTGAGGTGGGATGGTTGCTTGGGGTCAGGAATTTGAGTCCAGCCTAGGAAACACAGCAACACCCTTATCTCTACAAAAAATTAAGAAAGCTAGCTGGGTGTGGTGGTGCACACCTGTAATACACCTATGCTACACCTGTAGCTACTTGGAAGGCTGAGATGGGAAGATAGCCTGAGAATTTGAGGCTGCAGTGAGTCATGATCGTGCCACTGCACTCCCTCCCAGGTGACAGAGCAAGAACCTGTGTCTGAACATAAATAAAGACTGGCTGGGCACGGAGGCTCACGTCTGTAATTCCAACACTTTGGGAGGCCAAGGCAGGCAGATCACTTCTGAGGTCAGGACTTCAAGACCAGCCTGGCCAACATGATGAAACCCTATCTCTACTAAAAATACAAAAATTAGCCAGGCGGGGTTGTGGGCACCTGTAATCCCAGCTACTCGGAGGGTGACGCAGAAGAATCACTTGAACCTGGGAGGCAGAGGTTGTGGTGAGCCAAGTTGGTGCCACTGCGCTCCAGCCTGGGCGACAGAGTGAGACTCTGTCTCAAAAAAAGCAAAGAATGAAAGAGTGCCCTCAAGTCCACGGAAGAGCATGGTGAGGCATGAGTGCCCCTGCATGAGCAAAAAATCCTTTTCAAGCACCCTGACATCCAAAGTGGCTGACCTGGGGACAAGGTTCCCTTGCCACCCCAGCCAGAGAGCTCCCCTCAGGGTGGGGATGGGATAGGGAGAAGCAAGGTAGGGTTTTTCTTTGGAAGTCAACGACAACTTTGCACAATCTCTGAAAATCGTTATTTCAGAATTCAGCTCCCTCTAGAGTGTGGCGTACTGCGGCAAAACACAGCCTCCCTGTCCTGATTTGGACTTTCTACTTTCCAAGGAAGGCTGTCGTTGGGCTCCTGTGTGCGGCTGGGTCAGCGCCAGCCTTTCTGGGCACCAGGCCTCTGCTTCTGGAGGCTTATCGCAGATTCCCAAATTGGGAATGGGAGCAGAGACAGCCAAGGAAGAATTTGCTGAACAGACCTAGGGGCTGTCACGCTCTGGGAGTCGGAGGGAAGGCTAGAAAGAAGGAGAGCTGCTATCTGGCACCCTGCTCCCGTCTGCCAGAGATGGAGGAATTCCTCACCTGACTCGCTGCTGCAGATGCTCCTGTAACAAGCCACGGCTCCTCCACCTGCCGCCCTGGGAGTCACCTGGCTCTGCACGTGTGGCATGTGGGCTAAGGGCTCTCAGGGAGGGCACGTGTGGTGGGGGATAGGGGAGGGGACACCACTGGATTCCACCACTCCATCTCTGGCTTAAATTAGCACTGTTTGATTTTAAGCAGCAGAATTCCTGCATTGGAATCAGGCTTTGTCTGAGAGGTGGTCATAGAAACAGAGATGCACAGAATCTCCACTTTCAGAGGCAGCTCCCAGACGCAGACATAACCGGGCAGGTCTGGCCCTGTGCTGCCAGTAGGAGGTGCTCCTCCTGATGTGAGCATATGGTCGCATCTCATTTTATTCATTTATTTTTATTTTTTGTTTCTTTAGAGACAGGATCTCGCTCGCCACCCAGGCTGGAGTGCAGTGTACGATCATCGCTCACTGCAGCCTCAAACTCCTGAGCTCAGGCAATCCTCCTATCTCAGTCCTCCAAGTAGCTGGGACTATCGGCACACACCACCACCACACCCAGATATGTTGCCCAGGCTGGTCTCAAACTCCTGGCCTCAAGTGACCCTCCCACCTCAACCTCCCAAAATGCTGGAATTACAGGTGTGAGCCATAGTGCCTGGCCACATCTCTTATTTTTACCATTAATCCCTCAGACCCTGTTAACTGGAATTAATGGGAAATCCATCTGTATTCTTCAGGGGCCTCTCCTGTCCCCTCTTTAACCCAAAAAGTCCACACTGGCTAAGCAGAGAAAGCCAGCCCTGACATCTGCAGAGCCTTGGCTTCTGGCCAGTGCTCAGTATCGCTGCTGGAAAGTGGCCCTGCTCCATCCGCCAACAATCCTGCCCACCACTCAGCCAGGTCCCTGCAGGCCACCTGGGTTCTTGGAGGAAAAGTAACAGCCGGAGAGCCCCAAGGTTGCTTCTCAGGTGTACTAATTTCCTGTGGCTGCCAGGATAAATTACCACAAACCAGGTGGCATAAATCAAGAGATTTTTTTTTTTTTTTTTTGGAGGCAGAGTCTCACTCTGTCACCCAGGCTGGAGTGCGGTGGCATGATCTTGGCTCACTGCAACCTCCACCTCCCGGGTTCAAGCAATTCTCCTGCCTCGGCCTCCGGAGTAGCTGGGACTACAGGCACCCGCCACAATGCCAGGCTAATTTTTGAATTTTTAGTAGAGATGGAATTTCACCATGTTGGCCGGGCTGGTCTTGAACTCCTGACTTCAGGTGACCTGCCCGCCTCGGTCTCCCAAAGTACTGGGATTACAGGCGTGAACCACCATGTCCAACCAAAACAACAGAAATTCACGTTCTCACAGTTCTCAAGGCCAGAGGTATGGAACCAAGATGGGGGCAGGGCGAGCCCCTTCTGGGGGCTCTGAGGAGATTCCACCCCATGCCTCTATTCTGGCTTCTAGTGGCCACGGGTGATCTTCCTCATTCCAGCTTCAGCCTCCCTCTCCACCTGGCCTCCTCTGCTTCTCCTCTTCTCTTCTGTGTCTTATATGGACAGCTGTCACTGAGCTTAGGGCCCACTCAGTTCACCCAGAATGTTCTCATCTAAAGATCCTAAATGCAATTACATTTGCAAAGACACTTGTTCTTAATCAGGGACTATTCACAGGTGCTGGTGGACAGCTCTTTTAGTAGGGGGCACCATTCAACGTAGGTGTCCCAGTCTGCTCAGACTGCTGTGACAAAATGCCATAGACTGGGGGGCTTAAATAACAGACATTTATCTTTTCACAATACTGGAAGCTAAAAGTCCACGATCAAGGTGTTCGCAGATTTAGTTTCTTCTTACTTTTTTTTTTTGGAGACAGAGTTCTGCTTTGTTGCCCAGGCGGGAGTGCAGTGGTGCGATCTCAGCTCACCACAACCTCTGCCTCCCAGGTTCAAACAATTCTCCTGCCTCAGCCTCCTGTGTATCTGCGATTATAGGCATGTGCCACCACACCTGGCTAATTTTTGTATTTTTAGTAGAGACGGCATTTCTCCATGTTAGTCAGGCTGGCCTTGAACTCCTGACCTGACCTCAGGTGATGTGCCAGCCTCTGCATCCCAAAGTGCTGGGATTACAGGCATGAGCCACCACACCCAGGCCAGATTTGGTTTCTTCTTCGTCTAGCAGGTTGTCGCACCTCCCTGTGTCCTCACGTGGCCCTTCCTCTGTGGGCTCTGTGGATGTGCACCCCTGTAGTCTCTCTGTCTGCCCTAATTTTCTCTCTCTCTTTCTTTTTAAGAAACGGGATCTTGCTCTGTCACCCAGACTGGAGTGCAGTGGCGTGATCATGGCTCACTGCAGATTCAGTCTCTCCCAGGCACAAGTGATCCTCCCACCTCAGCCTCCTGAGTAGCTGGAACTACAGGTACCTGCCACCATGCCTGGCTGATTTTTTTTTTTTTTTTTTTTGTATTTTTAGTAGAGGCGATGTTTCACCATATTGGCCAGGCTGGTCTCGAACTCCTGACCTTGTGATCCACCCACCTTGGCCTCCCACAGCTCTGGGATTACTTACAGGTGTGAGCCACCGTGCCTGGCCAACCCGGCTAATTTTTTTTATTATTTGTAGAGATAGAATCTTGCTATGTTGCTCCTGCTGGTCTTGAACTTCTGAGCTTAAGTGATCCTCCTGCTTCAGCCTCCCAAAGTGCTGGGACTACAGGTGTGAGCCACCGTGCCCAGCAAACATTTCTTCTTCTAATAAGGGCACCAGTCATATTGGACAAGGGTCCAGCCTAATGACCTCACTATAACTTGATTACCTCTGTAAACACACTACCTCCAAAGAAAGCCACATACTGAGGTGCTCGCGGGTGAGGACCTAAACCTATGAATTTAGGTAGGACCCAGTTCAGGCCATAACAATGAGTGAAGCTGATTTTCAAGTAATCTTTGCTGAAGAAGAGAAGAAACACGCATTTATCTTCTAATAACTCATCTTCCACCCTGTGGTCCTTCCCACTTTGAATGGTGTAGCGCACAGTGGCACTCTGTACCGAGGGCTACCACATGCCGGCCACTGTTCAGCACATCACATATATATATTCACGGACATCAGTCTTTCCTCCCTTCTTACATGTCACCTCCCTTCAGTGTGTTTGAGGAAGGGCGACAGGTTGTCCCACAGCCATTCCCCAGGTCCCCGTCTGACCGCTCGTCTGCACAGCAGCTGTTCCCCAGGTCCCTGTCTGACCACTCGTCTGCACAGCAGCTGTTCCTCCTGCTCTGCCATGGCCACTCTTTGTTTAACTGTTGACCATGAGCCACAGAAACCCATGGGCTGAAGTCCCCTTGATGGAGCCTGGGGTATTACTAAAAATCAACTCTTGCCTACTTTTGCAACCTTTGCAAAGTACCATGTGCCTACTTTTTTAGAAGGCTTTGCAGAGGGGGAGGTGGACACAGGGCAGACCACACCTGCCTTTGTGGCCCCATCCATGACCCTGCTCTGTGAAATCATCCCCTTGTTAAACAAGCTCTGTCTGTTGGTGTGGGGCAGGGGGGTGGGGGTGCTTTTAATGGCAAGTAAAAGCTAATCTAACTCAAAGTGGCTTCAATAATAAGAGGAATGTATTGGCAGACATAAGTGAAAAGCCTGCAGATGGACTGGGCTTTAGGCAAGGGTTGATCCAGCAGTTCAACAATGTCACTAGGACTAGCAATTCATCCTTCTTTCTTTCCTTTTTTTTTTTTTTTTTTTTTTTTTTTCAGTCTCACCCTGTCACCCAGGCTGGAGTACAGTGGCATGATCTCGGCTCACTGCAACCTCTAACTCCCGGGTGAAGCAATTGTCCTGCCTCAGCCTCCTGAGTAGCTGGGATTACAGGCATGCATCACCACACTCGGCTAATTTTTGTATTTTTAGTAGAGACGGGGTTTCAGCATGTTGGCCAGGCTGGTCTAGAACTCCTGACCTTGTGATCCACCTGCCTCAGCTTCCCAAAGTGCTGGGATTACAGGCATGAGTCACGGCGCCCAGCCTCTTTTTTTTTTTTTTTTCTAATATGAAAATGTTTTTAATTTTAACATCTAAAAAAGTATTATTTATTGATAAAAACTTTTTTTAAAAAAGTATTACTTATTGATGAAAAACTTTTTTCATCACCTATAAGTCTTTGCTCCCTTTGCTTTTTAAAAAAATTTTAATTTTTATGGGTATATTTTAGGTGTATATATTTCTGTGGTACATGAGGTTTTGTTTTCGTTTCTGAGACAGAGCCTCGATCTGTCGCCAGGCTGGAGTGCAGTGGCACGATCTCCGCTCATTGCAACCTCCACCCATTGCAACCTCCACCTCCCTGGTTCAAGTGATTCCCTTGCCTCAGCCTCCTGAGTAGCTGGGGCTACAAGCACCTGCCTTCATGCCCGGCTAATTTTTGTATTTTTGTAGAGACAGGGTTTCACCATGTTGGCCAGGCTGGCCTTGAACTCCTGACCTCAGGTGATCCACCTGCCTTGGCCTCCCGAAGTGCTGGGATTACAGGTGTGAGCCACCACGCCCAGCCAACATGAGGTGTTTTTGATACATGCGTGTAATGTGTAATAATCACATCATGGAGAGTGGGACAGGAACTCACCTTTCTTTCCATCTCTCCCCTGTTTTCCTGGTATTGGTTTCCTCCAAAGCCTCTTTCTCAGCTCTGATTACAAGATGGCCACTAGCGTCTTATAGATTTAACTGGAAGAATAGCCTTCTCCCACCTGGGTCAGAAGTCCTCAGCATGCCTTTGATTGGACCATCTTTGGTCACATGTTCATCTCTGACCCAATCAGTGTGGCTGTGGATAGGATAGACCACCCCGAATGGCTCAGAAAAACAAGGACCCCTTTCTGGAGGTGGAGGGTGGTGGTAGAATCTCCTCCCCACCCAGAACCACGTGGTTGCTTCAAAAGGCTTGGGCCACAAAGGCAGCCTGACAGAGATGGAGAGGGGCTCAGCTTTGTCATCCACTACACGAGTTACTAGATTTTGCTGTGGGATGGAGCAAACGAAGCCTAATGACAACATGAAAGGAAAATTGTATTGTGTAAAAGATGCCTCGTCCAGTGATCCAGGGGGAAGGTATTTAAGGAATACCCTTGTTGTAGCCAGAAGCATGCACCCCTGGCAAGGAAATTCCACACCCTAATTTCTGAGACTGTCGTTATACAGTGGGGCCCCTGAACATGTTACTTTAATGGGGCAAAAGGGACTTTGCAGATGTAATCAGTTGAACTTCAAATAGGGCGATTATCCTGGATTATCTGGGTGGGCCCAGTATGTTAGTTACCTTACGTTGGCCCACCCACATAAGGCAGAGGCAGAAGAGGAAATCAGAGAAATTCAAAGCAGAAGAAGGCTTGGATGTGCCACTGCTAGCTTGAGGATGGAGGACTCCGAAGCAGAAGAAACACAGGTGGCCTCTAGGTACAGAGAGTGGCCCTAGGCTGACAGCAAACCAAGATGGGGGCTTCGCTTCCACAGTTGCACAGAATTCTGCCAAGAATTGCAATGAGCTTGGAAGTAGGTAGATTCCCCCCAGAGCCTTCAGATACAAAGCCAGCACAGTCAACACCTTGATTTCAGCCTGGGAGACTCTCAGCCACCCATCCAGACCCGCTGCCTGGACTTCGAACCTACAAAATTCTACATGAGTGTTGTTTGAACCCACTAAACTGTGGTAATGTGTTACATAGTAAGAGGAAATGAACATATCCCCCTGGGCTGCCTTTCTGGGCTTGTTGCCCTACGGGGGGTGGGGGTGGGTAGGGGCTTTCTACAAGAGGACTCTCTTCTCACAGATTCCAGGGTATGACCTTTCTCCCTGGCTTGGTAAAACCCTCCCCTCTACCAATGCACCACGGCCTTCTCCTGGGCTCAGCATCCCCCAGTATAGTATACTTTCCTCACACAGGAGTTGCTCCACATTCCAAGCCAGAATAGTCCAGAGTGGCTATAGGCACATTGGTCCTGTCCCCTCTGCGATCTTTGCATGAGTGTGGGCCCCAACACACTTTGTTATTCTTACAACTGTCTCCAGCCAGGCTCTGCTCTCACCTGCTCTGCACACTGTTTAAACTGCAACCTCGTGGTTGCAGAACCAACGGTCAACCCTCAGTCTTCATCTTACTTGGCCTAGCCGCAGCGTTTGACCCAGGTGATCCTTGAAACACTTTCTACAATTGATTCCTAGGCCGCTATGCTCTCTGCCTTCACCTTTCTCTCTCTACCCCATCCATCCGTCCTTGCTAATTTCCCTCCTCCCTGCATCCTAGGACTGTCCCCAGAGCCTAATGTTTGTGATTCCTCTTATGCCTAGAACACTATCCACACGCAGGTCACTCCCCAAAGAACACCTCCAGCCAGCCTCTAATCAGGGCTCAGTTGCCACTCCGGCCTGTCCATGTGGATGGTGAACTTGACATTGCAAGCCGATCATGGCCAAGACCAGACTCTTCATCTCCCTAACAATGACACCTGCTGTGCTTCCAGCCTTACTTTTCTCAGTGAATATGCTCTTCATCCTTCTGATGGTTCAGGTCCAAAACCCTGGCCTTGAACTTGACTCCTCCCCCACACCCTGTCTTCAATGCATCAGCAAATTCCGTCTGTGCTGCTTACAAAACACAGCTGTACCCTTACCACGTCCACCACCGTCACCACCTCTGGCTTCTTGCAAACATCCTGTTCCAACCAAATCTCCATAATCTCTCACTTGGATAGTTACAATATCCTCTTTTTTTTTTTTTTTTTTTTTTTTTTTTGAGTCTCACTCTGTCTCCCAGGCTGGAGTGCAGTGGCACAATCTCTGCTTACTGCAACCTCTGCCTTCCAGGTTCAAGCAATTCTCCTGCCTCAGCCTCTTAAGTAGCTGGGATTACAGGTGCCTGCCACCACGCCCGGCTCATTGTTTTGTATTTTTAGTAGAGTCGGAGTTTTGCCATGTTGACCAGGTTGGTCTCAAACTCCTGACCTCAAGTGATCTGCCCGCCTCAGCCTTCCAAAGTGCTGTGATTACAGGTGTGAGTCACTGCACCCAGTCCTCTATTTTAAATTTGATTTTTTACTGCAGTAAAAGAAATAACACAAAATTTACAATTTTAGCCATTTTGAAGTATACAGTGCAGTGGCATTAAGTGCATTCACAGTGTTGAGCAAACACCACTCCTATTTCCAGAACTTTCTCATCTTTCCAAATAGAAACTCTGTACCCATTAAACACTAACCTCCTCTCTTTCCCTATCCAGGCCCTGGCAACGATGCTTCTGCTTTCTGTCTCCACGGATTGGCCTCTTCTGGGAATGCACCTCCCGTAAATGGAATCGTGTAATAGTTGCCCTTTTGCGTCTGGCTAATTTCCCTTAGCAAAATGTGCTACAGCCTCCTGACCGGTCTCCCTGCTTCCTCCACCCTTTCTCTCCTAAGTTCATTTTCAAGAAAACTGCTAGGGCAATCCTTTGAAAATGCAGGTCATTTGCACTGCTCACTGCTCTGCCCACATCTGCCAGTAGCTTCTCAGCTCCCTTAGCGTAAAATGCAGTCTACAGTATCACAAGCTCCTTCTGCTCTGCTGCCCGGCCCCCTTGTTTGATCCGCAATGGCCTCCCTGTGTCACTGAAACTCACAGGAGGCATGCTCACCTCAGGGCCTTTGAGCCGGCAGTGCCCTCTGCCTGGGACTCTCTTCCTCTCTTCCTCTAGATGGCGACATGACTTAACCTCACCTGCTAGCCTCTGCTCAGTTGGCACCTGGGTGACACCTTCCTCCACCTCACTCCCTGTCTCCTTTTCCCACTTAATTTTTTCTAAGCGATCTTCACTTAGAAAATATATAACATGCTATGTCATGTATTTGTTTTGTTTATTGAGGGTCTCTTCTAAGATTCTAGTGAGTCTTCCCTAAAGACAGGGGTTTTGCCTGACATATTCACTGCTCTGTCCCAGAGCCCAGAACTGTGGCTGGCACACAGTCAGCATTTGTTGGCTGAGTTACTGAACGTAGGGGAAGCTGTTGGTATTCTCTCTAGGATGAATAGTTCTCTAGCCCTAACTGCACAGTGTAATCACCTAGAAATATTTTTTTTATGTAGAGATGGAGTCTGGACATGTTGCCCAGGTTGATCTCAAACTCCTGGGCTCAACTGATCCTCCCATCTCAGCCTCTCAAAGTGCTGGAACTACAGGCATGAGCCACCATGCCCAGTCAAAGGAATTTGTTTTTGTTTTTGTTTTTGTTTTGAGATGGAATTTCCCTCTTGTCACCAAGGCTGGAGTGTAGTGGTGTGATCTTGGCTCACTGCAACCCCCGCCTCCCAGGTTCAAGAGATTCTCCTGCCTCCAGCCTCTCGAGTCACTGGGATTACAGGTGCCCGCCACCACACCCGACTAATTTTTCCTATTTTTAGTAAACACCAGGTTTCGCCATATTGGGCAGGCTGTTTTCAAACTCCTGACCTCAGCTAATCCACCAGCCTCGGCCTCCTAAAGTGCTGGGATTACAGGCGTGAGCCACCACACTCAGCCAGGAAATTTTTTTTTTACTGACTTCAGGCCAGGCATGGTGGTTCACACCTGTAATTCCAACATTTTGGATGGCCAAGGCAGGAGAATTGCTTGAGCAGGGAAGTCAAAGCTGTGGTGAGCTGTGGTTGATCATACCACTGCACTCCAGCCTGTGACAGAGTATGACCCTGTCTCAAAACAAAACAAAACCCTGACCTCCAGGACAACAATAACAAGACTATCTGCTGGCAAGGTCTGAACACAAGTATTTTTTTCTTTACATTTCTTAGTTTATTTTAATGTGCAGCATGTGTTAAAAATCAGGGTCTTATGCAAACACATCCCTAAAGACAAATATTAATTCTCAAAAGTATATGTCTAAACGCACAATGAGTAAAAGTGCCATTTTCCTAATGCACCCATAATTTGCAATATTGCCTTTCACAGTGGAGCAGGCCACACATTCTGTCTCCTCCCCATTCCGTGTCAATCAAGCTCCTTGTACCTGCTACAAATCGAGTGCTGGCCTAGTGAGTAGTGGATTAGATACAGCCAGACTAGGATATTCCGCTAAAGTGTACAAGTACTTCTTTATAAGGGTCAGAGTAACCTGAGAGTCAGGGGTCACCTTCCCTCCAGGCCTCTGTCCAGAAGTGGCATGGAGCAGGGAAGTGTTCTTCTAGTTCCTTAATTTAATGTTTAAAATAACTCTACAAAGTAGGTGTATCGTCTCAACTTGCTGATGGGAAACAAGGCTCATCGAGACAAACTTGCCAGGGTTATGCACAAGTAAGTGTCAGGACCGGAGACGCTACTCGGACTGTTGCACCCCAGAGCTTGTTACAGTTTAACTACCATGCCCTTGGCCTCTGGGGCACAGGGCAGCAGATCATATGGAATTGGGTTCCTGGGAGCCCAGGGTAAAACTTGGAGGACAGCATAGCCTAATCCCTCACCTTCAAGAAGTCTTTTGTTTGCAGACAAGTTCAAGCTCTAACCCAAAGAAATCAGACAGGAAGAGGATCAAAAGCAAGAGACATGCCTGGGCGCGGTGGCTCAAACCTGTAATCCCAGCACTTTGGGAGGCTGAGGCAGGCCGATCACCTGAGGTCAGGAGTTCCAGACCAGCCTGGGCAAGATGGTGAAACCCTGTCTCTACTAACAATATGAATAAGAAACCCTGTCTCTACTAACAATACAAATATTAGCCAGGTGTGATGGTGGTGCCTATAACCCCAGCTACTCGGGAGGCTGAGGCAGGAGAATCGCTTGAACCTGGGAGCCGGAGGTTGGCGTCAGCCAAAATTGCAACATTGAACTCCCGCCTGGGTAACAAGAGTGAGGCTCTGTCTCAAAAAAAAAAGCAAGAGGCTGTTATTGATTGAGCTGTGTTTCCCAAAAATTCAGACATTAGAGTCCTAACCCCCAGTACATCAGAATGTGGCTCCATTTGGGGCCTGAACAGAGGGGAGAAAATTAAAATAGGGCAGTTAGGGTGGCCCTAATCCAGTCTGATTGGTGTCCTTATAAGAAGAGATTAGGACACACAGAGACGCCAGGGGCACACACAGAGGGAAGATCACGCGAGGATGCAGTGAGAAGGTGACTATCTTCTTCCACTTATTAAACTCACCAGCCACAAGATGAAATCACATGTTATGAAGAAAACAGGGAGTGTTGGCTTCAGATCTTACTTCGTCATAGATTTTCTGGGACAACATTGACTTGGTCACTAAATGTTTTGGAAGAGATATAGGGAGAGGCAAAGGCTGATGATCTAACATGAGGATGGTGCAAAGGTTTTCTGTCTCCAGAGAAGCCTTGCACACAGGCACAGGTGGCCTGTCTAAGGATGATCCTTGCCGTGTCATTTATGGTAGCAAAGAGTTCAGCGTAAACTCTGTGTCCATCGGCAGGGAAATGCTTAAGTAAAATGCACTTTGGGCACGCAATGGAATACCATGTAGGTGACAAAAGGAATGAACGAGAATGATCTATAGTAACATGTTTGAAGGCAAAAACCTGAGAGCAGCTGGGTGCAGTGGCTCATGCCTGTAATCCCAGCCCTTTGGGAGCCCAATGTGGCAGATCACATTAGCTCAGGAGTTCAAGACCAGCCTGGCCAATGTGGTGAAACTCCGTCTCAACTAAAAAGACAAAATTAGCCAGGTGTGGTGGCACATATCTGTAATCTCAGCTGCTCGGGAGGCTGAGACAGGAGAATTGCTTTAACCAGGAAGGCAGAAGTTGCAGTTAACTGAGATAATGCCACTGCTCTCAGCCTGGGCGACAAAGTGAAACTTTCTCAAACAAACAAACAAATACCTAATAGCAATGAATATAGAACTAAAATAAGACATGTTATAGCGTAATACCTTTTTTTTTTTTTTTTTGAGACAAGGTCTTGTTCTCTTGCCCATGCTGGAGTGCAGTGGCACAATCATGGCTCACTGAAGCCTCATCCTCCTGGGCTCAAGTGATTCTCCCATATCAGCCTCTCAAGTAGCTGGGACCACAGGTGCATGCTATCATGCCCAGCTAGTACAATATCTTTTAAAAAATCTTTTGAAAGCATTCATAAAACAATGAATACTATATGCTTACATATATTAGAGAAAAAGTATGGACATAGATTCAAAGCACGATGGGTGATTTTGAGAAGAAAAGGAATGGAGTTGGGGATGAGGCCTGAAGGGAAAATGAAATATAATAAAACTATAGCTAACAATAAAGGCTATCACAGACAGTTAGCTCTGTGTGGGGCACTTCTCTGGAGTGCGTTCATCAAAAAGTCAAGTATGGCCGGGCGCGGTGGCTCATGCCTATAATTCCAGCACTTTGGGATGCCGAGGCAGGTGAATCATGAGGTCAAGAGATCAAGACCATCCTGGTCAACATGGTAAAACCCTGTCTCTACTAAAAATACAAAAAATTAGGCCAGGAACTGTGACTCAAGCCTATAATATCAGCACTTTGGGAGGCCGAGGCAGGTGGATCACCTTAGATCAGGAGTTTGAGACCAGCTTGACAAACATGGTGAAACTCCATCTCTATTAAAAATAATTTTAAAAAAAGGTAGCTGGGTGTGGTGGCGCATGCCTGTAATCCCAGCAACTTGGGAGGCTGAGGCAGGAGAGTTGCTTGAACTCGACAGGCGGAGGTTGCAGTAAGTAGAGATCGTGCCATTGCACTCCAGACTGGGCAACGAGAGCGAAACTATGTCTCAAAAAACAAAAAAATACAAAAAATTATCTGGGCATGGTGGTGCATGCCTGTAGTCCCAGCTACTCCGGAGGTTGAGGCAGGATAATCGCTTGAACCTGGGAGGTAGAGGTTGCAGTGAGCCAAGATCGTGCCACTGCATTCCAGCCTGCCAATAGAGTGAGACTCCGTCTCAAAAAAAAAAAAAAAGTCATGTCATTTTCACTGTGAAGTAGGTATTATTATTTTCCTGTTTTACAAGGAAGAGAACTAAGGCACAGAGAAGTTGAGTGACTTACAAAAGGCAGCACGGCTGGGAAGTGAGGGTGCTGAGCTCTCAGAGCCAGGCAGACCCTGCCCTGAGAACCATTACACCATCCTGGGGGATTAAAAAAATAAAATAAAACCTTGATTCAGGAACACATCCATTTTCTACATCTGCAGATGAGGTTAGCAGGTTTCTTTAAAGCAAAAAGGCAAACATCAGGGTAATGCAACTCTAGTTTTTCACAGCATGCCTGACAGATCTCCCTTGCCCACACAGTGACTGCAGAATTCAAAGGCAAGGCTGTCTCTTCATCCTCAGAACAGTCGGGCAGCCTCTGATCCCTTTAGGATTGAGTCTCTCCTTGTTTCTCCTTGGCGCATTTAGGTTGCAGAAGTGCATTAAACCTGGGTTCACCGTCTGACGGAGTGGAGGATAATAATAGTAACTAATATCTATCCGCCATCCTTTTCTTGTTTTTGAGGCAGAGTCTCGCTCTGTCACCCAGGCTGGAGTGCAATGGTGTAGTCTCGGCTCACTGCAATCTCCACCTCCTGGGTTCAAGCGATTCTCCTGCCTCAGCCTCCCGAGTAGCTGGGATAACGTGCATGCCACCATGCCCGGCTAATTTTTGTATTGTCAGTAGAGATGGGGTTTCACCATGTTGCCCAAGCTGGTCTCGAACTCCTGGCCTCAGGTGATCCACCCATCTTGGTCTCCCAAAGTGCTGGGATTATAAGCATGAGCCACCGCATCCTGCCTGGTTTTGTTTTCGAGACAGGGTCTCTCTCTGTTGCCCAGGCTGGAGTCCATTGGTGCCATCTCGGCTCACTGCAGCCTCAACCTCCTGGGTTCAAGCAATCCTCCACCCCTAAGCCTCTTGAGTAGCTGGGACCACAGCTGCACACTATGATACCTGACTGATTTTTGTATTTTTTTGTAGAGATGGGGTCTTGCTATGTTGTCCAGGCTGAACTCATACTCCTGGGCTCAAGTGATTTCCCCACCTTGGTCTCCAAAGTGCTGAGATTAGAGAAAGAGGTGTGAGCCTCTATTTTTGACAAGCCTCCATGTAAGCCATTGGAACACTGAAGTTTTAAGTCTTACTGGCTGTTACAGATTGAATTGTGTCTTCTCCCCCTAAATTCATATGATGAAGTCTTATTCCAGTCCCTCAGAATGTGTGGTTATTTGGGGATAGGGTCTGTAAAGACGTAATCAAGTTAAAATGAGGTCATTAGAGTGGCCTTACTCCAACATGACTGGTGACCTTATAAAAAGGGAACATTTAGGACCAGGCCTGGTGGCTCATGCCTGTAATCTCAGCACTTTGGGGGGCCAAGGCGGGTGGATTACCTGAGGTCAGGAGTTTGAAACCAGCCTGGCCAACCTGGAGAAACGCCGTCCCTTCCAAAAATACAAAAATTAGCTGGGCGTGGTGGTAGGTGCCTGTAATCCCAGCTACTCGGAAGGCTGAGGCAGGGGAATCACTTGAACCCGGGAGGCGGAGATTACAGTGAGCCAAGATCGTTCCATTGCCCTCCAGCCTGGGCAACAGAATGAGACTCCATCTCAAAAAAATAAAGAGAACATTTGGACACAAAGACATGGATAGAAGGAAGGCAATGAGAAGAGATAAAAGAAGAAGATGACCATTTACATGTCAAGGAGAGAGGCCTGGAACGGGTCCTTCTTCCCCACCCAACATGGCTGTGCTGCTGACCCCGTGACCTTAGACTTCTGGCCTCCAGAGCTGAGAGACAATAAATTTCCATTGTTGAAGCCACTTGGTTTGCAGTATTTTGCTTCAGCAGGTGGAGCTAAGATATTGCCTTTGCAGAGGGAAGGATCTTAGCAGTCTGTCTCAGGACCGTGGGGCTGCAGGGCAGGGCACCCAGAATCTTCTGAGCTGCAACACCCAGATAGGAATTAGGATCCACTTTCCACCAAACATGGAAGGAAGCAGCTCACACAAAGTTCTTCAAGTTAAGTAATCTGAGAACAGCAAAAAAACCAGCCAGGGTGACCCTGGGGCAGAGAGGAACAAATGGAACACAAGGGTCTGGCCCAAGGAGCTGAAAAAAGTGGGAGAGAGAAAAAGATTAAAAGTCAGAAAAAGGGAGAAAAGATTAAAAGGCAAAAAAAAAAAAAAAAAAAAAAAAAAAAAAAAAA
>NW_022437040.1:89986-115606 GCF_009761245.1 Sapajus apella | reverse complement strand
AACAGGGAGAGAACCCAGGGTCCCAGGAGATTATAGTTTTCATTCATCATTTGTTCCTAACTTACTGGCTGGCTACAGGGGGTCTTCTTTTCTCTACTTGCAGGAGTTTCAAAACTAGGACCCTTTGTTGGTATTCTGAGTGAGTGTGTTTCTTTATAAGATCAATGTGCCTCTGAAGGGTTCCTGTATTCCAGCAAGCGTGTTCTGGGTTCTCCAAGATTGCAGGCTGCTGTCCCCACTCCAGGGTCTCTGTGCTCCCAGAATGGGGTAGGGGTTGCAGGAAGTGATGCCAGCCACTTAACCAGCTGCCTTCTGTTCTCTCTACTGACCTCAACAGCCCTTTGTACCCTCTGCAGAGGCCTTAAGGCTCCAGGCCCTTGAAGTCCTGCCTTTGAAAGGAGAGAGCAGCCGCAATGTGGGGTGCCGTCTCCAGGTTTCCCTGTGGGCTCAGGGCAGGAGCCCCAAGTCCCTTGCCCTTAGCACAGAGCCCTTCATCAATAGCAGCTGGTGAGTCTCTGCATATTGAAGTGCGGACCCCATGAATACTCGATTTCTAACTGGGTCACCTAAGGCTTTAGGATGGCAGCCATACTGCACTTTTCTACCCCACCCTCTGTGAGCTGAATTATTTCCCATCCAAACTAAAATTCCTGTTTACAATTAGTTCTACCTCCCTTCTCTCTCTACCCTAAGAAATGGAAGAGCATTCCCATGAGATCTTAGCCTGCTGCAGCTGCAGGGAATCTTAGCCATCTTACTATGGTCTACCCCTAATTTTATTGATAAGAAAAACAAGGCTCAAAAAAGGCAGTTCCATTGTCACCCAGACAATCAGTGACAGTCTCAAGTCCCTGCGGAGGTTTTTCTATGATACCAAAGCCAAATTCTAGTTCCCCCAGCAGGCTGGAGGCTTGGAAGGGGTATGAGGAAAGGGTTTCCTGGTTAGATTAATTTTCAAAACGGAGCAGAGACTGCAAGCACTTTCCTTTTCAGGGTCTTTGCATACACCGTCCCCCTGCCTGAAATCCTTCAAACCCACGCTCCTTTCACTTAGGAAACGTTGTTTTCTTCTTTGGGTCTGAACTTAAACATCATTTCCCCAGAAAAGCCATTTCTGATTCCCCAGACTTGAGCAGGACCTATGATGAATGTTGTCTCAAAACACTGCTTTCTCTTTTGGAGCACATTTAATTGCATCATTAGCGGGTACTTAGTCAGTTAATGTCCATCTGCTGCTAACATAAACTCCAGGCAGGAGCCACGTCTTTCCCATGCCTCTGTTCCCAGCACCCCAAGAGTACCATGCATACAGCAGGCAGTTCATCAATGCGTGCTGATTTGATGGCTGAACTTACATATTAAGGACTGAAACAAGTTTGGCAAGAGGGCCGTGTATGGTGGCTTGGGAAGCTAAGACAGGAGGATCACTTGAGGCCAGGAGTTCAACACTGCAGTGAGCTATGATTGCACCACTGCTAGACCCTGTCTCAAAAACAAACAAACAAACAAAAAAACAACAAAATTTGCAATAAAGAAGCCTATGTAACTTTGCTTTAATTTCACATTTCCCAGACTTACCATTTTTTGTATAGTCTGTTCTCATGCTGCTAATAAAGACATACCCAAGACTGGGTAATTTATAAAGGAAAGAGGGTTAATGGGGTCACAGTTCTGCATGCCTGGGGAGGCCTCACAATCACGATGGAAGACAAAGAAGCAAAGGAACATCTTACATGGTGGCAGGCAAGAGAGTGTATGCAGGGGAACTCTCATTTATAAAACCTCAGATTGGCTGGGCAAGGTGGCTCATGCCTGTAATCACAGCACTTTGAAAGGACAAGGCAGGTGGATCATGAGGTAAAGAGATCAAGACCACCCTGGCCAACATGGTGAAACCCTGTCTCTACTAAAAATACAAAAATTGGCTGGGCGCGGTGGTGCGTGCCTGTAATCCCAGCTACTCAGGAGGCTGAGGGAGGAGAATTGAAATCACCACTTTCAGAGGCAGCTGCAAGATGCAGACATACCCAGGCAGGTCCGACCCTGTGAGGCCAGTAGGAGGTGCTCCTCCTGGTGCGTGCATATGATCACATCTCATTTTATTTATTCATATATTTTTATGTTTTATTTTTTTACAGACAGGGTCTCACTTCACTCTGTCACCCAGGCTGAAGTGCAGTGGCGTGACCATACTCACTGCAGCCTCAAATTCCTGGGCTCAAGTGATCCTCCTGCCTCAGCCTCCCTGGGTTCCTGCAGCTCTTCCAAAGAGGGCAAGCAGTGAAATCAGCATTGATCATGCGTTCCTTAAGGCAAGAGCAGGGCCGGACTCTCAAACAGCATGGAGGAGGATGGTGGACATTCGAAGGGATCATGAGAGTTTGAGGAAACCAAGTGCCCACAAAGGGACCGTATTGGGGTGCCAGACAGTGCCTGGATGATTTGCTTATGCATGGGAGATTAAACAATGCCAAGTGAGTAGGGCTCAGGGTGGAACCAGCCTGCAGCAGCGTGAAACCGGGAGGAACAAGACAGAGCATAGAGGAGAGTGAGAAGGAATATGCATCTCTGGCATCACCAGGAGATCAGAACCCACTGGAGGGCTGGGGATTCCAGGAAAGCACCAGCTGTTTCCTGGCCAGTAGGTGGTTCGTCTCTGTCCAATATCTTTGCTGGCTGTAGCTGCAGCACCTGGACCAGGAGCAGAGCCTGAAGGAAGCGCATGCAAAGAGAGCTGTCCAAGAAGTGGAAAGTGGATCAAGGGTGAACACCCCGCTCAGATGAAAGTGGGTGGAGGAAGACAGCTGGCTGACCCTGTAAACAAAGGCGCCATCTGTGACCTTTGGAAGGAGAAGACTTGCTGCTGCTGAGCGTGGAAACAGGAAGGACATTGAGGAAAGGGCAGAGATCTGCTCCATCCACAAAGGAAGAAAAGGGCAGAAGCCAGAGGGGCAGCGGATTCAGGTTCAGATTGTTTCCATATTAGGAAGGAGCTCAATGTTCTCCAGACAAATGATATGGACCCACCAGGTTTCTTGCAGGTCCTGCTGTCTGACCCAGATGTGGGCTGGGGTGGAGGAGTCTCACACAATGCCCTTACAGTTTATAAGTAATCATTCGTGATAATAGCAAAACGATACTTAAGTGATATTTTACTTTTGTGGTTGCCTAAAAGTGTTCCCTCAGTGAGGAGAAAAATTAATGCTAGGAGTTAATAATCCAGACGGACCTAGAGCCTACCTGGGTATTCCATTCCATTCATTCAACAAATATTGTATTTTTTTCTTTTATTTTAGATGGAGTCTCACTCTGTTGCCCAGGCTGGAGTGCAGTGGTGCAACCTCGGCTAATTGAAACCTCTGCCTCCCAGGTTCAAGCAATTCCCGTGCTTCTGCCTTCTGAGTAGCTGGGGTTACAGGCATGTGCCACCTTGCCTGGCTAATTTCTGTTTTTTGTTTGTTGTTGTTGTTTTTAGTAGAGACAGGGTTTAACCATGTTGGCTTGGCTGGTCTCAAACTCCTAATTGCAAGTGACCCACCGGCCTTAGCCTCCCAGTGTTGGGATTACAGGTGTGAGCCACCATGCCAGCCCCATTCATTCAACAAATATTTCCTGTTGAAATATTTTCTAGGAACTACTCTAGGTACTGTACTCTTTATTTTTATTGATTGATTGATTGAATTGGAATCTTGCTATCTTGCCCAGGCTGGTCTCGAACTCCTGGGCTCAAGCGATCCTCCCACCTTGGCCTCCCAAAATGCTGATGTTACAGGTGTGAGCCTCCGTGCCTGATCTGTTCACTATATTCTTTGGCTTGGGCTGCCATTGCAAATTCTCACACACTTGGAGGCTTAAAACAACCAAAATGTATGGTCTCATGGTTCTAGAGGGCGGAAGTCTGAAATCGAGGCATCGGCAAGGCCACGTTCCCTCTCAGGGCTGCAGGGGAGGATATTTCTTGGCACTTCCAGCTTCCGGTGGACTGTGCTGTTCCTTGGCTTACAGTAGCATAACTTCCCTCTATAACCATACGCCATCCCTCCCTGAAACTTTGTCTATGTATCTCAAATCTCCCCCTCCCTTCTCTTATGAGGACGTCAGTCATAGAATTTAGAGTCCACCCCAAATTCAGGATGATCTCAACTTGAGATCCAGAACTTAACTACTACATCTGCAAAGACCTATTTCCAAGTAAGGCCACATTCACGGTAATGGGACTTGGGACTTGGGCATGTCTTGGAGGTGGAGACCAACCTTCAAAGCTGGTGTCAACCCGTGACACTAGCTATGGGCAATTGCTTATTCCTTTTGTGTCTCAATTTTCTCACCTGTGAAATACAAAATCTAACTTGAAGGTGTTGCTGTGGAGGTTTAAAAACATTAGGATCTGCCGGGTGCGGTGGCTTATGCCTGTAATCCCAGCACTTTGGGAGGCTGAGGCAGGCGGATCACCTGATGTCAGGAGTTTGAGAGCAGCCTAACCAATATGGAGAAACCCCGTCTCTACTAAAAATATAAAATTAGCCAGGCATGGTGGCGCATGCCTGTAATCCCAACTACTCGGGTGGCTGAGGCAGGAGAATCGCTTAAACCCAGGAGGCGGAGGTTGTGGTGAGCCAAGACCATGCCACTGCACTCCAGCCTGGGTGACAGAGTGAGACTCTGTCCCAAAAAACAAAAAACAAGAACAAACAAACAAAAAACATTAGGATCCTATGGTACCACGGGGATGAACCTTAGACACCACGCTGTGAAAGAAGCTAGTCACGAAGAAACAAGAGCTGTATGGTTTCCCTTATCTAAGATTCCCAGAATAGTCAAATTCATAGAAACGGAAAGGAGAATGGTGGTTACCGGAGGCTAGAGTGGCCACCAGAAAGGGGAGTTACCATTTAGTGGGTAAAAAGTTTCAATTTTGCAAGATGAAAAACTTCTAGAGATTGTTTGCACAGCAATGTGAATGTGCTTAACATGACTGAACTGTACATTTAAAAATGGTTAAGCCCAGCTGGGCACGGTGGTTCACACCTGTAATCCCTGCACTTTAAAGGCTGAGGTGGGCAGATCACCTGAGGTCAGGAGTTCTCGACCAGCCCGGCCAACATGGAGAAACCCTATCTCTATTAAAAATACAAAAATTATCCAGGCATGATGATAATCCCAGCTACCCAGGAGGCTGAGGCAGGAGAATCACTGGAACCCCAGAGGCGGAGGCTGCAGTGAGCTGAGATCACACTTTCAAAATACCTAGTTTTAATACCAGATATTCAGGTTTCCCCCATAGGCCTGAGTGGAGTTGGAAATATCTGTTGTTAGATTCTACACAAAGAGTGTTTCTAAACTGCTGAATCCAAACATAAGTTAAACTCTGGAAGGCAAATGCACACATGGCAAAGCAGTTTCACAAATAGCTTCCCGTTGGTTTTGATCGTGAGATATTTGCCTTTTCACCATAGGCTTCCATTCAGTCTGAAATATCACTTTCTAGATTCTACACGAAATGCAATTCTAAATTGCTGAGTCAAAACATACGTTTTAACAGAGCAAGACTCCGTCATAAAAAATTTAAAAAAAGGGCCGGGCGCGGTGGCTCAAGCCTGTAATCCCAGCACTTTGGGAGGCTGAGGCGGGTGGATCACGAGGTCAAGAGATCGAGACCATCCTGGTCAACATGGTGAAACCCCGTCTCTACTAAAAATACAAAAAATTAGCTGGGCATGGTGGCGCGTGCCTGTAATCCCAGCGACTCAGGAGGCTGAGGCAGGAGAATTGCCTGAACCCAGGAGGCGGAGGTTGCGGTGAGCCGAGATCGCGCCATTGCACTCCAGCCTGGGTAACATGAGTGAAACTCCGTCTCAGAAAAAAAAAAAAAAAAAAAAAATTTAAAAAAAGATTAAGCTGGCATTTTTTTTCTTTTTTCTTTTGGAAGACAGAATCTTGCCCTGTCCCCAGGCTGGAGTATGGTGGTGTAGTCATGGCTCACTGCAGCCTCTGTCTCCTGGGCTCAAGCAATCCTGCTACCTCAGCCTCCCAAGTAGCTGGGACTACAGGCGCCTGCCACCACACACTGCTAATTTTTTATCTTTTTTATAGAGATGGGGTTTCGCCATGTTGCTGAGGCTGGTATGGAACTCCTGAGCTCAAGCAATCCTCCTGCCTCGACCTCCCAAAGTGCTGAGATTACAGGTGTGAGCCATCATGACTGGCCTAAGCTGGCTAATTTTGTGTGTGTGTGTGTGTGTGTGTGTGTGTTTTAGCCACAATAAAAAATTGCATAACCAACAACAACAACAAAAAGATGGGGTGATTGCACTGCAAGGGCTTTGTGAACTGGAAGGCACCCTACACATGCAAGGTAACTGCCACGTCCCACACACAGGCGGTGCCTGGTGGTTAGCAAGCGCTCACTCAGTGTTCACTGAGTGAGGGAATAATCTCTATTCTTGTTCTTATTATTGATGGTGGAAGAAAAGAGGACACGAGAGAGGGAGGGGCACTATGAAGCAAAGGCCTGCCCTGGTGATAGGGTTTGGATGTCTGTCTTCTCCAAGTCTCATGTTGAAATACCATCCATAGTTTTGAAGGTAGGGTCTGACAGGAGGTGTGTGGGTCATGGGGGCTGACTTCTCACGATGGCTTGGCACCCCCATCCTTTTATCCCCCATGGTAATGAGTTACCATGAGATCGGATTGTTATAAAGAGTCTCGGACCTGCCCCCACCTCTTGCTCGCTCTCTGTCTCTCTGTCTCCCTCTCTCTGTCACTCCCTCTCTCACCACAAAATTCCTTCTTCCCCTTCTGCTCTGAGTAAAAGCCTCCTGAGGACTTCCCAGAAGCAGATGCTGGCGCCCTGCTTCTCATACAGCCTGCAGAGCTGTGAGGCAAAAATACACCTTTTTTTTTTTTTTTTTTTTTTTAAATAAAGGATCCAGTCTCAGGCATTCCTTTATGGCAGCACAAAGCAGACTAAGACGCCCGAAGGTCAGAGGAAAAGTCTCAGGAGTGCTGGGACCCCCAGGAGGACTCCTGATCCCCCAAACCTGCACCAGCTGGAAGGAAAGTTGTCCACTGTGTCATCACATCTTGGAAGCCTGGTAGAGTCCTGTGATTCCTACATAGAGGCCCCTTGATTCCACAGTCACCATCTCCCTGCCCCCACATTTTCTGCAGGGGTCACGGACGGGAAGGAGGAGGGGATTCTGACACCCCAAGAAAGAAAGGCAGGTGTGGAGCAGAGGCAGGGCAGCTGGTGATCCCCCTATGTCTGCGGAGACCCTCAGGAACATCTTAGGAGATCTCTGAACCTGAACAGCTTCTCTGCACCCCACACCCAGAGCTGCTCCAGCAGAGAGGCCAGCACTTTGGGGTTTGTCCCATACAAGAGACGGTCTGCTCCATCCAGGACCTCTGGGCCCTCCCAGGAGGCTTCTCACTTTCTCACCCGCTTTGGCATAACTCCAAGAGCACGTGGGACAAGGCTGGACCTGTGCATTTTTTTTCCATTTGCAAGGAGACATCTCTGGCATTGCATCAACATAACATCAATGTATGTTTCCTTTCATCCTGAAAAGACACCTTAAACTCACAGAATCCTTGCTGCATTTGTTGCCTTCGAGAAATATCTCTTTTTTTTTTGAGACGGAGTTTCGCTCTTGTTACCCAGGCTGGAGTGCAAATGGCGCGATCTCGGCTCACTTCAACCTCCGCCTCCCGGGTTCAGGCAATTTTCCTGCCCCAGCCTCCTGAGTCGCTGGGACTACAGGCACGCGCCACCATGCCCAGCTAATTTTTTGTATTTTTAGTAGAGACGGGGTTTCACCATGTTGACCAGGATTACCTCGATCTCTTGACCTCGTGATCCACCCGCCTTGGCCTCCCAAAGTGCCGGGATTACAGGCTTGAGCCACCGCGCCCGGCAAAGAAACATCTCTTATTTGGCACACCACAGCTCCAGTTCTTTCTCTCTGCTGTACCCCCTTGAGAAGTCTACTGTGGTGGAGGTGTGGGTGTTTCCAGAACTCCAGGCACAAAGAGCCAGTATGCGCCCCGCTTGCATGAAATCACAAGGAGTAGAAGTGGAATTGGCGTGAAGCCTCAGCCGGAGATGGGGGTGGATATCTTTGAACTCTTCCCCGCTGAGTGTACATGCACAAGTGAAAGGAAGCCTGGGTGGCCATGGCAATCTAGATAAAAGGACGCCCATGCACTCCCATGCACTCCTGTGCACCAGCATCCACACACATGCTTCGAAGAAACCGCCCGACTCCAGCCACGCCTGGGGAGAAGGGAGCCCAGGTAGCCAGTGGTGTTTGCCTGGAATAAGGCGTGGGCACCTCAAGCCCGTTCTCAGCGTTCTGAAATTCCTTTAGCCTCATAAGGAACTTTCATAAAAGTCACAGGAGATGACAGACATCTACTCTTAGAGGTGGTGGAGAAAGCAAGTATGGACATTATTGAAAGATTTAAGGTCTTGGCTGGGAAAAATACCTGCTGCGTTTTGCAGGGGCTGGTTCAGGACGGGGAGTTTTAGAGAATAAAGACACCGATTCATCAGGGGTCCCAGCCTCTGAATGGCATTGGGCAGATCCTCTCCTCTGACATGATGGCCGGAAAAGTCTGGAAAGCCTCAGGAATCCCAAACAGAGGAGCTGGTAAGGCCAGCCTCAGCCCAGCACTGAGCGCCAGTCCCCAGGAGGAAACCTCAATCCAAGGACAAAAGCCAAGCAGAAGCTTGGGCTCTGGTCCACGTCCCCTCTGCAAAGAGGGTGTGAAAATTCACCCAAAACTACGGGGGGTGATGCCTTTGCACCACAGACATGCCTGAGACTATGAAGCGCCTCTGAGGATGGGTGGAGTGGAAGCTACACTTGGCCCTGAATAAAGCACTGTCCTTTCATTAATGGAGCTGGCATGGCAGGGAGCCTGGGAGAAAGGAGGGTAAAGGTCCCGCTGGCGCTGGGGACAAGGAGGGACCTCTATGCTCCAATCTGTCGGCCAGCAGGCCCAGGATGTCTGGCTGGACACAGGGGCCATCTTTGTATCAGCCACCTCCCCGGGGGACCCTGCTTCCCTCCCTTCCAGGACAGGCTGACCAAGGGCCAGAGCCCGTGAGGAGCCAAAGGAGAGGCAGTTTGGGACCTCTGCGGTCCAAACTCACAGCAGCAATGCACGCTTTCTGTTTCAGTGCAAAAGATGCATTCAGCCTGCTGGAAGCTATCTGTCCCATCTCAGAGAGAGAGAGAGAGAGAGAGAAAAGGGACTGGGAAGGATGGACAGAAAGGGGAAAACATATGCCTCTTTCCTCTGCCTGGGTTTGGAGGACACTTGGCAGGAATCAGAGCACAATGTTTTGGTGATGAATGGGGAGGGGGTCGTTTCCGTTTGTTGTCTTTGAGTTTTGTTGTGTGAGCTGTTGATTCTTCCTGGGGGAAGGAGCCTCCCCTCCTGCTACCCCAGAGGCAGTAGAAGCCCCTGCCTGCCTGGCATGTGCCACGGTGTAGGCACAATTGAATTACTTGGAATGGGCCAAGTTTGGACCACTGAATCCTCTTAGTGGTTGCTTGGTAGGCATGAGTAAGGGATGGCCCTTCCCCATCTATCGTTCTAGAAGAGACCCATGCTGGGGTTAGGAAGCAAAGGCAGAGAGGGAGACAGGAGAAACAGAGAAACAGTGAAGCGGCTTCCTGCCTCTGGTCCCCACAAGGTGAGAAAGTGGGGCTGGATTGCAAGGTCAAAGTCAGGATGGTTCAAGGGTGAGTTGGTCCCTGCCTAACAGAACCCTGACAAACAAAGAGTCATTCACACTAGGCCTGTGGGCTGAGTGCGTGGTTCATTTATTCAGCAAATATTTATCCAGCGCTGCTCCAGGCCAGTCACTGAGCTGTCATTCTCTGTGGCACAGTCTCTTTAAAAATAAAGTCTCTCCGAAAGTTACCACTGACTTGAACTGTGCCCACACTTGGGCGAAAGCCCTGGAACTCCTTGTTCCAGAAACTGTGGGAGGCAGTCTCTCAGGAAGGTGGGGGAGCCGTGGCCAGCAGTCACGAAGGCACACCTCAGCGTGCTGGAGCAAACAGCAGGGTGAGCAACAGCCAGGAGGGGTCACACTGGCATCCTCAGGTGGTCCCAGAAACGCTCCGGAGGTGATTCCAGGAAAGGGGCTTACTTACTTATGTTTATAGTAAAATAAGATAAAAACATAACCAGGCAGCAGTGTCGACATGACCTCACATGCCATCTCACTCGGGTGAGTGGGGCACAGTTGCAGTAACAAACAGGATAATTTGTTTCAGAAGGAATAGGAGAGGGCAAGAGCAATACATCAAATACAATAATTTTTTTAAAACTTACCCTCTGATCAAATTTCAAAAAATTCAAACTTTATGTCTGGATCCATCACAGATACATCTACAACGCTTGGACCCTGTACGATGGGGGAGGGTCTGTCCTGGCAGGTGGCTCAGAATGTTGTTTGCATCGAGCTCCTTTTTACCACTTAGCTTTCCTGAGGAAGTCAGTCTGGGTGAGACCAGCTGAAGAAAGGAAGTGACTCTCAAACTAGTGGCCAGATGGCTGAGCTGCTGCCATCTTGGGAGGAAGCCTGAGTGCTGGGGCAAATCCAGTGGTGGCTCTGTCTTCTTCTGGTGCATGTTCTGTTTTCTCCTCATGTATGAGTTTTACGGTCATCCATATGGTAGCATGTGGCAGAATTTCCTCCTTTTTTAAGCATGAATAATATTCTATTGTATGGATAGACCACATTTTGTTTATCCATTCATCTGTCAATGAACATTTGGGTTGCTTCTGCCTTTTGGCTATTGTGAATAATGCTGCTATGAACCTCAGGGTACAAATATCTCTTTGAGTCCCTGCTTTCAATTCTTTTGGGTCTGTACCCAGCATTGAAATTGATGGATCATATAGTAATTCTGTTTAAATGTTTAGGGAAAAGACATACTGTTTCCACAATTCTGCTTTCTCCAGGAGTGTGAGTTTTATGGTCACAAACCTCAAGCATTCAGATGTAGGCTTTCTGTATTTTTCTATGATAATATCATTTCTGTCTTGACAGCAGAAATTAATCTTGTCACTTCCAGGAAAGCCCAAGTCATATTACTGACTTCTTAGTCATTTCAAATTAGTCAGATCAGGGTTTCCCTGTCCACACTTCTCTCCCAGAAGGCTGAGCCACTGCTGCAGGGGCGGGTGAGGAGAGGCCATCTTCTGTCCTCCAGGCATCTCCGCACAGATGCCACTGGCTCTAGCAGAGGTGACTTCTCCAAGGCTTGTGCTTTTCCCAGATCCTCCCAAATCTATTTTCAACTTTAAAAAATCTCATGTGTTGAATTGTTTTTAAATTGTAGTAAAATGCACATACTGCATAAAATTTACCATCTCAGCCACCTTAAGGTCAACAGTTCAGTGGCATGAAGCATGTTCACATTGTGGTGCCACCATCACCATCATCCATCGCCAGAACCTTTTTATCTTGCAAAACTGAAACTATACCTATTAAACTACAACTTTTGACCAGGTACAGTGGCTCACACCTGTAATCCCAGCACTTTAGGAGACCAAGGCGGGTGAATCACCTGAGATCAGGAGTTTGAGACCAGCCTGGCCAATATGATGAAACCCTGTCTCTACTAAAAATACAAAAACTAGCTGGGCATGATGGGGGGTGCCGGTAATCCCAGCTACTCGGGAGGCTGAGGTAGGAGAATCACTTGAACCCAGGAGGCGGAGGTTGTAGTGAGCCAAGTTTGCTCCACTGCCCTCCAGCCTGGGCAACAAGAGCAAAGCTCCATTAAAAAAAAAAACAACAAAACTTACAAGTCTCCATTTGTAATAAAGAAAGAAGAGTCTCTCTTACCACAGGGGGTCTCTCATTGGAAAACCAGCAAAACTTGTTCCCTGCCTGCATTCTCTAAGATCTTAGTCCAGCATAGAATAGAAATGTCTCTACTTTCGAGGACAACTGGTTTGTCCTTTGCCTTTTACACCCCTTTCAGCAAGCAGTGTTTTTCAACTTGGTGTTTGTGCAAGTCTTGAGCAGCACAAACTCCTGAGCTAAGAGACACCCCACTCTGTTTGCAATTGAGGGCAAAGGCTGGGATCCTTGGGCACAGCTCCCAACTCCTTTTCCAGAAGTCTGGGGTGGCAGAAAAAAAAAGCATTTATTTATTTAGAGACAGAGTCTCACTCTGTCACTTAGGCTGGAGTGCAATGGTACCATCTCGGCTCACTGCAACCTCCACCTCCTGGGTACCAGCTATTCTCCTGTGTCAGTCTCCCAAGTAGCTGAGATTACAGCCATGTGCTTGAGGTTAGAAGTTAGAGACCAGCCTGGCCAACATGGTGAAACCCAATCTCTACTAAAAATACAAAAATTAACCAGGCATGGTGGCTAGCACTTGTAATCCCAGGAACTCGGGGGAGTCTGAGGCATGAGAATTGCTTGAACTCAGGACTCAGAGGTTGTAGTGAGCTGCGATCACTCCACTGCACTCCAGCCTGGGGGACAGAGCAACACTCTGTCTTCAGAAAAAAAAAAAAGGAGGAGAATTCTAAAGTTGTATCTAGAAGCATTCAATGAAATTTTATGAGACAAGGAAAGGAGAAAAAATGGAGAGTGAAAAAAAGTGACAATTCAAGAGTTTAGCTGGTGTTTTTATCAGAGATAGTGTTTCTTGGACTCTTCTCCATTAAAAAAGTGGCCAGGTATAGTGACTCATTTTTGGAATCCTAACACTTTGGGAAGCCAAGGCAGGAGGATCGCTTGAGGCCAGGAGTTCAAGAGCAGCCCAGGCAGCCTAGCAAAACTCTATTGCTCCAAAAATGATTTTTTTTTCAGATTAGCCAGGTGCAGTGCTGCACACCTGTAGTTCCAGCTACTTTGGGGGCTCAGGCATGAGGATAGCTTGAGCCCAGGAGGTGGAGGTTGCAGTCAGCTGAGATCTCACCAATGCATTCCAGCCTAAGTGACAGAGCAAGACCCTGTCTCTAAAAAAAAAAATTTGAATTGCCCTTGGAATTGTGATTCATATATATTCCCTATGGTTTCCAGGATATCAAGAAAAAAAAAAAGAGGCAGAAAGAGAGAGAAGGAAAAATTGAGCAAGAATGGAAGAAGGGCAGGGCACAGTGTCTCACACCTGTAATCCTAGCATTTTGAGAGGCCGAGGGGGGAGATCATCTGAAGTCAGGTGTTCGACACCTGCCTAGCTGACATGGTGAAAGCCCATCTATACTAAATTTGTAACTATCTTGAGCAGACATATGAGGAGAAACAGGTCATTGTCTCCAGAATCAAAGGAATAACCAAAATGTTGATTTTGAAGAGCTGACACTTTCCCAAGAAGCCTCCACAGTGTGATCTCACAGGGCCTGCACCAGCACTCAGTGTCAGAATTAAGGCATCTGGGGCTGGGCCACTTTCCTGCAGAGGCCCTGCTCAAAACGTGGCCTGGAGTGATCAAAAGATGTTGATATGGCAGCTCCTCACCACATGTCCTGCTCCCACTCTTGGCCTTCCACCTCCTGCAACTTCCGCCGCCAGGTTCAAGCAATTCTCTTGCCTCAGCCTCCCAAGTAGCTGAAATTACAGGCACCTGCCACCATGCTGGGATAATTTTTGTATTTTTTTAGTGGGGACAGGGCTTCACCATGTTGGCCAGGCTGTTCTCGAACTTCTGACTTCAAGTGATCCACCAGCCTCGGCCTCCCAAATTGCTGGGATTACAGGTGTGAGCCACCATGCTCGGCCTTTTCTTTGTTTTTGTTTTTAGAGATAAGGTGTAGCTCTGTCACTCATTAGCATTTGTTACTGCCTGACTTTTGGATATAAGCCATTTAAACTGGGGTAGGATGATAGCTCATTGTAGTTTTAATTTGCATTTCTCTGATGATCAGTGATGTTGAGCATTTTTTCATATATTAGTTTGCTATTTGTATATCTTCTCTTGAGAAATGTCTATTCTGATCTATTGCCCATTTAAATTAGGGCCATTTAGGCCTGCTGGGGCCACAGGGAGGAGGCCAGAGCTGGGCTGAGAGAAGCCGACTTGAGGAAGTTTTGGGCCTGGAGACACCGTTGGAGGGCAGGAGCTGAGCCTGGAGAGGCCACTATGAGGCATGAGCTGGGTGGGCCTGGAGAGCTTGACTTGAGGACCTTTCAGGCCTACAGAGGCCACCAGGAGCTGGGTGGGAGCTGACTGAGTCCACAGAGGTTGTTGCAAGGTGAGGCAGGAGGTGGGCCTGTAGAAGCATCTGGGAGGAAGAGCTGGGCCCCGAGAGGAAGCCAGGAAGCAACACCTTGGCCTGGAGAGGCCATGAGAGGCATGAGCTGGACCTGGAGGGACTGCCAAAAGGCTTCCAAGAACTGGGCCTGGAAGGCCGCTGTGAGGAATGTGCTGGGCCTACAGAGGCCACTCACTGGGATGCAGAAGCTGCCATGTTCGTACCTCCCCAGCCTGGCCCTCCTTGTCTCTCCATCTATACTCTGCCCCTGCCATCCAGGTACCAGACAGTGGCTGGCTGGTCTTTCTACAGCAAACTGGACTAGGGCCCTTCCCTTCTCACAGCTGAAGTTGGAGTTAAGCCTCACATGGTTCTGCTTGGCATGGAGAGCTCTTTCCCCCTCAGCACTGTTTCATCCAGAGCACTCACAGTGCAGGGAAGGGCAAGGCAGGGGCCCCCTTCCTCAAATGTGAGTTTGGTGCACAACTGGGTATGAGATGGTGATTTCCCTAAGAAGAAACAGGGCTGAGGTGGGGGAATTTTTGGGTTCAGAGTTAGACCTCCAGAGTGCAAGCTTCCTTTGAGACACCAAATGGAGGGGTCCAGCTGGCAGCTGGCTCCTGGTCTGGAGCTTCAGGGAGAGGTCTCAGCTCAGAGCCACATTCAAGAGCCAGCTGAAATGCAGCCTCCTGCAGGGAACCCCCAGAGCTTTCCTATCCTCAATTAATAACAGAAAATATCTGTTAGGTGCATGACCTCACAGTAGACATTATATGAGTAAGTTAATGTGGCATGATTCCTATTTATTGGTAAAATATAAAAGAAAAAAAAACAAGTACATAAAATTCTGCTCTCTATTTATGTTGAGTCCTGATCTTTGTCCACATTTCTCCATCTACCATATATATCCATCAAAATAAATGAAAGCAATATCAGGAAAAAAGTAATAAAATCTTTACAGCAAAAATATTACTAGCCCAACGTGTTCATTTTGGCTGTATATGGCCTAATACTTGATAAATACAGAGAAAGTATTAAACATTTTAATAACTATGACTAGTGAATAGTTCATGAGCCATTCCCAAAAGCCCTTTGTGTAAATAACATTTAAGTAACTCTCACATGCCATGCAAAGTGATTGAGGCTGGGGATAAAATAGTGAACCACAAGATCGAGGTCCTCGCTTATCACTTATCTTGAAGGTAGTAATAAGAACTATAAGAAAAGTGAACCAGAATAAAATGAGAAGAACTGGCTAGTGAAAAGGAACAAGTAGTGTGTAGGTGGTCGGGGAAAACCATTATACTAAATCTCTGGCCATTCTGTTTACTGAGTCCATGAATGCTTTGAATAAGAAAAAAGTGATTTGCTTATTATTTGCTAATAAAAAAAATCTGAGAAACAGCCAACACATAGGTGAGTTGAGATTAAAAATAGCAGGATGAAATGGACCAAATTCATGAAAAATAAAATTAATATAGATAAATATAGTCTAGACTTTATCAAAACTATGTGAGCATAAGCTCAGGACAGGGAAGATGGTCTGGAATCTTTGCTCTACCACTCACCACATAAACTCGAACAAGTCATTTAACCTCTTTGTGTTTCCATTTATTGATCCATAAAACAGGTATAATAAAAATAATACTGAACTTTTATTAATGCTGTTGGATTAAATGACCTTAAAAGATTGTCAGTCACAGACTCAACTCTCAATGAATGTTAGTTAAATTACTGTTGTGGTAGTTTTTAAAAAGGAGATGTTTTGCCTAAAAGCTCAATGTGAATCAACAGTGTGATGAGATAGCCCAACTATATTGACCTTGGGCTGCATTTTAAAAATAAAATATCAAGAGCGAGAAGTCTATAGGAATATTGACAAATGCTCATACAGCCCCTGGCCATGCTCTTCCCACCTGGCACCTCTGCCTTCTGCTGTCTGTCTCTGTTTTTCTGTGTTTATCTTTTTTATATATGTTTCTCTCCCTATCTTTCTCTGTCTCTTTCTATGCCACTTCTTTTCTGTCCTTTAGAGGAAACCTCACTATTTCTAAGTGCATCTAGAGAAGAGAAAAACTCCTTTTGATGTACTCCTCCTTCTTCTCTGGTGAAGGCAGGGAGTGGGAAAACGGAACGGCCACTCTATAAACAGAAACTACCTCCCTGAAGAGCCACACAAGCTGCTTTCAAGAGCATCCAAGGCAGACAGTTTAAAGGGAGCCTGTGCAGCTTAGCAGGAAACAAGAAGACTCAATGGAGCAATTGCAGGGAAGAAGGTATTTGGATTAAAAATAGATACACTTTTTACCTAAAACTTTCTGGAATTAACAATAGTATGCTTATAAAACAATAATTTTTTTCTCACCCAATAGTTTGAGAAGAGGCTGGAGGGCCTATGATTATATGTAATCATGATAGCTGGACTTGAGCATTCTTGAAAAGGCTTGTCAAGTTAACTGTGTTTATAGACAAAATCACTGACTTTGTATTTGCTGTGATTTGAAGTGCAACAGAGACCCTCTGAGGAAACAAACAAGTAATAACAAACATAATTTTGACTCAAAAATGGAACAAGACTTGGACTGTTCCATTGAATCTTGTCAAAATGGAAAATATTGTCCAGCAGGGGTTATTTTTTAGTCATCATTCTTTTACCGTAAATTTATTTTCCAACTGGGAAATGGAACACATATAGGAGATAAAATAGACTCCATTTTATATGTAAAATAGGCAACTGGAGAGAAGCTATGAACAATAAAATCCACTGGGTTGTGTACTTCCTTTTGCTTCTATGTCTTTTGATTTAGGAAGGCACTGCTTATTTATGTGATTGAATAACGAATCTCTGCAAAATATCTATGTCATATAGTTATCACCAATTACTTGACCATAGAGATATGAGAATAAATGCACATAATTAAACTAAAATGTTGCCATTTTCAATACACCCAATATTATTGCTGCGCTAAGTATATCAAAAAGAAAAGAAAAACTCATTCTTCACGATTATTTGCATAAGTGCAATTGTCAATGCTATTTAAGGATAAAATATAAATATAAAAAGAAAAGAGGGCATATAAACTCAGTATCCAAAATATAACTACTTCTGAAACAGACTTTTAAAAACACTTAATATATTTCCTATAGATCACCTTGAAATTTTACTGCCTACATGCTAATGAGGATATAAAAATTACTGATTTTATATAATGGCTTAGGAACCAGGATTTTTTTTTAACAGCATAAAATTCATCGTGGAAGTCAGTAGTTGGCTTAAATTGCATTTTTTTCCCCTCACTTGCCATTTAGAAAACTAAAGCAGCAATTATTCCAAGACAGAAACATGCTTGAGAGCAGGGACACAGCTCTCAGGCACTGGAATATCCTCTCCCTGTTCCTCTAGCATGGCAAACTACTAAAGAAATGTTTTTGGAAGGAATTTTGAGAGATCAAGTTTGAAGATGTGTCAGTGCAGATGGGAACACACTGAGTGAACAACAAGTTATGCAGATAAAAAGTAATGCATATAAGGTCATGTGCGGTGGCTCATGCCTATAATCCCAGCACTTTGGGAGGCCAAGGCGGATGGATCACCTGAGGTCAGAGGTTTGAGACCAACCTGGCCAAATTGGTGAAACCCCATCACTACTAAAAATACAAAATTTAGCCAGGCATAGTAGCAGGTGTCTGTAATCCCAGCTACTTGGGAAGCTGAGACATGAGAATCTCTTGAACTCAGGAGGTTGAGGTTGCAGTGAGCCAAGATCCCACCACTGCACTCCAGCCTGGGTGATGGAGTGAGATTCTGTCTCAAACAACAACAGAAGTAATGCAGATAAAAAGTCAGAGATAAATTCTGAACATGCACTGAACAGGTAAAAGAAGGGAAAGAGTGTGACAGAGACAAGACAAAGAGGGTGCAGAGATGGTTTAAACAGAGAAGAAAAGGAAGTCAAACATGTTATCCAGTCATGCTGTTAAATTTTACTATGCCCAGTATTAAGGTCATGAGGAATATCTTGAGTAGTTCTCAGGAGTTCAATATTTTTATTTTGTTCCTGCAACCCATCATTTCATTTTGTTCAGAACAAACAACTGAGCTTTTCTATGATAATTGATGAAGAAACCCTTAAGTCCTTGGAACATTATATTATTGCCACAAGCCTGATCCTGTCTCTTCTACACATGGTGCTACTGGAATGTATCTTTTATTTCTTTCATCCCAAAGGTCATTCTGCAAAGTCAAACATCAAAGAAAAGGAGAAACTGATGAATTCTTTTTCTGACTTCAGCAATTACTTCATAAGTTTTATTTTGCCCTTTTTTCCTCCCACAATAAGATTGAATGGGACACACTTACTAAATCTTCTGCCAAGGCAGGAAAACAGGTCTTGCCACACAGTAAGCTTTTGGGTTACAAGAGCAAGTAGTCAAAATACTGAAAGTGACATCGCTCTTCTCACCACCAAAACCATGTGATTTGGGGGAAAGTTATTTCCCCTCTCTGGGTTTCTGTTTTGTCCACTGAAAAATAGGAATCCTTAACTGGGTGCCTGTTAATATCTTTCATACTTTTAAAATTATGTTAGTCTATAAAACATAGTGACAAAATAATGATTTCTAAATAGTCACCTCATTCAATTCTTATTTGACTTAGTCCTTTATAATGTACATATTTAATGTTTTCATACATATGCAAACATTTTATATTGTAATCTTAACTTTCTTCTGATGAATTTTAATGCATCTAATTCTACTTGGCTGTCATGGGAAGAGTTAGGACACACTGCTCTACTGAAGTGAAAGATATTAGTTTGTTGAAAGACACACACACCAAATCTATAATTTCTTCCCATCAAAAATGATTTCTTTCATGACAAAGGGTGGGAAGAAGATAATGTCATCTTCATCAGTCAAAACTTTATGGTATCATATCAAGAAAAATTGATTTAAAAAATATGCACTAGTTTTTAGCAATTAAAAAACATAGTGTAAATATTGGCTATTTTTAAAATGGAGCTTAGCTTGAGGTCATCTATGAATGTGTACCAAAAAAACCCCACATATTCTTTAAATAAGTGCAATTATCTCAGCCACAAATAATCATACTGTGGGAAGTGTAAGCAGAAAATTACCGCAATAACCTGTGGAAAATTCTAGCAAAACTCCAGAGTATCAAAATTTTGCTAATAGTCAAGTGATGCGGCAGTCTCCAGATTATAAAAACTACAAATTAACCAACCACCTTGACACCCAGGAAACATCTGGAGGAATCAGTAAACATGAAAGTTCATTCACCCTTAGAAAAGACTATAACAATCTGATGAACCACAAGAGTGATGGCTCATGCCACATTAAATTTGCTTCTTTTTGTTGAAAGTATATGAAGATTTTCAAGCCAGATTATCTTACATAGAACATGTTGCAATATCACCTTGGTTCTACTAAATCTAACATTTTTTATCAATGACCTGAATGAACACATTGTTATTTGTGGACAAACATGATAACTTTTGAAATGGATAAAAGAATCCAGGATAGACATAATGCCAAATGAAACATGCATAAATTTAAGCTCTAAATTGGGTTTCAGGACAATTGTACATATATATACAATCAGAAAGTCAAACCTTGAAATTAATCCTTGTGAAAATTATCGTGAGTTACAGCTTGAGCTAGAGATTGCTCTATATGTGCTCTATAGAAATATGTTTTTATATAAGTACTACCTAAATAATCAGAGCCAGAGAGAAGGAGCTCTACCTTAATCAATCCCCATTCCTAAATGGCAAATAATAAGGCCCTATCATCAAAATAAAATAAGCAGATTAGCTCTACTGAGTCTTTAAAGAGGGCTAGGCAGTATTTTAAGTACTTTATATGCATCATCTTATTTTATCATTATGTAAACTTCATGAAATAGCCACTGTCCATTCCCATTTAACAACCTAGAAAACTGAGGCATAAAAAGAATAATGAACATGTCCTATGTAAAACAGCTAATGAGAGGATAAGTTCTGACTTCAAAACATTCTTGATACAACACCCATTTTTTGTCACTGCAACATATAACCTCCCTAGTATAGGGGTTAGAAAGCCAGAAACCCTGAGCCAAGTTTTTAGACAAATTATGTACACCAGCTGATAGGAACAGAAACAACTTCTTTAGTGTAATTATATGTCCCCAGTAGCACACCCCTAAAAGTGGCTTCAACGAACATTGCCGATAGCTATTATACAGAGCTCATTATCAATTAATTTCAAATGAAAATAGTCCTTGGCTAATACATTTAAAATTTAGTTCAACAATGATAAAGCAATACTACTTCTGGACCTAAAAAATACATCTTATGATGTCTAAATAACATACAAAGGAAATCACCGAATCACTTTATTTGATCATTATTGGAGTTTTCAAGAAACTGCTAAGCTTAGGGTAATTGTAGAAAGTGGACACAGATGTCAATTAATATTTTAAAAGGACAAATAATATTTATCCTTTTAAAGGTCAAATAACATTAAAAAGTGTATTTAAAAGGTTCAATAATATTTAAAAGATGTATTTTCTGTAACAGAGGACTAACTCGCCTGTTAAGGACAAATGGAAAAACTGGAAAATATGGAAGAGAGGCCACCAATAAAATCCTCTTCGGAAGAAAATACACCATTCTAGACCTCAGATTATGTCCATAAACAATTTTCAAACATAATATTCAACAAACAAAAATGAGATAGCAAAGGAAAAGTAACACTAAATTTTATAAAAAATATTTTAAAATTAGTAATAGCAGATTGAAAAGGAGATTTAATATATTGTAATTATTAGACTTAAACTTTTAAATAACTGCTTGTTTTATTTGAGTTTCAATAAATATTTCAGCAGAAAACAAAACTATAAAAATTATTTTGCAGCTTAAAAAAACCAAAAATCTATAATTCACAAATACAAGAGCTAAAAGTTTAAAATGAGATGTGTTTAATAGTAAATTAGACACAGCTGAAGAGATAATTAGAAAACTAAGTTACATCAGAAAATATTTATTGAGAATTAAGCATAGCAGAGAGACAGAAACAAGACTGGGTAAGAGAGATAATGGACACAGTGCGAAGTTCCAACATATGTGTACTTAGAACTTCAGAAAAAGAGAAGCATATGAAACAAAGGCAGTATTAACCAAGAGTTTTCCAAAGCTAATGAAAGAGATCACTTTACGGATTCAAACATTCAATTATTCCCAAAGCACACTGAATTAAAGAAATCTGCACAAAGATACCTCATGGTAAAATAGAAGAATACAAAATACAAAGAGCTAAATTTCTTTAAAGTTGATTTCTTAACAGAAACAATGGAACCAAGGGAAGTAAATTAGTATTTTCAATGTTGTATTAGTTTGTTTTCATGCTGCTGTAAAGAACTGCCCAAGACTGAGTAATTTATAAAGAAAAGAAGTTTAATTTAACTCACAGTTCCAAATGAGTGGCGGGGAGACGGCGGTTCCTCAGGAAACTTTAGGGCAGAAGACTCCGCTCCACAGGGCAGCAAGAAAGAAAATGAGGGCTCAGGCACACAGGAAATGCCAGGTACTAATATAACCATCAGATCTAGTGAGCCTCACTAATTATCATGAGAACAGCATGGGGAAAGCCACACCCATGATTCAATTACTTCCACCTGGTCAATTACCTACACCTGCCGGGCGTGGTGGCTCAAGCCTGTAATCCCAGCACTTTGGGAGGCCGAGAAGGGTGGATCACGAGGTCAAGAGACCGAGACCATCCTGGTCAACATGGTGAAACCCCATCATCCCAGCTACTCAGGAGGTTGAGGCAGGAGAATTGCCTGAACCCAGGAGGCAGAGGTTGCGGTGAGCCAAGATTGTGCCATTGCACTCCAGCCTGGGAAACAAGAGTGAAACTCGGTCTCCAGAAAAAAAAAAATGAAAAAGAAAATTAACTACACCTGTTCAATTATCTCCACCTGGTCCTACCCTTGACCTGTGGGCATATAGGGATTACAACTCAAGGTGAGATTTGGGTGCAGACACAGAGCCAAGCCATATCAAATGTGCAAAAATATAAAACTAATAACATTAAATTTCACAACCAGTGAAAATAAAAGTGAAAGTATAATGAGGAAATTTTTAAACAACAGACTTTAAGAAAAATAATCATATACAGATATATAGATACATCTTCACATACACATAGACATCCATATAGATGGATGAAATAGAGATTCATACATAGATAGATGGATTTTAAAGTGTTCTAAGATCTTTGCATTGCCTGGGAGAAGGATAGAAGTCTAAATGTACTAATTAATATTAGATTTAGTAAGTCAAATGTGTTTTTAATAGCCTCTAGCACACTAATAGCAAGTACAAAATTGTATGAATTCCAAATAATAGTAAACAAAATGAGATAATATAAACGAATCTACCAATGGAAAGCAAACAGAGAGACATTTTTTAAAGAAGTAGGTTTGGGAAATATGTAACATAAAAATTGTAGAGTTAAACTCAAAAAGATTAATAATTATATTCAATGTAAATAAATTGGAAGCTTCAATGAAAAGACAAAGGTTGTAAGATTATAATAAAAGACACATTTGTATATAAAACATACAGAGAGGTTACTTCAAAGTAAAATTGTTTCTTAAATGGTACCAAGTAAAAAAAAAACTGAAATAAATACATTATTCCAAACTGAGTAAACTTAAGGACAACAGGCATTAAAGGAATAAAGTGAGGCACATTTTAAGAATAAAATGTTCAGTTCACCATTAAGAAAAAATACTTCTAAATTTGTATGCAACTAATATAATCATTTGAAAATATTTTAAACAAAACTGATATAACTACAAGGAGAAATTCATAATTATTATAGAGGTTTTTAAATTAACTTTCTCAATATAACAGAAAAGACAGGAAAAATATAATAAGGCATAGAAGATTTAAACCAAAGGATTAACAAATTTGACTCAATGAGACATATGGTTTGTTGCACCCCACAACCATAGAATGCAAATTATTTCCAAGAATACCTAAAATATTTATAAAAACTGACCAAAGAAAATCCCAATACATTTTAATTATTAAAATACTACAGAAAATGTCGGATCATAGTAGAATAAAGACAGAAATTAATAACAATAATATCTTGCCATAAATTTTTGGAAATTAAGAGACAATTATTTACAACCATAGGTCAATGAATAAATTACAAGAAAATAAGAAAATATTTTTAATTAAAAGATAGCTAAGATTCTATAAAGATTATGAAAAGCAACTAAAGTTAGAAATTCACAGCTTCAATTTTATAGACGAGTAAAAGGATAGGACTAAAAAATTAATAAGTTCTGAATCTAGCTCAAGATTTTAGAAAAGAGTTAAAGATAAACTAAATGTAGATAAAAGGAAATAATAACAATAAAAACAAAAATCGATGAAATAGAAACCAATGTAAAAGAAAGAATTTTCAAAGCCAGAACCCCGTTCTCTGAAAAGATAATAAAATTAATAAACCCCTAAGTAGAATGATCTGGAAAATAAGAAATAAGACAAAGTTAAAAAATTATCAATTTTAAAGAGAGAAAAGGTATTATCATTCTAAGATCCTACAGACATTAAATATATATTAGGCAACATATAAAAAGCTACATGTTAAGGAAAACATACCAATAAATTTACCAAGATGTAAATAGCCTTACAACTGTATTTAAAAAAAAAAAACTGAATCCATATTTAAAATATTGCCAAAAGGAGAAGTGACTCCAGTAGCCTCAAATGTGAACTCTATCAAACATTTAATGTTATTAGCTCAACTGGAATGTCAAGATACTCTAAGGATCCTTTGAGAAAGAAAACTTACAGACCAATTCCATTTATAAACCAAGACACAAAAATATTAATCTTTGCAAACTGATTTAGAAATATATAAAAAGGACAATGAAATTTACTTCAGGAATAAGATATTAGATAAACTTTTTTTTTTTAAGAAACAACTCCATCAAAAACTGGGCAAAGAATATGAACAGACACTTTTCAAAAGAAGACATTTATGCAGCCAACAAACATATGAATACAAACTCATCATTGCTGGTCATTAGAGAAATGCAAGTCAAAACCACATTGAGATACCATCTCTTGCCAGTTAGAATATTGATCATTAAAAAATCAGGTGACAACAGGTGCTGGAGAGGATGTGGAGAAATAGGAACGCTTTTACACTGTTGGTGAGAGTGTAAATTAATTCAACCATTATGGAAGACAGTATGGCAATTCCTCAAGGACCTAGAAATAGAAATTCCATTTGAACCAGCAATCTCATTACTGGGTATATACTCAAAGGATTATAAATCGTTCTATCATAAAGGCACATGCACGCGTATGTTCAGTGCAGCACTGTTTACAATAGCAAAGACCTGGAAGCAACCCAAATGCCCATCAATGACAGACAGGGCAAAGAAAATGTGGCACATAGACACCATGGAATACTATGCAGCCATAAAAAATGATTTGAGTTCATGTCCTTTGTAAGGACATGGATGAATCTGGAAACCACCGTTCTCAACAAACTGACACAAGAACAGAAAACCAAACACTGCATGTTCTCACTCATAGGCAGGTGTGGAAAAATGAGAACACATGGACACAGGGAGGGGAACATCACACACTGGGGTCTGTTGGGGGAGATGAGGGGCTAGGAGAGGGACAGCATGGAGGCAGGGAGGTTGTGGAGGAGTAACACTGGGAGAAGTACCTGATGTAGGTGACCGAGGGATGGAGACAGCAAACCACCATGACATGTGTGTACCTATGCAACAAACCTGCAAGATCTACACATGTACCCCAGGACTTAAAGTACAATAAATAAAAATTTTTTAAAGTCAGAGGATAAAAGGGGAAAAAATGTGCTTAGCACAGTGTATGGTGTAATTTAAATAGGTGACACATTGAAGTTATTTTTATTATAGCCAAAAAGTTACAAAATATTTCAATAATTGTGAAGATTGATCTTGTGAAATCTGTGTCTGTTTGGCTTAGTAATATCTATTATTATTAATGCAATAAAATATGAAAGGTAAAATTTAAATTATTTCTATAACTCCTCCTCTAAAAGAGTTCAGAGATTTTGAAAAACATACTTCATGGTTATTATAGAAGTGATTCAAAGCACTTGTAAGTATTTCAGAAGATAAAATGTATTTTTCTAGATAAGAAAAGAAGAAAAAGACAGAGAAAATACAGGAGAGATCAAAAAGCACCAACGCTTCCCATGGACATTCTTGTTCCTTAGGGTCAAAATTATGGTGATTTTTAAATTTAATTATTTTACTATTTTGGTAATATGGATGCCACATTTTGGCCTTAAGGTTCATTT
>NW_022437040.1:84107-89886 GCF_009761245.1 Sapajus apella | reverse complement strand
GTGTTTCTTAAGATAATGTATCTTTTGATTACTATATGGCTAAACGTAAGAAATTTTTAGATATTTAATTTTGTTTCAATACAAAAGTATTTTCCCATTGCTGGAATAAAAAAATACATGATCAATGTGCAAAAATATTATTAACTTCAGTGGTGATTTAAAATTGTCTACAATGTAGTTTGTTTATCTCAAAAGTTTTATAAAATATTGTGTGTGTGTGTGTGTGTGTGTGTGTGTGTGTGTGTGTGTGTGTCTTTTTAAAAAGTGTAAGTCAGAAGTTAGTAAGATACAATATGGGTAAAATATCAATTAGATTTTTTTCTGGTTACTTGCATAAGAACTCTGAATATGCTCATTTAATTTCAGAAATAGTCAATTCTTACTTTTCAGTATGTGAATTATGTTCTGTATAAAGTGTTCACAGACAGTTTTTAATTTTTTGTGATAAGACACCTTTCAAAATTGATTAACTGCTGTTGTTCTCACTTTCACTTTGTCTCTTAGGTAGTAGAAATTTATTTCACTTCAGTTTATAACATAATAAAGTGAATCCACCAAATACACACACACGTAAATAATTTATTTCTTAAAGAAATACAAACAATCACTTAAAATGCATGGAATTACTTTCCCCCTTAGAATATATATTCTGTTTTAAAGGAAAGAAAAATAAATATTTTTGAAGGTTCCTATCCCAGGAAATAATCAAAATAAATGTGATTGAAGGGGAAAAAGGACTGCTATACTGATATTTATTAAAATTAATCTTAAGATGACTGATATTTCTTAAGATTATATCAGTTTCTCTCTCTCATTCTCTCTTTATCTCTCTCCTTCATGAATCACTGGCAAATATGATAAACTATCTGAAGTTAAAGCAATGTTGTTAATCCTTTTTTAATTGTTCACAAGGCAGTTATCTATTGAAGTGATTTAAAAATCACTTATGTAAATAATAAGAAGCAGCAAGAGAAAACGTAATTAAAATGCATATGTCAGTTGATCTTGGTAAAGGTATTCCTGGCAAGCAAGGTAAAAGGTAAATGTTACGTTGTAGAATACTGGACATTAGATTATCTATTTTCTGTTTCTTTTATATAGCACATTGATAAGGTAAATAAACCACCTGTCTACTTTTTTGACAAATATATACTGAGTTACTTTTGACAGTGCAAAATTCCCAAGATCTTCCTTAAATGAACACTCAGGTCACTGATAAAGACAGACATTTGACTTGGTAATAAATGTTATTATGGTTTAGAAACTCATTACTTGAGTGTGGTCCATGAACAAAAAGCATCAGCATCACTTTGGAGCTTGTTAGAAATGCAGAATCTCAGATTCCATCCCAGATTAATGAATCAGGATCTACATTTTAACAAGATCTCCAGGTGACTTATATGCACATTAAGTTCAAACAGCACTATTTAGAGTATCTATATAAATTTAAAATATAAATCAACTGTTCTGAGAAGTCAGCTTTAAAAAATCATAGCAGGAGTTTGTAACTATATATATCAAAAATGTTTTTAAAAATACTTGTTAGGCCAGGTGCAGTGGCTCACACCTGTAATCCTAGCACTTTGGGAGGCCAAGGTGTGTGGATCACCTGAGGTCAGGAGTTCATGACCAGCCTGGCCATCATGGTGAAACCCCACCTTTAAAAAAAAAAAAAATCTTGTTATATCATTGTAAACAGCTCCAAAATTAGAAGTAACTTAATTGTACTTCACTTGAGGTAGATTCATTGCCACCTAACCTCAGAGCTGTTTCCATTCCCTGTATTTTCATGTTGTTGTACTACTATAGAGAGTACCATGTTACCTTCAAATTTGCTTCAAAATTATATAGTCTTTTCTTGGGGGTAACTGTTAATAATCATAAGGTCAGCTGCTTCCTTTGGGATGCTTTGCAAAACATATGTTTCTTTGCCAAAGTGATATCAGCTAACCTGATAGACACTGCAATATGTCTATTTCTTATTATGGTGTTAAGCCAACTAATATATTTGGTTCTGCTTCTTGCCAAAGGACTATTTCTCTAAGATTGTTGTTTTTCTTCTGATGTATATTTGTTTCTGAAATACTATTTTTTTCCCACAATACCTTATTAGCATATTAGTAGATAGATCTCACCAGGCTGTGTACCTTTAACATGTGGAGCTTAAGAAGGATGATTATCAGCCCTGAGAGCAACATATAACTGTAAACTTAATATAATTTCAAAAGGGCAACAATATCACAACATATTGTAAGGCTTTAGCACAAGTAATAATGTGGCTTCTCCTTGCCAGAAAGCCAACAACATTTTTGAGGCAAAAGGCTACATCAAAAGTAAAACCCACAATTACATTTAAACAATGTTTTCAGTGTTTAATTCTGTGAGGATTTTCATTCAAATAGCATGTTTTAATAACTACAAATCACTGCAAAGCAAAAGAGGCATTCATAATAAGATATTCAAATATAAGGGAGTGAATGACCAGGAAGACATCTGCCATAAATGCACAATTTTTTTTTTTTTTCTGGGTAGAATGTAAACATTACAGGACAACAGACTAACTCAAGGCCAGTAGCAATCACAAAATAAAATAAAATGCATCTGATGCATAAGAGTCAGCTTTGCAGTAGTAAAAAGACCCCAAATTTTAGTTGATCATAATCATTGCTGTTTCTGGCCAATATTGTATGTTGGTTTCTCTGGGTACCCTGTGATTCTGATCTGTGTGTCCTGAGAATCAAGAAGGTCTCTTTTGCAACATGCTGTCCTCCTGGCAGGGGTAAAAAGCAAGTGAACAGGTGTAACTTTGTAATGCCTCTCCAAACTTGTACTATATCATACATCTGGCTCACCGTATTTCACTAATCAAAGCATTCTCCTTCTAATATCAGAATAAAGAGAACCCATCATGAACTGCTCATAGTTCTTCTGGGACCATTAATCTATGTATGCATGTTGGCATTTATCATGGTGTTGTAAATAATTGCAAAGAATAACACCATCTACCACATTATTATTATGGATTTACCTGTAGGGTTCTTTTTATCATTGTTTTATCCATTATTTTTAGTCTGTTTAAAAGAATTTAGAAATTTTCTCCCAAGTGAGAAGTAAATAGTACAAAAGTTGTTTAATTTCTATTTCTCATGAACTTAACATAGATGATTTGAAGATCAGAGTGGAAAAATACATAATTTTAAGGACCATATTTTGTGAAAAATGTCAAATTCTATGAGCCCAACCACAATGTAACATTAAAATGGTGATATTTGTTTGTTTTTCATCCGGTTTCTGATTTTCTAGGAAAGCATCTTTCAATACATGCTTTAAATGACCATAAACCACCAAAAAATTTTAGTTGCACAAGACACAGCTACATGATTTCTGCATGGAATAATCACATCCTTTTATATCCACAGTCATTAATCCTTTCACTCCCTAAAGGACTCAAAATATTGAATCATTTTCAAAATCACATTTAGTTTTTACAATATGTGTGAATTTCCTTTGGAACCCATGTCATGCTTATAAGCTACAGCGGGTTTAAAAAGGAATAAAAATGACTTCTGAACACAACTTTTATAATTGAATAACCTATTTCAGTTTTCAGATCTGAACATTGTATGATATTTACATCGGCTCTGATGAATTGTTACAGCTTACTATTTGTGGAAAAGTTACAGTAAAAGTTGAGAATGCATTTTCTCAGGCCATAAAAATCTCAAACCACTGTGAAGAAGATAATAACAAAAGTATGATAATTATGTACAATTAAAAAAACAGATCTCTTGTGGGGAAGAAATTGGCCTATTCTCCATGTAAACTGAGTGGCCTTGTCAAAAGTTCTTAAATATTCAACAATCCATGATTTACGAAAGTTGAAAGTTTGCATAAGGTAACATGTTTACATCAAATAGTTGTGTGTTCTGTTGTAAGGGTTTTAAACAGAGTATTCATAAAAAGAACTATTGTGGTGATTTGAACAGCAGATTTTTGTTGCTTCACCTGCATATCTGCAAGGAAAGCTTTTGCATACACAGATTATAATTCTACTGTAGAGAAGAACCATGAGCAATTTATGAATGGATCTTTATCTGGCTATTAGAAATAATAACCCTCTACTACTACAACTAGTGCTTGACTTACGACCACGATTGGTTCCGACAGACTGGTTGTAACACGATTTGGTCATAAGCTGAGTAGGCTATATGCACGCGGAGATGGTAGTGCTGCTGGAAGCTGGTCCGCACTGTCGTAGGCCCAGCTGGGCAACGTTTGCGCTGCCAGAAGCGGAGCAGTCGTGGCTAGCGATTGCGGTCATAAAATCGAATGGTCGTAAGTTGCATAGGCCGTAAATCGATCAATACCTGTATTAGTAATTCCATATATCTTGATTAGAAGAACCATTAGAAAAATTATGACTAAGTCCAGATTCCTGTGGTGCACTTTAAAAACTATGAAATCCTAGCTTATGAAAATTGAAAACTCCCTCAACAACTGTTAGGTCTTAATGAAAAGGAAATGGGAGGAAGCAAACCTGTATTGCACTCATAATATATGCTCTGCCAGGCACTGTTTAGGGATTATATTGTGAAATTTTCCCAGATAAGTGAGAGAAGGCTATTTTCTCCAGTTTAGAGATAGGAATGCTAAGTACATATGCAACTTCACCAAAGCCCCACAGTCATCAAGTAGAGAGATGATGCGCTATTACTAGGATTTGTCCTTACAAACCTGACTAAACCTCATGTCTCATTTTCCTCATTATGTCAGATTGCCTTTAGAAGTCTTTTATTAAAACTAAGCCAATTAAAACATAAATGATAGAATCAGTAATAAAAATGTATTATGATATACACCAACATATTCTCATTTGATTTTTCTTGTCTGAAATTCTTTGTGATAGAAGTCATATTAATCTGTAACTTACAAGCAAATGTGGACACTAAAAAAGAAATATTTTTCAAATCTCCTGTAGATAGAAAATGAAACCCCTCTTATTTGTGATGATGATTTTAGACCACTGTTTTCCTATGTCCATCTGTAATTGCCTCAAAATATATCAGGTTTGTAGGTCATTCACATTGTCACAGTAAGGACAATGCTAACATGGTGATCCCTAGTTCCTGCTATGTGCCAGTTGTGTCATGGGACAACATAACATTTGCAATACATTTCTAAATCAAGTTGGTTTTAATTCACTGTCTTAAGATGAGCACGTGCTCCACCTTTTTTCAGGGGTGAAGTATGACTCAACTGGATTCCTATTAAAAAGAAATTAATAATGTGCCATACTTATCTGAAAAGCAAAGACATCTGTAGAAATACACTATTTATATGAAAAACAATGACATAGATAGAAATACGACATTTAAAGAGTTGTCTTGGGAGATCTTTACTCCCTGTGTATGGTTGCAGACTATAGGACAGGGTTCAAGAATTTGTAAAAGTAGAAAGGCTGACTTCTCATCACAAATAAGATAAACTAGCTACATTTACTAGAAACTTCTAGGTAGGGAATGAGTTGATTTATTCAGCTTTGAATAATAGTGGCGAATAAAAGAAAATAATAATATATTAACAACTTTTGAATTCTTACTATATTCCAGTCATTTTCTAAACCCTTTACAGCTGTCTATTTGAGCTTACAGCTGCTCTTTGAGGAAATAATTACTATGTTCATATTCCATAAAAGTAAACTGAGTCCTAAAGTATGCTGTTCAAGACTATTCAGTTATGAAATTGAAACCAGCATTAGAACCCAAATCTATTTGACAGT
>NW_022437040.1:73480-84097 GCF_009761245.1 Sapajus apella | reverse complement strand
TCACTACTATAAAAGGGAGACTTACTGAAAATGACTCTCTTCACATATTTAAAATGGCCTTCTTGCATCTCCAGGAGACAAAACTAATGTCCAATTGGTTGATTGGCTCAATGTTTGGAATTTAATATATTACTCAACTGAAGAAAATATTCAATATTATTAGGTTTTTAAGAACTTGTGAGTCTCCTTCCAAACACAAGAATCTGTAGAAAACATTGAATGTATCAAGGCTGAACTTGCATGCTTCTCCAAAATGTTAATGCATTTTCCAAGTGAAATCATCTGGGCGTAGCTGAATCCTCTAGAGTTTTATTTTAGCCATAGTATTGGTTATGAACTAACCAATTACTTCAGGATATTTTTATTAAAAAACAATGTATTTTAAACCTGGTCCAGATGCAGAACAAGAGTTGTGAATACTCATTCATTATGATTTTTTCTAAGATGACTTTTCAAAGATACCTAAAGTAGAGACATTTATACAATGAATACCCATAGACTTATATGTAACAAATACTGCATAAACCATACTACCATGAATATGCTGCTCATATGCCAAGGAATAAAGTTTATTAATGAAGTTTTTATCTTCAGAATATATTCAAAAAATTGATTTACATTCAAAATACTGTGTTCTTAAGTCACTTTATTTTTACAAACATGATGTACAATTAGTAGCATTGGCTTCTGTTTTTAATTTTTAGGGATGTCTTTTAAATTTTAATATAATTTTATTTTTATAAATAAATAAAGCACTTAAAAATGTTTCTAAGCTTAAACAACATGATAAAATATATTGAGAGAAATCTTTCTTCCAAAAGTGTTTTTTCATCCTGTTGCCCTCCTGTTCCTGGAGGTAAATATTCATAAATGCTTTTGGTTAAGACTTCCAGTGTTTGATGCTTTTTCCCAAATAAATAGAAATATATACATATATGTGTACTCTTGTATCTTCCCTTTTTCTTATAAAAAACTATCATGAAACTATTTTTATCCACTTTATGAGATCTCTGTAGAAATCATCTTTGCTGCTTCTGGCTGCACAGTGTTCTACTGTATGGTTGCAACCTAGTTTATTCCTACTGATAAGCATTCATATTGTTGCCAAATGTCAATAGTAAAACGACAGTGAGACACAATTTTCATATTTTAGTCAGTCATTATTTGAAATACTTTCTTAAAAGTAGGATTGTGGAGTTGGTGATTGATAACTATTGCCAATGTTTCCTCTATATAGTTATATCATTTTGCAATCTTACCAGCAATACATCAGAGGGCCTGTTTATTTCTTTCTTTTTTCTTTTTTTTTTTTTTTTGAGACAGAGTCTCACTCTTTCACCAGGTGCCAGGCCAGAGTGCAGTGGCGCGACCTTGGTTCACTGCAACCTCCACCTCCCGGGTTCAAGCAATTCTCCTGCCTCAATCTCCTGAGTAGCTGGGATTACAGGCATGCGCCACCATGCCCAGCTAATGTTTTGTATTTTTAGTAGAGACGGGGTTTCACCATGTTGACCAGGATGGTCTCGATCTCTTGACCTTGTGATCCACCTGTCTCGGCCTCCCAAAGTGCTGGGATTACAGGTTTGAGCCACTGCACCCAGCTTTTTTTTTTTTTTTCTTAAAGATAGTCTCTCCCTCTGTCACCCAGGCTGGAGTACTGTGGTGTAATCTCGGCTCACTTCAACCTCTGACTCCCAGGGCCAAGCGATTCTCCTGCCTCAGCCTCCCAAGTAGCTGAGACTACAGCCACGTGCAATCTTGCCTGGCTAATTTTGTGTTTTCAGTAGAGACGAGCTTTCTCCATGTTGGTCAGACTGGTTCTGAACTCCTGACCTCAGGTGATTCACTTGACTCACTCAGCCTCCCAAAGTGCTGGGATTACAGACATGAGTAACAACGCCTGCCTAAATTTTGCAGGATAATAAATAACCTTTTGAAGTACCGCTGGGCACTTGTCTGGTTGTTTTTCTTTAGGTTAACATGCCAGCAATTATTCTTTTTGAGTTTCTGACCGAGATAGTGGTTTTTATCCAAATAAGTCAAGTACTCTACCCCATCCCTAAGCCACTTGCATGAAATGAAAAAGGAGGGAAAAGCCAGTACTGCGACTGCCTACACTTCCCCCAGCATGGCCCCCTGTGAGACGTGGGGCAGCAGAGACCCAGGAACTGTTCAAGGGTGCTGGGCCCCATCTGCCTGCGCTCACCTTCCTCAGGTACTCACATGGGGGATGGCACTGACTTTAAGTGCGGCTGCAGTTCCTTGGTGAGCTGGCCCTGGCCATGGGGCAGAACTGTGGGGTCAGGACTATAGAGGGCTTCACCACCTACAGAATAGGAACAGAAGCTCATGATGTGTGCCAATCTATTAGATAATTAAATGTTTAAAAAAGCTCCTTGAATGAGTGGAAAAACAAGGTGATGCTTGAGTCTATAGTGGTTGTAAGATTTATTGACGATGTAAAATGAGGAAACTGAGGCAAGTATAAGAAAATGAAAAGCTAATTTATTCAGCTCCTGGGCAAGGTTCTGTGGTCCAGGGAGGGACCAAAGAAGTCGTGCCCAGCTGTTTAGGTAATGGGGTTTTTTGGGGAGGGAAGGCGATTGATTGGCTATTGGGGAAACAAAGCAAAGGCAATTTCATTGGCTGTCAGGAAGCGGGAAATACCTGGAACTCGTTGTCATTGGTAGGCAGATGGGACTTTGGGTAAGTGGGCCTTGATTGGCTGTTGGGAAAACAAAGTGAAAGCAATTTTATTGGCTATTAAGAAGCAGGAAATACCTGGAGCTAGTGGTCATGGGTAGGCAGGCGGGACCTTGGGTAAACAGGCCTTCTGGGGGCATATAGAGCAGACTGCTACTGGGCAAGGTCTGATGGGGCTTCTTTAAAAAATTTTCCTGCAGGGATTATCAACAGCAGGCTGAGGGTTGAAGGCATAATTTAGTGCTGAATGTGGGCTTGGGTCTGGTATGTGGAGGTGGGTACAGGGAAGCCGTGTGGCAAGGCCAGATAACGAGCTTGGATGATGACGTAGTTATCAGATGCGGAGAGAGATGGATGTGTCCGTTTAACCCTCTGTGAGGCAGCCGGCCTTACATTGGTCAAGAGCATGGGCGCCTCAGAAAAGGTCAGAAGCAAGTTCAAATTCCTATACTTTGAATTTCTACTTCATGCCTTGCAAAATTAATTTACCCCTCTTCACCTCAGTTTTCTTTTGTGTGAAATGGAAACAATTTCATTCCTCATTCAGTTTCTGTCAAGGATTCTAAAACACCCAACTCGTTTAAATGTATCATAATTTCTGTCATAACTAGTGGGATCAATTTCACTATTATTGGATATACTGTTCTGTGCCTGAAACCTGTAAAAGAGAAAATCTTATGTCTCCAAGTGTCAGTGATGTGTCATTGTTATGTTATTAATCATAGCTGTATTTAATCACACAAGGCCTTGTACATGGCAGGTGCTCAATACACACTTGTTCAATCAATGCATGTGGGCTCCTGGGCCACACTGTTATGTCCTATTCGGCCTCCACCACTTATCAGCTGAGTGATCTGGGCAAGATAATTCATGTCTTTATGTCTCCGTGTCCTTCTCTATAAAAGATATATAATAAGAATCCTCAGATCCTTAGGTTGTTGCCAGGGGTGAGTGATTTGGCAAATAGTAGGGGCTTGTTAAACATTAGCTGTGATGAACTCCTTCCAAATCGTCCTTTGCAGAGCCACAGACAAGGTCATAGTGCCACCTGGTGACCCTAGAGTGTAAGTAAACATGATCACCAATATGCTCTCTCTCCACCATATGTGCAAGACTGGGTAGTTACCTCCTAGAGGTTTCTGCTGCATCTGCCTTCCCAGGGCTCATGTAAAGACTTTTGTATTTTCCTCCTCGCATTCCTGCAGATGGGGTTCAGGTTGCCCAACACAGCTGAGTGATCCACACAGGGCAGTGACTGCCTGTGCTAGCCCTGTGAGGTAGCTGGAGGACCATTGTTCCTTCCTTCTCAAGCTCTGTAGTGGCTCATGCCTGTAATCCCAGCACTTTGGGAGGCCAAGGCAGGCAGATCACTTGTGGTCAGGATTTCCAGACAAGCCTGGCCAACATGGTGAAACCCTGTCTCTACTAAAAATACAAAAATTAGCCAGGCGTGATGGTGCATGCCAGCTACTAGGGAGGCCGAGGCATGACAATTGCTTGAACCTGGAAGCCAGAGGTTGCAGTGAGCCAAAATTGTGCCACTATACTCCAGCCTGGGCAACAGAGTGAGACACTATCTCAAAAATAAAAATAAAAATCAATAAACTAAAAAACAATTTCTAGGACTCTAATAAGGAAACTTAAGTGTTCAAAAAACTGCTAAGCGAGATGAAGCAAAACAAAAAATCCATAAAATTAAGATAATGTCTTTATAACAACATGTAGTTAAAACATTGTTGATTTATTACCTTTTATTTTTATTTTTATTTTTATTTTTTTTGAGGTGGCGTCTCACTCTATCGCCCAGGCTGGAGTACAGTGGTGCGATCTTGACACACTGCAACTTCCACCTCCTGAGTTAAAGCGATTCCCCTGCCTCAGCCTTCCAAGTAGCTGGGACTGCAGGCGTTTACCACCACTCCCAGATAATTTTTGTATTTTTAGTAGAGATGAGGTTTCACCTTGTTGGCCAGGCTGGTCAAAAGCTCCAGATTTCAGGTGATCCCCACCCTTCCCTCCCAACGCCTGGGACTCCCATAGTGCTGGGATCACAGACATGAGCCACACTGCGCCCACCCTTTACTTGTTTTGTTTTCTAGATTTAAGAAACTTTTTTTTCATAAGTTATCTATAATTCACACCAACTTGGTGAAGCATACTTTTGTGAACAGAGGTGGGTGGAAGCGTTTGTTTTTCCTCCCTACTTGATCCCTCCAAAGTTTGGAACCTATTCATAAATATTCTTATTTTCTGTTCAGATGTTCTCATTATCAGCAGGCGATAATCAGAAAGAGTGGTTCTGTCATCAACCTTTGACTGAAGCATCCTATTTAAGAATATGTAGAAAATGCCTGGCCCTGAGTTTGCAGATTCACAGTGAGGGAGAAAATGTCCCGCCCTGCAGGCCCAAGAGCCTTAGAGCTTTCCGTGGAGCAATATGGCAGGGAGGGTCTTGGCAGCTGCTCGCCGGCAGGAACCAGGGGAGGCAGCCCCGGGGCAACCTTCCTGCCGGAGGGGACCTTCTGCTTCCTGGCTTCTTTCTCCTCTACCCCACCGGCTGCTTGGGGGAGCGGCAGGTGCCTGGAGGTGGCTCCATCACCTCCTCCTGCCACGGGAAAGAAGAGGCAGTGGCGACTGAGGCGAGAGCACGGCTGGCCCCCGTGGGGAATATGGGGACCTGAGCAGCAGAAGCCTCGGTGGCTCACTGCTAAGGTGCCTCACGACAAGATGCAGCCAAGTGGAATCCTGCCCCACTATCCCAGAAGGAGGCCACCAGGAAGCCCCTGGCAGGGCGCTGGGCACCAACAAGTGCCGCAGCAACCTCCAGGCGGCTCCCACACTAGCCTACAGGGCTGCACCTTCTGGCACCACACTGGGGCGGGAACTGTGCTGTCAGCCGGCCACACGGACCTAGGGGGCCCAGGCCCGCAGCAGCTAGAGGACAAACCCATGCCTACTGCCTCCCAGTGATGAGGAGGACTTAGGATGGCATCCTAGAAATGTGCAAGAGCTCAGAGCTCAGCCCCGTGCCAGGAAAGGCCAGGAGCAGAAGATGGAGAGATGGAGATGGAGAAGTAGCAGGAGGGAAGGAGCGAACTCCAACTGGGAGGGGGGTGGGTGGTCAGCCTCTGCTGGCCCAGTTAGAACATGAAGAGGATGAAGCAGCAGAAAGAGCGGAAACGAGAAGGTGCAATGACACAGCTGAGCACAATGCAGAATCCAGGCCCAGAACTCCAGTAAAGGCTGGATTTAATTCCAGCTCACAGTCCCACCCCTAATCAGAGAGGATCATGGGAGAGGGAGGACCCAAGGAACACTGAAACCTGAAGGGCGGGAATCTGAGGCCAGGACTGATTGTGGGAAATGGTGGGAATCAGGAAAGGAGAAAGTGAGGCAGAATGGAGGGTGCCGGGGTGGGGGGCAGTGAGGTGGGTTAGGAAGGATTAGAAATCAGAAGCTTAGGAAGGATCTAGAACCAAACTGTTCCTAAGAATGTGCTATAGCTGGCCTAGAGCCAGAACCTGAGCAACGCCATTTTATAAGACAAACCTGTGTTTCCAAAAAGTAAGTTGTAATGGCTGCCCCATTCTCCTAGCAATAACTACTTCTGTAAATAAAACTGTTAGTTTGCTCTGAAAAATGCCCGCTATGTAAAGCTGCTTACCTTTTCTTATCAGCAATTGCCAGAATAAGCAGCCCAGACTAATGTCATCTTGGCCCCTGCAACTTGTAATAAGTAACTAAGATCTGTGACTTCCACCACTACCCAGACAATGTGTAAACTAACATTTATCTTGATTTCTGGAAACCACTTAAGTAACAATCTGAATGACAAAAGTCCCCTAGCCCTTGGAATGTCCAGAGACCCCCACCCTCATCTCTTCCCAGGAGGTGATTTACGGAATCCCCTGGCCCTCTGAATGTCTGAATCCCTTCAGCCCCACCCCCTACCCCTCACCCTCTTGGTCCTAAAACCAGGATGTGGTTTTTCAGCTTAAAAACCCCCCTCTCCCTGAGTCCGGGGCCACAGGTTGGAGAGACGTGAGTCCTCTGTGGTCGCTGGCAATAAAGACCCTGCAATTTGGCACACTTTTGTCTTGGTGTTAATTTAATCTCGAATTTCAATACTTCAAGAAGGCGTGAAAAAAAAAAAAAAGGTGCGAGCTGCGTCCAGGCATGGTGGCTCAAACCTGTAATCCCAGCACTTTGGGAGGCCAAGGTGGGCAGATCACCTGAGGTCAGGAGTTGGAGAACAGTCTGGCCAACATGGAGAATCCCTGTCTCTACTAAAAATACAAAAATTAGCCTGACGTGGTGGTGTGCGCCGCTAATCCAGCTACTTAGGAGGCCGAAGCGAGAGAATTGCTTGAGACCTTGAAAGAGATTTGACCTAACTGACTCCATCATCATGTTTCTAACCTCCAAGCTGTCCTTGTTTATTCCTGGGTGTAGACCAAACTAACTTTGGGAAGAACTTAGTTAATAGTTTACAATTTGAAACAAAGATGGTAATAGCCCTTTCCTAAAACAAACCACCTTCTTGCCTGGGGACTAGACTGCCTTTGTAGAACTAACAAATCAGCCAAAAGAATAGAAACTGTGGTTTCTAATGGGTTCATGCAGCTGGAGGCTACAAGATTCCAACCCTCCCCAAATTGCTCCTGGGTATAACATCACTATTGTAAAACGTAAAATCAGTGCTTGAGATATTTTGCAGACCCTGCACTCGAGGGAACAGCTGGCATGACCCAGAGGGATAAGCTGGCACATCCGATTTTGGGGGCCCCACCCAGGAACTGACTCAACATGAGGACACCTTACATTCCCTATGACTTCATCTCCGACCCAACAATCAGCATTCCCGACTCACTGGCCCCCTCCACTCACTAAGTCATCCTTAAAAACTCTAATCCCTGAATCTTCTGCTCTAGGAGACTGACTTGTAATAATCAAACTCCAGGCTGGCATGATGGCTCACACCTATAATCCCAGCACTTAGGGAGGCCGAGGTGGCTGGATCACCTGGTATCAGGAGTTCAAGACTACCCTGACCAACATGGAGAAACCCTGTCTCTACTAAAAATCCAAAATTAGCTGGTGGTGGTCGCACATGCCTGTAATCCAGCTACTCAGGAGACTGAGGCAGGAGAATCACTTGAACCCGGGAGGCAGAGTTTGCAGTAAGTGGAGATCGTGCTATTTCACTCCAGCCTGGGCAACAAGAGTGAAACTCCATCTCAGAAAAAAATTACAAAAATTAGCTGGGGATGGTGGTGCCCATCTGTAATCCCAGCTACTCAGGAAGCTGAGGCAGGATAGTCTCTTGAACCTGGGAGGCAGAGGTTGCATTAAGCAGAGATCATGCCGCTGCACTCCAGCCTGGGTGACAAAGTACAACTTAAATTTAAAACAAACTCCAGTCTCCCACATAACTGGCTCTGCATGAATTACTCCTCCATTGCAAGTACCATGTCCTGATACGTCGGCTCTGTCTAGGCGGCAGGCTAAATGAACCTGTTGGGCAGTTACAATCCCTTTGGGTTACGCCTTTGTTGCCCTTAGTGTGGCCATTTCTGTGGCACACCCCGTTCTTGCTTTTCTCTCTCCTCCTTTACCCTCCCAGTCCCTCAGTCAGCTCCCTGGATCCACTTCCCCGAAGAATCCTCCTGCTCAAAAGTCCTGACCCTAGGTCCTGCTTTTAAGGGTTGTAGGGGTTACCCAGGCTGAGGCCATGAGGACCCACTCTGGGTGTCCACACCCCAGTGCCACTGTCCCAGGCACATCCTCATATCCCTCAGTGCTTTCACGCCTGCCCCTGCAGCACACCGTGAGCTCCCTAAGGCAGGAGCTGGGCCTGATTCCCTGCTGTTCCCCCAGCACACGGCTGGGCCTGAGGGCATAGTCAGTCCATGCTGGAGACTAGGTGACAAATGAATGAAGGAGTGAGTAAACGCTGCATGAATAGCTTTGCCTTTTTCACACGAGTCAATTTCTTGGTCTGTTTCTACTCTGAGCTCAGTTTTCTCATTTGTCAAAATGGGCACCCCATTCTCCTCCTTAGGCTTCAGTTTCTAGGCAAAACTTTTTGTTGTTTTTTTTTGGTTTTTGGTTTTTGGGTTTTTTTTTTTTTTTTTTTTTTTTTTTTTTGAGATAGGATCTTGCTCTGCCACCCAGGCTGGAGTGCAGTGGCAAAATACCAGCTTACTCTAGCCTCAAACTCCTGGACTCAAGCAATCCTCCCACCTCAGCTTCTTGGCTACTTTTAAAATATTTTGTAAAGATGGGGTCTCACTATGTTGCCCCAGCTGGTCTTGAACTCCTGGCCTCAAACTATTCTTCTGCCTCAGCCTCTCAAAGTGAAGGGATTACAGATCTGACAGTGGCTGGAGCCACTGCACCCAGCTACTCAAGGCAAATATTGAGCCAATGTAATTGGCCATCCAAGGTTCCACCCTGGGTAGGGGAGCTCTGAGCACTGGCATTGGAGGGAGCACAGCTTCTTGGCTGAACTCCGGGATAGACACATTTCCTGATGGGCAGGACATTCCAAGACTTCTCACTCACATCTTCTACAACTCCAAATCTTGGGATGCCTCAAACCCATACTCTACATGGGCCAGCCTTCACTGAGCAGCTAGTGTGGGACAGACAGGCCAGGGTGGGCACGCAAGAGTAAGGAGACCCAGACTTTGCCTCAAGGAGATCACATTCAAGCAGGGACACAATTACTCCAGAGTGTGGAAGACAAATGGACCAAAGCCTCTGATTTTCTTTTTCTTTCTCTTTTTCTTTCTTCCTTTTCTTTCTTTCCTTTCTTTTTCTATCCCTTTCTTTCTCTCCCTCTCTCTCTTTCTTATTTTTTCTTTGTTTGTTTTTTTGAGACAGAGTTTCACTCTTGTTGTCCAGGCTGGAGTGCAATGGCCTCAAGTGATCCACCCACCAACGCCTCCTAAAGTGCTGGGATTATATGTGTGAGCCACTGTATCTTGCCACCTCCAATTTTCCCAGAAGGAGGCACAGAGAAATTTGGCACCCAACAGAAATGAGTTCAAATATCGGTGTCCCTAGTTCTTGGCTCAAGCTTCTCTGGTGCTCCGTGACTTCCTATGAAAGGGAATGAGAAGGGTCTGCAGTGACAAAATCATGCTTCTAGTGTCAGGCAAGGTCATACTCACCTATAATCTCAGCAACTCAGGAGGCTGAGGTGGGAGGATTGCTTGAGGGCCTACCTGGGAAACACAAGAAGAGCCCATCTCAAAAAGAAAAGAAAAGAAAAGAAAAAGCCAGGCATGGTGGCTTACTCCTGTAATCCTAGCAGTTTAGGAGCCCAAGGCAAATGGATGACTGGAGGTCAGGAGTTTGAGACCATCCTGGCCAACATGGTGAAACCCCATCCCTCCTAAAAATACAAAAATTAGCCAGGCATTGTGGTGCATGCCTGTAGTCCCAGCTACTTGTGAGGTTGAGGCAGAAGAATCGCTTAAACCCAGGAGGTAGAGGTTGCAGTGAGCTGAGATCACATTACTGCACTCCAGCCTGGGAGGCTCCACAGACCAAGACTCCATCTCCAAAAAAAAAAAAAAAAAGGAGAGACATCAACAAAAATTGGTGATGAATGGGATAGCGGTGGCACTGCCCAGCTAAAATATATATATACATATATATGTGTGTATATATGTATTTATATATTTGTATTTTTAGTAGAAACTAGGTTTCTTCTCGTTGGCTAGGCTGGTCTGGAAGTCCTGACCTCTGGTTATCCACCCACATAGGCCTCCCAAAGTACTGAGATTACAGGTGTGAGTCACCGCACCCAGAGCCCCCTGTCCTCATGTTTTTTTTTTTTTTTTTTTTTGAGAGGGAGTCTCACTGTGTCTCCCATGCTGGAGTGCAATGGCAAAATCTCAGCTCACT
>NW_022437040.1:72379-73470 GCF_009761245.1 Sapajus apella | reverse complement strand
CCATGCTGGAGTGCAATGGCAAAATCTCAGCTCACTTCAGCCTCCCCCTCCCAGGTTCAAGCGATTCTCTGGCTCAGCCTCTTGAGTTGCTGGGATTACAGGAGTGTGCCACCATGCCAGGCTAAGTTTTTTTATTTTTAATATAAATGGGGTTTGGCCATGTTGACCAGGCTGGTCTCAGACTCTGACCTCAGGTAATCCACCGGAGTTGGCCTCCCAAAGTGCTGTAATTACACACGGGAGCCCACCCCACCCCCATCCAAGTAAATTTCTTGATTGCACAGAATGTATGGTGATATTGGTGGACTTAAGGACATCCTCTCCAGCATTAAGTGTTGTGTTTTGTGTGTGCTGTGCTTTTTGTTTGTTTGTTTGTTTTATTGAGACAGAGTCTCTGTTGCCAGGCTGGACTACATTGGTGTGACCTTGGCTCACTGCAACCTCCACCTCCCGGGTTCAAGCGATTCTCCTGCCTCAGCCTTCTGAGTAGCTGGGAATACAGGCACACGCTGCCACACCCAGCTAATTTTTTAAAAAAGTATTTTTAGTAGAGATGGGGTTTCACAGTGTTGGCCAGGATCATCTCAATCTCTTGACCTCATGATCCAACTGCCTCAGGCTCCCAGGGTGCTGGGATTACAGGCTTTAGCCACTGTGCCTGGCCTGCACTCTGCTTGTAAACTCTTCTTTTTAAAGTGGGGCAGATTGGAATGTGTGCCTTGTTTTCATGGCCCACATGAAGCTTGTTTTGAACTGTTTTATGTTCGCAGTTTGAGATTTTTGAGGCAATATTGCTGAGCTTCCCTGTCAACCTGAATTTGAGCCCTTTATCTGCCACTAACCTTGCCGTGTGACTATGAGCAAAGTATCTAGCCTCTCTGTTCTTCAGTTTCTTTATCTGTAAAATGCAGATTATGCCCAGCTCATAGCACTGGTGTGAGGAATAAATCAAGCTATGTGCAGATCACTTTTACATGGTATGTGACACTTCATAGACACCAAATCATTATTGCTGGGAGGATCTGCACATTCTGGCTTGTCTACACACACACACACACACACACACACACACACACACACACACACACACA
>NW_022437040.1:51417-72369 GCF_009761245.1 Sapajus apella | reverse complement strand
ACACACACACACACACACACACACACACACACACACACACACACACAGAGAGAGAGAGAGAGAGAGAGAGAGAGAGAGAGACAACGAGAGACAGAGAAATTGCAGAGGTAGTACAAAGAGTTCCCATGTACCTGTACCCAGCTTCCCCTATTAACATCTTACATTTGTATGGTGCATTTGTTAAAATTAATGAACAAATATTGAGATGCTTTTATTAACCCAAGTCTGTACTTCATTCAGATTTCTTGGGGTTACTCCTAATGTCCTTTCCTGTTCTAGGGTCCCATCTGAGACACTGCATTCCATTTCATCATCATTTCTCCTTAGGCACTCTCTCGGGCTGGGTCACTCGATGAGTTTCTTTTGATTACATTGAAATTAAAGTTTGGTGCAGAGAAGGAGATCTCTGTTACATAATTCTTAGGTTAAAATTTAGTCATAATGGCTGGGTGCAGTGGCTCATGTCTGTAATCCCAACACTTTGGGAGGTCGAGCCGTACTGATCACTGTAGGCCAGGAGTTTGAGACCAGCCTGGGCAACATAGTGAGACCCCTGTCTCTGCTAAAAATAGAAAAAGTTTGCCAGGCATGGTGGCACGCACCTTTAATACTAGCTACTCTGGATGCTGAGGCATGAGAATTTCTTGAACCCAGGAGGTGGAAGTTTCAGTTAGCTGAGATTGCATGACCATACCCCAGCTTGGACGATGAAGCCAGATTCTATCTCAAAAAAAAAAAAAAAAAAAGGTAAATCTTATTCACAAAATTTTTATAGGGCACCCGGTAGTAGCCCCTGAGCTGGATGTGTAGTAGACTCCTGAGATCTTAACCTGAAGTCTGCCCTACTGTGGCAAAACCTGCTTGTATGTCAGAAAACAGACCCAAGCTGCCGAAAACCATCTGTATCATATTCTGCCCTGTTTGTCCTCCCGCAACTTCTGGTAAATAATGTCCATTGAAAAATGCTGGTTGGGCTTACATGGTGCCTGAGAGATAACACATCTCAGGAATGTGCGAGGCGGGTGGGGTAGGAAAAGGAGGCCATCACGTTTTTTCTGACAGTCGCCTCAAAACTGCTGGTAGCTTGGTGCTGGAAGGGTGTCACCCCAGCATGTCAGCTGAGCTGTGTGGTTTCTCTGAATGTTAATAACTTTCACTGTTTCAGCTTGTGTGTCCTCCTTGATATCACCAAATGAAAACATATGTCAGAGGTTTTAGGTTTCTGACGCCAAATCCAAGCTGGTTTATCAGCAAACACCCCTGCCAGACAATGGAGTCTGTGTGCGGGGGCAGAGCCGCTTCCCCTCTGACACTGGCTCTTTTCTAAGAACTGAAAATAAATTGCAGAGGCTGTGACTTCACTTTTCTTGGAACTGCTTTACATTACCCCGAAAAATGCAGAAAACCCTCATTTAGCAGCTTTTGGATTGCTGAGTTCTCTAATTCTTTCTGTTGCATATTCTTGTAATGTTCAAGTTTGACTGACAGATTCTTCTGCATCAGGCAAAGTGGAAGGGGGAAGGAATGATCGTGTGAAGGAACTGAGTGCTTTTTCACTTGGCCTGTTTGTGGTTTAATGGTTGATGAGAAAAAGCACTTGGAAGAGACACTGTGTAGAATGCCTTCCAGTTCCAAGGGTCACAACCCTGTGATCTGTTGGCCAGCAGTTGGCTAGGGCTGGTGTAGATGAACATCAGGCTACAGCCCAAACTTACAGAGCAGCTGCAAGGACAAGGGGAAAAATGCATTTTCAGTCATAATAACCTACATTTAGTAGATACTTCAGAGCTCGTGCAAAAGGACATCTTCAAGGGGCCTCTGCCTCCTTGCAATAAGGGAGATAGTGATGTCAGCCAAACCTGGGGTCTGGTCCTAGTCCTGCCAGTTCCTGTCTGACTTTGGCCTTGAAAGTCAGTCTGTGAAGTGGAGACCATTCTTCCTTTGAAGGGTGGTACCTGGTAGGTTCTTGGGAACTGAATTAGGTTTCCCCTCCTGAGAGTGGGTGTCTGTAGACAGGCACATATGCTGTTCTGAAATCATCTGTTGCTATCTCTATCTCTGTTGGAGGTGCTTCCAGTGATGTATGATTGTGTCTTACTTATCTCAGTATCCCTGACCAGCATGGGGTCTTATGTAACATACATGGGCAGTCAGTCAATGTTAGGACTGGCTGGGTTTTAGGCTGGAATACAGTGGAAATGTACAAGCAAAGGCACAGTGTCTTGAACTTACACTTTTGGCCTGCAGCAGTTGTCAAATGAAAGGAGACCCCTGCTTAGGATGGCCTTTTGAATTGGGCCCCCTGTATAGTTTATAGTGAGCCTGAGGGTGATGGCTAGACTGTTGGGGAGTGCTCTTTAAGTACAGAGGGAAGACTTGGTAAAGACATAAAAGCGTGGAGGAAAGGAGCTAGACAGCTGAATCCAAAAAATGATTCATGTGGTTTGGGCAGAACCTGAAATGAGAGGCCTTTGAGATTGACTTTTGATAAAGAATGCAAATGCAGCTGGGCTCAGTGGCTCACGCTTGTAACCCCAGCACTTTAGGAGGCTGAGGTGGGCAGATAACCTGGGGTCAGGAGTTCAAGACCAGCCTGGCCAACAGGGTGAAACCACGTCTCTACTAAAAATGCAAAAATTAGCCAGATGTGGCAGGGTGGTGGGGTGGAGGCACCTGTAATATCAGCTACTTGGGAGGCTGACACAGAAGAATTGCTTGAACCCAGGAGACAGAGTTTGCAATGAGCTGAGACTGTGCCACTGCGCTCCAGCCTGTGCGACAGAGCAAGGCTCTCTCTCAAAAAAACAAAACAAAACAAAAAGAATGGAAGTTCAACAAAGAATTAAGTGCCAGGCACTGTGCTAGAAGCCATCTCATGAGTTGCTTCATTTTACTGTCCCAGTACCCCTGGGACATCTGTGTCCCCTGTTCCCTTTCACAGCTGTGAAAACTGCAGCCATGGAGATGAAATCCTTTGTCCAGGGGCTCTGTCCAGCCACAGAGCCAGGTTATGAACCAATAGGTTCCCCTTATCATTAAGGACACTGTTGTTATGGGTGGCCAGGACCAGTCCCTTCCCCAGGGCAGCTCTGGGAGCTGAAGGTCTTTGCACGGGCACTGGCACCCTCTGCTGGTCTGTGCTCGGGAAATGGGATGACAACCACTCATGAGATAACAAAGGCACAGAATGAAGCAAAGGAATGACTTGTGGCCATGAGAATCTTCACTCCAGTTTACCCAGGAGACCTGCCCATTATGGCCAGGCGGAGGTAGGGGTAGGGGGCTGCTGGATTTGGGAACCAGATGGGTTCTGAAGGGTTTGCAGTGGGGTCAGCCCCACTGTTCATTCGTTGGATGACCTTGGGTGGTTTATTTCACTGCCCTTACTTCTGATATCCATATAAATGGGATGACATGGGGTCAGAGAGGTTAAATAATTTACCCACATGGCTGCTAGCTGGAATCCAGTGCTTAAAAGTTCATTTTAGTGGCTCATGCCTGTAATTGCAGCAGTTTGGGAGGCTGAGGCAGGTGGATCAGCTGAGGTCAGGAGTTCAAGACCAGCCTGGCTAACATGGTGAAACCCCATTTCTACTAAAAATACAAAAAATCCGGGCGTGGTGGCATGTGCTACTCGAGAGGCTGACAGGAGAACCGCTTGAACCCGGGAGGCAGAGGTTGTAGTGAGCCAAGACCGCACCATTGCACTACAGCTTGGTCAACAAGAGAAAAACTCCGTCTCAAAAACAAAAAGAAACCACAAAAGTTCACTTTATTGGCCTTACTGTGGCCAAACATCTGCTGGGTTCCAGGCTCTGGGGATACACAAGGTGAACGAGACACACGGTTGCTCCCTGTGTGGCATAGTGACTTCTTGGACCTCACATTTCTTCTCATTGTTCCTGTTTAAGTCCGAGAAAGTCCTGTGCTTTTAAGAAAGTATGTGGATAGATTGGGCTCACCTCGGTATCCAGGCCAATCTCCCCATCTCAAACACCTTGCTAATCCCACCTGCAAAGTCCCTTTTGCTACATAAGGTGATGTATTCAGAGGTTCTTGGGATTAGGGCATGGACATTGTTGTGTGGGGATGGACAGTCTGCCTACCTAGTCAGCCCTCTAGACCCTGAAGATGTGTGTTCATCCTAAATACAAAATATATCCACCCTGCCCCAAGGCCTCATCCCATTATAACATCAACTCGGGACTCCAAAATCTACTCTAAATCTCGTCACCTAAAACCTCAATCTGGCATGGGGGAGACTCTGGAGATGACCCATCCTGAGCAGTTCCTCTCCATCTGTGAACCTGGAACTCACTAAACCAGTTACCTGGCCTTAAAGTATAGTGAGCTGCCACCCAGAGGGGTACAATCTAGTTCTGCCTCTGATCCAAGGGACCTGATATGTGATATGGGCAAGAAAGATAAGGAAGAAACTAAGAGGCTGCACACCCAGAAATACCAGACCACTAAGCCTCCTTTCCTCCTGGTCACACAGGACAGGGAAAGGAATTTCTCTGAAGGGTCTGTCGGCACCTAATTCCATGTCCTGTGAACTTGGGAGAAGGCTGAGCTAGACACTTTCCTTCCGCAGGTACTGCTCATTTTAGAAAATGAGTTAGGCTGGGTGCGAGTGCTCCCACCAGTCATCCCAGCACTTTGGGTGGCCAAGGCGGGCAGATCCCCTGAAGCCAGGAGTTCATGACTAGCCTGCCCAACATGGCAAAACCGTGTCTCTACTAAAAATACAAAAATTAGCCAGGCCTGGTGGTACACGCCTGTGGCCCCAGCTACTCAGGAGGCTGAAGCAGGAGAATCGCTTGAACCCAGGAGGCAGAGGTTGCAGTGAGCTGAGATAGTGACCCTGCACTCCAGCTTAGGCCACAGAGTGAGACTCTGTTTCAGGATAAAAAGAAAGAGAGTCAGAGTCAGTGTCTGCCCTCGGGTCTTCCATCGGATGGCAGTGCATTACTTGCAGGTGAAAAATTTCCCAGAGCATAGCTAAACCTGGTTTTTCTGCATGTAGGACTCCGGCAGATAGCTAATTATCAGCTCCACCTGGGCTGTTTTTACCTAGTTCCCTACCCATACCTTCAATTAGGATCCCCGTGCTGGGAGCCCAAGAAAATCTAAGCTTTTAGAAAGCTCTCCAGTGAGTCTCATCATCAATCAGGTTTGGCAGGCAAGGATCTACAGCTTTCTGCCCGAGACACCTGGGGCAAAGGAGGGGTCAGAGCTGCCCGTGATGCTGGTTGTGAACTGGCAAAGGCTCCCTTGAGTAGACTCTGGAGACCAGGGGACCAGTAACAAGGGGTCCCTGTCTGTGCCAGGCTTCTGAGGAGGAGAAGAAAGGGAGGCTGGAAAAGCCCATGTGGAGGAATAGAGCTGCTCTACCTCCTGGACATCTAGGGCCATCCTTGATACTGGGCCATTGCAAGGTAGTGATATCAAGTTCCCTTTTTAAAAAGCCCTGTGACTGGGCTCTCAACACTTTGGGAGGCCAAAGCAGGCAGATCACCTGAGGTCAAGTGTTCAAGACCAGTCTGGCCAACATGGTGAAACCCTGTCTCTACTAAAAATATAAAAATTAGCCAGATGTGGTGGTGTGTGCCTATAATCCCAGCTACTCAGGAGGCTGAGGCAAGAGGGTCGCTTGAACCCAGAAGGCATAGGTTGCAGTGAGCTGAGATCACTGCTTTGCACACCAGCCTGGGTGTCAGTGAGATTCCATCTCACACACACACAAAAGTGAGCCCTTTTACAGAAAACTATTAAGTAAACAACAGTACATTGGCACCTGAGTGACTGATGTGTGGGTACTTGCTTTTTCTTGGTGTTCTGGAGTAGAGCTGAACTGTCTGATGTGATTGTCAGCAGCCTCATAGATCTATGGAGTACTTGGAATGTGCTGGTGTGACAGGCAGAGTTGCCAAACTCAGTGAATAAAAGTTTAGAATGCCTCCTCCATCAGTGTGGGCTGTACACAGTGACTTCCTTCCAGAATGGAAGGGGGATAAAAGAGTAACTTTACAGTGGCAACACCTGACAGACTGCCCCAGCCAGCCAGCCAAAGTTAATGTCAAGTGATATATCACATTAATAGCACACCTGGGTAAGACACCTGAGGCCTTAGGGGGCCAGGACTTAGCAGCTTCAAATTCCACAGACACTCCTTTTCTCACTGCCCTCATGTGGCTCCTGTCGAGAGTAGTGACAGTGCCCTAAGGGGCCTTTAGGAGCCTGATGGGACCACAGGAGGTCTCTTGGAAACCTGGAGAAGCATATGAGGACTTGGCGTTTTCCATAGGTATGACAGCTGGGGCTGGTGGTTGAGACCTCTTGTCAGAGCTGGTAATGCTGTGTAATGAATTGCCACAAACTTAGGAGCTTAAAAAAATGTATTGGCCAGGTGCAGTGGCTCACACCTGTAATCCCAGCACTTTGGGAGGCCAAGGCAGGCAGATCACCTAAGGTCGGGAGTTCGAGATCAGCCTGACCAACATGGAGATATCCTGTCTCTACTAAAAATACAAAAAATTAGCCAGGCATGGTGATGCATGCCTGTAATCCCAGCAACTTAGGAGGCTGAGGAAGGAGAATCACTTGAACTTAGGAGGCAGAGGTTGCAGTGAGCCAATATTGCACCACTGCCCTTCAGCCTGGGTGACAAAGCAAGACTCCATCGCAAAAAAAAAAAAAAAAAAAAAAAAAAAAGCCTTGTTAATTTCCTCCCATGTGTGGATGCACTTGCTGTAATATTTATTCCTGCCATTATGAGTCACCCACTCCCAGGGCTGCCCTGCTCATTTTGAGACCTCTTCTGTCTTCCTAAGTGTGAGATAGTGTTTTTTCTGAGATCTTGGTATCCCCAGTTTAGCAGCAGGCCAGGACTTGGTATGAGAAATAAATGTCAGTGGGAAAATATATATATATATACATTTTAAAAAATTATTTTTATTTATTTATTTATTTTTTGCTCTGTTGCCAGGCTGGAGTGCAATGACACAATCTCTGCTTACACTGCAACTTCTGCCCTCCAGGTTCAAGCGATTCTCCTGCCTCAGCTTTCCAAGTAGCTGGGACTACAGGCACGCGTCACCACACCCAGGTAATTTTTGTATTTTTTAGTAGAGATGGGGTTTCACCATGTTGGCCAGAATGGTATTGATCTCTTGACCTTGTGATCTGCCTGCCTCGGCCTCTCAAAGTGCTGGGATTACAGGCATGAGCCACTGTGCCCGGCCAGGAAAAGTCTTTTTAAAGATGCATGTATATAGTAAGATGCATATCCCAACACAAATGTTGCACCTGTTGATGTATGTCTTAAGAAGCCTAAGGTAGGGAAGTTTGGTAGGTGGAAGTTACTCTCCATCTCCTTTCTCATAGCATGGTGCATGGAAGAGAAGATTTTGGCTTTAACATTTCACTGTGAGCTTCCTGTTTGTTCCATGGTCATGGGCCTTTAGTACCAAGTTTACTTGAAAACCTTGTGAAATTATTTATGCAGAAAGAAAGAATGAGGAACCTTGGGTAATGAGAAAGCAACCAGCCAGGTCTGCAAAAACTCCAACATGGATGGTTTATAACTAACTGGAAAAACATGTCTCATCTCAGTTGCTTAATCCTTTTTGCAGTGCTGGGGGCCTAAACTGTTCCAGAAGGTTTAAGGAGCATAATCAGCTCCCAAGGTGGTCAGCACAGTGACAAAAAGGACAAAGGGCTCTGCCTGCCTCTGAGGGTCCTTCAGTCATGGCCAGCTCTGTCTAGGGGAGCAAAGAACCTGTCCGTTCTCAGCCTTCCTGGCTATGGCAGGGGCATGGGGTTGGGAGAGCAGAGCGTGGGCACTTGTTCTGGCTGGAAACTTAGCCTTCGACACAAGGCTCCAGAGGCAGAGTTTGAGACCCAAACAGGAGAAGGAGATGGCCAATGTTGATGCTCTCAGAATGGAGAGTCCTGAACTGTCTGATTATAAGTGCAGTGTTGGGTCCTTACGTACTTTTACAAAGTTATTTTCAGAGACACAGAAGTCAGTGAACCCACTTTCTCTTCCTCATTGGAGTTCTCTGGAAAAGAGTGTTCCCAGGGACAGATGATCTGATGGGGCCACGGCCCCACCAGTGTCCTTAAGAGGGAAAGCTCTGTCAGCAGAGGGAAGCTCAGCCCTGGCTGATCACACAGGCTACACTAGGCCGGGATCTGTGGACACCAACAGCCTGCCCTAAGGCTCCAAAGTCAGAGAGTCCCGGTCAGTCCTGGTCCTGGCTTTGCTAGCCAGGCTTAGTCCCTGGCTTCATCTCTTAGGGGCCTGATGTGGTGTTGTTTGTGAGATGGAGCAAATGGCATTGCTCCTACCCCCACCAAGGTGGCATCAGGATGAAATGCAACATGGGAAGTACCCTCCCCCAACACCCATGGACCAAGTGGTGATGCTATTAGAGTTATATGGGTTTGTGGTTTCCCCTTACTGTTTCCACTTCCTTCCTGAAACCCTGTAAGAGGCTTCATGGGAAAGGAAGTGTCTTTTAGATGCCTGAGTGCAGCTGGGAATAGCTGTTCCCAGTTAGCCAGGCTGGTTGGAGCCCAGGGTGAGTTGGCTGGGTTGTGGGTTTGAACAGCCAGAGCCACTGAGGCACAGCTGACCCACTGCCAAGTGCTGCCAACCATCCTGCCAATGCTACCATTGCTCATGCCTGGGAGATGTTCCAGCATTGACTGAAAGGGTTGCTGGGTCTTGTCCTGCTCAGGACAGGGCACTGAAGAGTGATCTATTGTCATACTCTAAGGACAGATCTGGGTCCTGTGCCTCCCAGGTACCCCGAACACAGAATGCACATGACAGGACCCCAGCCCATGGGCACAGCCCCTCTTGTTAGCATTGATTATGCGCTTATGTGAAATGCACCCATCCTTGAAGAGGGGGACAGCCAGTGATTAAAACAGTTGAGGGTAGGTCACCAGGCTATTTCAGGCTCCATTAGGAAATGGCTCTGAGAGCGTTACTTTAGAGCAAGGGAAATGTGTCCCTGTTGGAGGGGCTCTGTGCCTGGCCAGCCCCTTACTTTAAATCCTGGCCTATTCCAGCCACCCAATAATCTTCATTAGGTGGCTCTGAAGTAGGAACTGCTGCTTAATTTGCAGGCATCAACACAAAATGAAAATCGATAATTTTCAGAAATTAAGATTTCTGTGGGCTGGGTGCAGTGGCTCATGCCTGTAATCCCAGCACTTTAGGAGGCCGAGGCAGGCGGATCACGAGGTCAGGAGTTCAAGACCAGCCTGGCCAACATGGTGAAACAAGGTCTGTACTAAAAATACAAAACTTAGCTGGGCATGGTGGTGGGTGCCTGTAATCCCTGCTACTTAGGTGGCTGAGGCAGGAGAATCACTTGAACCCTGGAGGTAGAGGTTGCTGTGAGCCAAGATCACGCCATTGCACTCCAGCCTGGGTGACAGTGTGAGACTATATGTCTAAGAAAAAAGAAAAAAAAAAATAATTCAAACAGCAGAGCATTCAGGCAAGTGTTAAGGACATTTCTGAGCACAGGGCCTTGGCTGCATAGTTTTTACATAGGCCCAGGTCTGGAGACAGTGCAAGGCAGGCAGCTGGCCTGCACCATGTGGGTGAACTGAGTCACCCTGCCCTTTGCGGGGGTTGATGGGGATCTTTTCTAGGCTGTTGGCCTGGGCAGGGCTGAGGACATGAGCGGGGCTTGCCCTGGTCTGGGTTGAATAGGACACACTGGGACAAGTTGAAGGGAGGGGGATTGGAGCAGGGTGCTTCAGGGAGCATCATCTCTGTACATCAGGAAGCCCCTGAGCTTGGACACATGACTTAATCATCTGTCACAAGGTTCAGAGCAAAATCCAGAAGGTCAGGCAATGATGCATTGAAACTGTCACTACCCAAGTTAGCATTTTCCGGTATCATTAAAAAATGTTTTATAGATACGAGGTCTCACTGTGTTGGCTAGGATGGCCTCGAACTCTTGGTCTCGAGTGATCCTCCTGTCTTGGCCTCCCAAGGTGTTGAGATTACACACATGAGCCACTGCCCCTGGCCTCCAACAAGGTTTTGAAATTTTTGATATATCGGTGATTTTTGGATCATACCTGTTGTTTTATTTCCATTAGAGAAAATTGACCTGGCCAGGTGAGATGGTTCACACCTGTAATCCCAGCACTTTGAAAGATGGGCGGATCACATGACATTTCTCCTGTGAGGGTTTGAGACCAGTTTGGAAAAGATGGTGAAGCCCCACCTGTACTAAAAACACAAAAATTAGTCAGGCATAGTGATGGGTGCCTGTAATCCCAACAACTCAGGAGGCTGAAGCAGGAGAATCTCTTGAACCCATGAGGTGGAGATTGCAGTGAGCTGATATTGTGCCACAGCACTCCTGCCTGGGCCACAGAACAAGACTCTGTCTTGAAAAAAAAGAAAAAAAAAAACACTTCAAAAGCAGATTTTTGTCACTGCCAGGTGACCTTACAAATTACTAACCATGGGTGCACAAGGACAAACGAAATGAGGGCAAAATAATTTATGCCTTGTTTTCTTTGCCTTTTACCTTCAGCCCCATGCATTCCTGCAAATGCTTTGCCCACAGCAAACGTTTGAAGACCTTGACTTTTCTAAGTGAGACTTCAAAGTGAATTTATGTTGTCTCGAAAGACAATCCCTTTACTGGAGAGCAATTGGTATTTAAAGAGAATGAGATCAGGTTGCTAATGACACCCTTGTTTGCAATTTTTGGTTTATATAAATTATTGGTGAATAAGAAAAATAAGTTTATTCTTTATTCCAGATGGGAAACCAGAAGGGAAGCGTGTTACAGGGTAAAGTGAGTCATAGGTTGTGGGAGGATCAGATGGAACAGGGCTCTGGGACTCCTCTCTTTCTTGACTTGGGACTTCTAATTTACCTACCAGGCCTCAAATTAAAAGACAAACAAAGGCTTCTAATTTGGTTAGGTGGGAACAGATAAAAGTTCCTCTTGGTGGGTGGATAGGGGAGGGAAGGAGAAAGTTTGTAGAAACTGAAAGAGGATGTTTTTTGGGGAGAGAGGAAGAAATCTCTTGTTTAATTACAAAACCAACATATCATTTGCAGTGCCTTCCTTCTCCTACCAGTCGTTTAAGAAATTGACATGTAATTCACATACCACAAAATGCAGCAATTTAAAGTGTACCATTCTCTGGTATTTGTTTGTTTGTTTGTTTTTGAGATGGCATCTCACTCTGTCACCCAGGCTGGAGTATACGGTGTAATCTCAGTTCACTGCAACCTGCACCTCCCAGATTCAAGCCATTCTCCCATGTTAGGCTCTCGAGTAGCTGGGGTTAAAGGCACCTGCCATCGTGCCTGGCTAATTTTTGTATTTTTAGTACAGACAGGGTTTCACTATGTTGGCCAGGCTGGTCTTGAACTCCTGACCTCAGGTGATCTGCCCACCTCAGCCTCCCAAAGTGTTGGGATTACAGGCCTGAGCCACTGCACCAACCTCATATTCTCAGTTTTTAATAGTTTCATCAAAGAAGCAGGAAGCCCACATATTACTTATCTATTTATCTAATGTTAATAGAGCTTCCTTATAACTTATGTTTACATAGATATCTTTTTTCATCCTGTTGTTTTCATCTTAGCTGTGTTTTTGTATTTAAAGGATGCCTCTTCTACATATTATATAGGTGGGTCATGTTTTTTTTGTGTTTTTTAAAATTCAATCTCACTATCTCACTTTCACTTGGAGTGTTAAGTTCACTTACGGTTTAATGGAGTTTCTAACTTATGCCATTTGTGGTTTTTTCTTTTCTTTTCTTTTTTTTTTTTTTTTTTTTTTTTTTTTTTTTGAGACAGTCTTGCTCTGTCACCCAGGCTGGAGCAAAATGTTGTGATCTTGGCTCACTGCAGTCTCTTCCTCCCAGATTCAAGCGATTCTCCTGCCCCGGTCTCCTGAGTAGCTGGGATTACAGGTGTGCACCACTGTGCCTGGCTAATTTTTTTTTTTGTATTTTCAGTAGTGAGCCAGCGTGCCTGGCCTATTTCTCTTTTTTTCCCCTTCCTTTCCTGCCTCCTTTTGGATAAATGGAGTGATTCTTCATGTATTCTTTCATCTCTAGTGACTTTTTGGCTGTATCTTTTTGCTCTGTTTTTAGCTATACGTGCTTTCTTTAGCAATTGTTCTAGGGATTACAACACACATCCTTACTTTTCACAGTTCACCTGCAGTGCTTATGACACTACTTGGGCAATAAGGCAGTGAAAAGGAATGAAGCACAGACATGGGCCACATGTGGGTGAGCCTGACACTGTATGCCAAGCCCAAGCAGCCAGTTACCAAGGGCCACATATTGTATGATCTGATTTATATGAAATGCCTAGATGGGAAAATACAGAGAGACAGGGAGCAGATTATTGGTTACCTAGTGCTGGGGGTGGAAGGAAGAATTGGGAGGGGTGATGACTAAGGATAACAGGGTTCTTTGTTGGGGAAATGAAAATGTTCTAAAAATCGATGGTGGTGATGGATGCACCATTCTGCGAGTATACAAAGAGCCACTGATGTTGATACTTTATTTTTATTTATTTATTTGTCTGGGGACAGTCTCACTCAGTTGCCGAAGCTGGAGTGCGGTGGCATGATCTTGACTCACTGCAACCTGCACCTCCCAGGTTCAAGTGATTCTTCTGCCTCAGCCACCCCAGTAGCTGGGATTATAGGCATGTGCCACCACGCCTATTTTTTTGTGCTTTTTTGAGACAGAGTCTGTCTCTGTCAGTGAGGCTGGGCTGCAGTGGCATGATCTCAGCTCACTGCAACCTCCACCTTCCAGTTTCAAGTGATTCCTGCCTCAGCCTCCCGTGTAGTTGGTATTACAGGTGCCTGACACCACATTAGGCTGCGTTTTTGTGTTTTTAGAAGAGGTGGGGTATCACCATGTTGACCAAGTTTGGCCTCGAACTCCTGACTTCAGGTGATCTACCCGCCTTGGCCTCCCAAAATGCTGGGATTACCGGCCTGAGCCACTGCATCTGACTCCATAAAGTAAATTTATATTTACCTTTTAAGAAACTGCCAAACTGTCTTTTGGAATGGCCATGCTGTCTTATTTTCCCCCAGCATGTGTGAAGGCTCCACTTCCACACACCCCCACTTGAGATTGATAGTAACATCTTTTTGTTTGTTTGTTTTTTGAGATAGAGTCTCACTCTGTCACCCAGGCTGGAGTGCAGTGGCACAGCCTTGGCTCACTGCAATCTCTGCATGCTGGATCAAGCAATTCTCCTGTCTCAGTCTCTTGAATAGCTGGAACTCCAGATGCAGGTCACCATGCCTCGCTAATTTTTTTGTAATTTTAGTAGAGGCAGGGTTTCGCTATGCTGCTCAGGCTGGTCTCGAACTCCTGACCTTGTGATCCTCCCACCTTGGCCTTCCAAAGTGTGGGATTACAGGTGTGAGCCACCACATCTGGCCATGACATCTTTTTAATGTTGAACCTTTCTCGATAACATTTACAGCATGGCTTTCTTTGCATTCAAGGTGTTTCATTGAAAGATTTCTTCATATGGATATGAAGAAATATCCATATGAATATGTGTGTGCGTATCGCTTGTTTATTTCTGAGAGTTTTGTCTTTTTGGGGTGTGCTGTTGCAAATGGGATGTTTTCTTCTCTTTTCTGCTTGTTTGTACATAGGAAGACTGTCTGAGGCCAGGCATGGTGGTTCAGGCCTGTACTCCTAGCACTTTGGGAGGCTGAGGCAGAAGGATTGCTTGAGCCCAGGAGTTTGAGACCAGCCTGGGCAGCATAGTAAAACCCCGTCTCTATTTTTTTTTTTTTTTGAGACAGGGTCTTGCTCTGTCTCCCAGGCTGGAGTGCAGTAGTGCAGTTCCGGCTCACTGCAACCTCAACCTCTCAGGTTCAAGCAATTCTCATGCCTCAGCCTCCCGAGTACCTGGTATGACAGGTGTGTTTCACCACATCCTGGCTAATTTTTGTATTATTAGTAGAGTCAGGGTTTTGCCATGTTGACCAGGCTGGTATCGAACCCCTGGCCTCAAGCAATCTGCCTGCCTTGGTCTCCCAAAGTGCTGGGATTACAGGCATGAGCTGTGCCCAGCCCCATCTCTATAATTTAAAAATTAAGAAAAAGGGGTCCGGGCGCGGTGGCTCATGCCTGTAATCCCAGCACTTTGGGAGGCCGAGGCAGGTGGATCACGAGGTCAAGAGATCGAGACCATCCTGGTCAACAAGGTGAAACCCCGCCTCTACTAAAAATACAAAAAATTAGCTGGGCATGGTGGCGCGTTCCTGTAATCCCAGCTACTCGGGAGGCTGAGGCAGGAGAATTGCCTGAACCCAGGAGACAGAGGTTGCGGTGAGCCGAGATCGCGCCATTGCACTCCAGCCTGGGTAACAAGAGCTAAACTCCGTCTCAAAAAAAAAAAAAAAAAAGAAAAAGGAAGGTTGTTTAGTATGTTCCTTTTGTACCTAACTCCTTAGCAAAATCTGTCTGCTTCATTTTTCAGAGTAAATATAACTATTTCACCTCCTGCTTTTTTCTTTAATGTCTTACTTTCCTCCTTGCCTTAGTTTCATGAGCTAGGGCCTCCAAAATAATAGCGGTAACACAGGGCATTCTTTTGTTCCAAAGGTTGATGGAAGCTTCTATTGCTTCCATCGCTTACAAATGATGCTGGGCTTTGGCATCATGGGTGTGTGTCTGGGTGTAATTTCCTTTATTGTGTGTAATTTAAGGAAGTATCCCTCTTTCTAATTTGGTAAGTTTCTTTCATAAATTTTGTAGTAAATTTTGTCAAATGCCTTTTCAACATCTATGAATATTATGATTTTCAACATATTAATATAAATAAAATGAAAAGTTCTAATTTTGAGCCATCCTTTTCACACTGTACAAGTCTCTCTTGATTTAGGTAAGTTTTTTTTGAAGCCCCAGTGGGGTTTATTTGCTAATATTTTATTTTGGATTTTTATACATTGATTTTTATGTAAATGTCTTATCTTGTTTTGTTTTAGAGATAGGACCTCACTCTGATGCCCAGGCTGGAGTGCAGTGTTGTGACCACGCTTTATTGTAATTTTAAACTCCTGGGCTCAAGTGATCCTTCTGCCTCAGCCTCCTGGGTAGCTGACACTATAGGCACATGCCACCATGCCTGGCTAATTTTTAAATTTTCTATAGAGATGGAGCCTTGATATGTTGTCTAGGCTGCAGTTCAGTGTGCATTGTCGATGTGAATATTTACTGGTCTTTCTGTTGGAATCATTCCATCTCGTATCTGTTTGTCTTTAAATTCTGGGCATGCACACACAATCCACCTGCACATCCTAACTGTAAAATATTGATGTTGTCCAACCTGCCTTGAGAAGGGAGAACTATTTTCCCTCTTTGTATCTCTGCTGGTGTCCAGTCCACTGCTGTGTTTTTGGTAAATACTTGACCTACAGAGTGTGGGAGGCAGGAAGGAAAGGCTTCTGCATTTCCTCTGTGGACCCGACATCATGGATCCATTAAACATATTGGGAAACCAGCAGGTCAGGTGGCTGCACACTCTAGTTGCCTCTGACTCTGAATTGCTCAGGGCCCCCTGCGTGCCAGTGATTTGCTTTTCTTTGTGAGTTGTCTCTTCACTCATATTCCTAGGCTGAGTTCCCCAAAACAGTGGCTAGGACAGCACCTGTAACAGTTGTGGGTGCGTATCTGATCTTGCATGACCTGATTTACAGGGTGTTTTGAACAGGAGCTACCTATTATGGCTTGGGAAATGGCTAAGGTTTACTTGACTTTCTTTCATAAAGTGACTGGTAGAATATGTGGCATAAGGCTATTGTTGCAAAAACAAGTGGTGCAGGGTGATTGAGCTTGGGCAGCATTGGGAGGCAGCCAGGCCCGCATCAGCACCGTCCTGGCCATTCGTGGGTTATATGACCTTGAGGGAATCCCCTCAACTCTCTCAGTCTTTGTTTCTTCCCTCATTGAGGAGATCATCTATTCCTCATTGGACTATTGTAAGGCTTAAGATCGAACACCTTTCAAGGTACTTGGAGCAGTGCCTGGGCTCAGGGGTCTTTAGGCTGTAACCATAGCAAACACTCAGATCCCAGCCACCCTCCCTTCTCTTCCCTCCAGGGTGGAAATGTGGAGGACCAACCTTCTCATTCCCATTTACCCTGGAGTTCTTTCTTCTGAATTTCATCTAGCACCTGCAGTGCACCAGGGATTCATGGGTGGGGAGGTCAGGGACAGCCAAGTCTGGCATCTGGCCCTCAGCTTGCCTCAGTCCCCGTGGCTGACACCTGGCCCTTTGCTCTGGAATCTGGACCCAAAATCTCCTACCAAAGGCTCAGCCCAAAGAGGGCATGAGGGCACCCCCTATTGCTGAGAAGATTCCACAGCTGTCCATGCCTCCCCAACTCCTGAGTGGATGATCAGCCCCAGCAATCCAGAGACACATTCTTGTATTCTGCTAGCTTTATTTTTTAGTTGAAAACTCAAAGGAAAAGTTTACGTTCCAAAAGAAAGTAAAATAAAAAACTTTGAGTGCTCTAGCCTGGGGGCCCGAGTTCACAAGTGCCCCTACCACAACAGAGGCCTTCCAAAGCATTCAGTCCCAGTGTGTCTACACCAAAGACAGCAGCTCTCTACCTGGGCTTCTGAAGAGCTATCAGTTCACCTCAAAGAACCTCCTGCCTCAGGAGACTCCTGGATCAGGCAGGGAATGCTAAGACCACACAGCTGAGAACCTGGCTTTGTGTCCCCCTGTGCACAGTCAGTGTTCTGAAGCGGTGGCTTTCCACATGGCTGTTGAATAAGTGAATAAATATCTTGGGCATGAATAGGAATTGGGAGAGCTCTCTCTGCAGGGCTGGGACTCTCTGGCCATGCTGTTTCTTGGTTTACAGTGGAGATGTGGAGGAAGGTGGAGAATTACCCAGACCAGTGGGAGAGTTTCATGTCCTCAGAAGTATTTTGAGTGCAGTGGCAAACAGCTCTTCTCCCCTGCATTTGAAGCACATGTCGTTCTGAGTTTCCCGGCATTCCATGCTGGTTATTCTGTCCCAGCCAAGAATCTTGCCCTTGTCAAGGAGCTGGAATGAGAGTAGAAGGTGAAGGAGTTTGAAGTCTTTGGCAGCCTAGTGCTGGCTTAGATGAAATCTCAAACTGTAAAGAAGAGAGAAAAGAAGTAAGGCTAGGCTATGGGTCCCAGAGGAGAGGAGCCCCTATTACAGCTCCTGGCCCTCCTTATTAAAAGGACAACTTGCCGGGCGCGGTGGCTCAAGCCTGTAATCCCAGCACTTTGGGAGGCCGAGGCGGGTGGATCACGAGGTCAAGAGATCGAGACCATCCTGGTCAACATGGTGAAACCCTGTCTCTACCAAAAATACAAAACATTAGCTGGGCATGGTGGCGCGTGCCTGTAATCCCAGCGACTCAGGAGGTTGAGGCAGGAGAATTGCCTGAACCCAGGAGGCAGAGGTTGCGGTGAGCCGAGATCGCGCCATTGCACTCCAGCCTAGGTAACAAGAGTGAAACTCTGTCTCAAAAAAAAAAATAAAAAATAAAAAAAAATAAAAGGACAACTTTCCATCCACCCCTACCCGTCTTCCTCTCCTCTTTCTGTAAGAGCAGCAGGGATGGGTCGATGAGTCCCTACACCTGCCAGGCCTTTGCAGGCAGTGGTGTTTGGCCCAGCCTGCTGAGTTCCTAGGAAATTGAACAAGCGTCTGTGAAGTGCTCACTCCATGTCAGGCTCCGCCACCAGCACCCTGGAGATGGAAGACCAAGACATACTTCCTAGCCAAGGGGAGGGTGGAACCTTAGCACATGATGCATTGAGGGCTCAGGATGCATCCAACCCAAAGTGCAGGCTAAAGGGAACTCTCACTGTGTGGGTGGGGTCTTCAGTACAGCTTGCAGTGGAGGCTGCTCTACTGTTTCCCCATCAAGTGTGGTGGGCAAGAGCACAGACTGGACACTCAGAGCTACCAGGGTAAGGAAGCGCTCTTCTATCCCTCATCTGCTAGGAGAACTGTTTAAAAGATGGGCTTTAATTTTTTTGAGATGATGTCTCACTCTGTCACCCAGGCTGGAGCGCAGTGGCTCACTGCATCCTCTGCCTCCCAGGATCAAGCAATTCTGCCTCAGCCTCCTGAGCAGCTGAGATTACAGATGCCTGCCACCACACCCAGCTAATTTTTGTATTTTTAATAGCAATGGGGTATGGCCAGGTTGGTCTCCAACTCTTTACCTCAAGTGTTCCACCTGCCTCAGCCTCCCAAAGTGCTGGGATTACAGGCGTGAGCCACCGCGCCCTGCTATTTAATTTTTTTCCAGATGGAATCTCGCTCTGTTGCCCAGGCAGGAGTGCAGTGGTGCAATATTGGCTCACTGCAACCTCTGCCTGCTGGGTTCAAGTGTTTCCCCTGCCTCAGCCTCCTGAGTAGCTGGGACTACAGGCATGAGCCACCACACCTGGCTAGGAAGTGCCCTTCTATCCCTCATCTGCTAAGAGAACTGTCTGAAAGATGGGCTTTAGGTGGCCTTTTCTGTCGTCTTTTTCTACTATATTCTGGTTCTTTTTCAGTACGTAATTTTCAGTAATTAGTAAATTAGCTGATTGGCTAAATTTATTACTAAACTACAAATTTAGTGATTAGTAATTTTAATAATTTCTAGTTTGAAATCTATAATCTCTAAGAAGCCTAGCATCTGAGCCCTGTGGGTCTGTGTCTATTATTGTCTGTCTATGATAGTTTTACATTTAGAATTTTACCTCCCTAAGAGTGTTTTTTATAACTACGGTGTTCATAATCTTATCATCATGCCCAGCACAGAGGTGCTCAATAAATACACATTTCTAATGTAAAAAATTTTAAATATGGTAAAAAACAAATAATTTACCATAACCATTTTAAAGTACACACTTCAGTGTAAGTACATTCATATTTTTGTACAGCCAAACTCTGGAACTCACTAAATCCTGACAAACTGAATCTCTGTCTCCATTAAATAAGCCATTACTGGCTCTTCCAGCTCCTGGCCACCACCACTCTTCTTTCTATCTCTGTGAATCTGATTACTGTAGGTCCTTCACATAAGTGGAACCATACAGTATTTTTCTTTTTGTGACTGGTGTATTTCACTTTGTGTAATGTCCTCAAGCTTCATCCAGATGCTAGCATGTGTCAGAATTTCCTTTTTAAGGCTGAATAATGTTTGACTATATGGAGAGACCACATTTGTTTGTTTGTCTGTTGGTGGGCACTTGCATTGCTGCTATCCTTTGGCTGCTATGAATAACGCTGTGCCAAGACCAGCTCAGCCGTGGAGACTGCAACTCAGGCAGCGCTGAAGGAATTAAAAAAACAGACACAGAGATAGAGAGGAAAAAGTGTGTTCAGAGTGGAGCACCAGGGGTCTCACAGGATTTCCAACTGGGAATCCAGAGCAGACTCTGACCTATGTATTTATTTTTGACTTTTCATTGACAAATTTTACAAGCGGATGCTCTATGTTATTTCATTGCTTAAAGGTAAAATAACCAGGCAGCTAGTGTATGTTTACAATAGGTTCAGTGCAAACTAGAAAGCGCTCTTTATGGGGGAACAAAGGAAATGGTCACATATTCTGTGTTCAGAAAACTAATTCATCTGGCGTGAGACATATTTATATTGGTTATGGTTTTATAATGCTTTGTGCAGTTTTCTGCTTTGGGGGCAGTTCCAGCCACTCAGCATCCTCGCTAACACTTGTTATTTTCTGTGTTGATTATAGCCATCCTAATGAGTCTGAGGTAGCCTCTCAGTGTAAGTTTTCTTCTTCTTTTTTTTTTTTTTTTTTTTGAGATGGAATCTTTCTCTGACACCCAGGATAGAGTGCAGTGGTGCAATCTTGGCTGACTGCAACCTCTGCCTCCCTGGTTCAAGCAATCCTCTTGCCTCAGCCTCCCAAGCATCTGGGACTTCAGGCACGTGCCACCACACCCAGCTAATTTTTCTATATTTATTAGAGATATGGTGTCACCATGTTTGCCAGGCTGGTCTCAAACTCCTGACCTCAAGTGATCCACCCACCTCGGCCTTTCAGAATACTAGGATTATAGGCATGAGCCGCCATGCCCAGCTTCTCCACATGGTTTAGTTTTGTTTCCCTAATAATTAGTAATGGTAAGCATCTTTTTATGTGCTCATTGGCCATTTGCATCTCTTATTTGGAGGACTGTCTATTCATGTCCTTTGCACATTTTTGAACTGCATCAGTTGGGTTTTTGTTGTTGCATTGTGAGAGTGCTTTATCTATTTTAGATGGGAACTCTTTCACATGTAATTTGCACATCTGTCCCGTCATTCTGTAGGTTGCCTTTTCACTCTGTTAATAGTATCCTTTGATGCAATCCAGTTTGTCTACATTCCCTTTTGTTGTTTGTGCCCTTGGTGTCATATCCAAGAAATCATTGCCAAAGGAAGCTCTCCTTCTGTGTTTTAAGAGTTGGCAGCTGGGAACAGTGGCTCACACCTATAATCCCAGCACGTTGGGAGACCGAAGCAAGTGATTCCTGAGGTCAGGAATTCAAGACCAGCCTGACCAACATGCCCTATCTCTATTAAAAATACAAAAATTAGTCAGGTGTGGTGGCATGTGCCTGTAGTCCCAGCTACTCGAGAGGCTGAAGCAAGAAAATCGCTTGAACCCGGGAGCCAGAGGTTGCAGTGAGCCGAGATCACACCACTGCACTCCAGCCTGGGTGACAGAGTGAGACTCCATCTCAAAAAAACAAGAGTTGTATAGTTTTAGACCTTACACTTGGGTCTTTAATTCATTATTGAGGTTTTCTTTTCTTTCTTTCTTTCTTTCTTTCTTTCTTTCTTTCTTTCTTTCTTTCTTTCTTTCTTTCTTTCTTTCTTTTTTTTTTTTTTTTTTTTTTTTTAA
>NW_022437040.1:18422-51317 GCF_009761245.1 Sapajus apella | reverse complement strand
AGATCTTGCACTTGGGTCTTTGATTCATTATTGAGGTTTTCTTTTTTTTTTAACATGATATAAGGTAAGGGTTTAACTTCATTCATTTGCCTGTGGATATCTAGTTTTTCCACACCATTTGTTGAAAGACTGTCCCTTCCCTGATTGAAAAGTCTTGGCATGCTTATTGAACTCATTTGACCGTATGTGTAAGGGTTTCCTTCTGCACTCTGTAGTCCATTCCACTGGTCTCTGTAGGTCTTTACTGCCATACCACACTTTTGACCACTGTAACATTTAATAATACATTTTGAAATTTGGAAGTAAAAGCCTTCCAACTTTGTTATTCTTTTTCAAGTTTGCTTTGGCCATTTGGGATCCCTTGAAATTGCATATAAACTTTACACAATTTATAAGGATGGATTTTTCTATAATTGAAGAAAAAATGTCACTGAGATTTTGAGAGCAATTACACTAAACCTGTAGATCACTTTGAGTCATATTGACATCTTAATGAAACTAAGCCTTATAATCTATAAATATGAGATGACTTTACATTTGTTACACAACCAGTCTCTGGAACTTTAAATTCTGCCAAAGTCTTTGCCTCCTGGTTAAGTTTATTCCTATTTTATTCTTTTTGATGCTATTGTAAACTGAATTATTTTTTAAGATGGTTCTCACTGTGTTGCACAGGCTGGAGTACAGTGGCTATTCACAGGCATAATTGTTATAAAAACTGACAGCATTGACCTCCCAGGCTGGATTGTTGACTGTTAGTGTGTAGAAATGCAGCTGACTTCTGTATGCTGATTTCATAATCCTGAAACTTGGACAAATTATTAGTTCTAACAGTTTACTTTAGGCAGTCTTCAGGATTTTCTACAAAGAAGATCATGTCATTTGATAACAGAGAAAATTTTACTTCTTCCTTTCCAATTTGGATGCCTTTTCTTTTTCCTTCCTTTCTTAATAGCTCTGGCTAGGATTTCCAGTATTATGAAAGCAGGCATCACTGTTTTATTCGTCATCTTGGAAAACTTTGTCTCTCATCATTGAGAATGATATTAGCTGGAGGTTGTTCATATGACCTTTATTATGTTGAGGTTGTTTCGATTTCTAGTCAGTATATTTTTAATCATGAAAGGATATTAAACTTCATTAAATGCTTTTTCTGTACTAATTGAAACAAATTGTCATGTGTTTTCTTTCCTTCATTCTGTTAACAGGGTATCTTACATTAATGTTTTTATGGTAACCACCTTTGCATTCCAGGAAGAACTCTCACTTGATCATGTTGTATAATTGATCTATGACTCTGTTGAATTCTCCTTATTAGTATTTTCTTGAGCACTTTTGCATCTGTATTGATCAGGGATAGTGGTGTGTTTTGTGCTGCTTTGTCGGCCTTTGGTATCAGTAATGCTGGCCTCACAGAATGAGTTTGGAGGTATTCTTTCCTCAGGAATTTGGAAGATGAGCAGGATTGGTATTGGCTCTGTAAATGTTTGGTACAAGTCACCCATGAAGCCATCTGTTCTTGTACTTTTATTTCTTGTTAAGTTTTTGGTCACTGATTCAATCTCCTTGGTAGTTATAGGTTAGTTTTTCCATCTTCTATTTCATTTATTCCTGTTCTAACGTTTATTATTTCCTTTCTTCTCCTAGCTTTGGGTTTAGGCTGTTCTCCTTTTGCTAATAATTTAAGGTACAAAGTTAGGATTTGGTTTGAGAGCTTTTCCTTTTTCTTTTATTTGACAGAGGGTCTTGCTACTTGCTGAGTTAGTATCAAACTCCTGGGCTCAAGCAATCTCCTGGCCTCAGCCAGGTAGCTGGGATTATAAAGCAGTGTCACTATACCTGCCTGCTGCTGCTTTTTCTGTGTGTGTTTTGGGGGGTGGGAGGCATTAGGGGAAATGGAGCCTAGCAGTGTCACCTAGGCTGGAGTACAGTGGTGCAATCTCTGCCCACTGCAACCTCCTCCTCATAGGTTCAAGTGATTCTGCTTTCTCAGCCTCCCAAGTAGCTGGGATTACAGGTGCCTGCCACCATGCCTGGCTAATTTTTATGTTTTTAGTAGATACGGAGTTTCGCCATGTTAGCTGGGCTGGTCTTGAAATCCTGACATGAAGTTATCTGCCTACCCCAGCCTTCCAAAGTGCTGGGATTACAGGTGTGAGCCACTGCCCCTGGCCAGCTTTCTTTAATGTAAGCATGTACAGCTACAAATTTCCCTCACAGCGCTGCTTTTGTTGCATCCCATAAGATTTGATACATTTTGCCTCAAAATACTAATTTTCCTTATTATTTTTCTTTGATCCATAGTTTTGTAATATGTTGTTTAGTTCCCATAGATTTGTGAATATTCCAGTTTTCTTTCTGCTATTATGATTTCAGTCCTTTAAAATGTATTAAATCTTGCCTTGAGGCCTAATATATGATCTTTCCCAGAGAAAATTCCACATGTACTTTGAAGAATGTGTATTCTGCTGCTGAGGGAATTCATCTGTGTATGTCTGTGTATCAATTCATCTATAGTATCGTTCAAGCCCTTTATTTTCTTCTTGACCTTCTGTCTGGGTGTTGTATACATTATTGAAAATGAGTTATTGGGTCAGGCACAGTGACTTATGCCTGTAATCTCAGCACTTTGGAAGGCCAAGGCAGGTGGGCCACTTGAGGTCAGGAGTTCGAGACCAGCCTGGCCAACATGGTGAAACCCTGTCTCTACTAAAAATGTCTGGGCGTGGTGGCATACACCTGTAATCCCAGCTACTCTGAGGCTGAGGCACAGGAATCACTTGAATCCAGGAGGTTGCAGTGACCTGTCTCATGCTACTGCACTCCAGCCTGAGTAACAGAGTCAGATTTTGTCTCAAAAAAAAAAAAAAGTGACATATTTAAGTCACCTACTGTTATCATAGAACTATCTGTTTCTTCTTTCATTCTGTCAGTGTTTGCTTCATATATTTAGGAGCTCTGAGGGGCGTTGCATGCACATTTATAACTGTTACATCTTTTTGATGAATTGACTGTTATTATCTCTTAAAACAGCTTTTGACCTCAAGTCTATTTAGTCTGATATTAATCTATTTCTTCCTCCTCCTTATTTTTGGTTACCATTTGCATGGAATATCTTTTCTCATCCTTTAACATTCAACCAATGTGTAAGTCTCTTACAGTCTTTTGATTGTAGAATTCATTTGCATTTTTTTAGACTATCATCAGACAGAACTCACTACCCTGGTGGGTGACTGTGCCATGAGGCCCACAGCCAAGGGCTCAGTGAGCAGTTGCTCTGGGAGGACCCCAGCACACCATTTACGGGGTCTCCCAGTGCCACTCTGGATTGTTTTCTGCATGGCTTATGGTTTGTGTTCTCTCTCATTTCCTTCCTTCTGCCTGCCTGTGTGTTTGATTTTTTGGTGTGGCACACTTAGAATCCCTTCTCATTTCCTTTTGTGTAGATTCTGTAGATACTTTCTTTGTAATTACCATGAGGATTACATAAAACATCCTGAAGTTATAGCAGTTGATTTTAAACTAGGAAGTTCAATCACATGCAAATACTCTACTCCTTGACAGCTCTACCCCGTCCTATGTTGTTGTTACAAAGTATATCCATATTTTAGAGAGAGGGTCTCACTCTGTCACCCAGGCTGGAGTGCAGTGGCACTCTCATAGCTCATTGTAACCTCAAGCCCCTGGACTCAAGTGATCCTCCATAGCTGAGACTACAGGTGCACGCCACCATGCCTAGTTTTTTTTTGTGTGTGTTGTTGTTCTTGTTGTTTTTAATAAATTATATATTTAACATAGACTTATGGTTACACATCTCTTTTAAATCCAATAAAATAATTAAAATCAGAGATATGAATCAAAGTTCCAATAATACAGGTCCTTATATGTGGCTTCAAATGTCCACCTAGCACCCTTTTGTTTTGACTTGAAGGACTCCCTTTAGCATTTCTTGCAGGATAGGTCCCAGTGTAATGAACTCTCTCAGCTTTTGTTCATCTGAGAATGTCTTAATTTCTCTTGTTGGTTGCGAGGTAGGAAAATCACATGAGGTCAGGAGTTTGAGACAAGCCTTGTGAACCTGGTGAAACCCCATCTCTACTAAAAATATAAAAATGTGGTGGCGGACGCCTGTAATCCCAACTACTTGAGAGGCTGCACCACTGTACTCCAGCCTGGAGGACAGAGCAAGACCCTGTCTCAAAAAGATAATAAAAAGTGTCTTAATTTCTTCCTCCTTTACTTATGAGAGTTCATAAGATGCCTTTATGTTGTAACTTATAACCACCTTTTAATTTGTCCTTCAAAATTTAACTGCAATTGGCAACTACTTTTCTTAAATACTTCACTGGTGTCCAAGAGAGGAGAAGATTTTAGCCCTTGATTAAAAAAAAAAAAAAAAACCCAGCCAGACATGATGGCTCACACCTGTAATCCCAGCACTTTGGGAGGCCAAGGCAGGTGGGTCATGAGGTCTGATGTTTGAGACCATCCTGGCCAACACGGTGTAACCGTGTCTCCACTAAAAACACAAAAAAATTAGCTGGGTGTGGCAGCACGTGACTGTAATCCCAGCTACTCAGGAGGCTGAGGCAGGAGAATTGCTGGAACCTGGGAGGCAGAGGTTACAGTGAACCGACATTGTACCACTGCAGTCCAGCCTGGCTGACATAGCAAGACTCTGTCTCAAAATAAATAAATAAATAAATAAATAAATAAACCCTAAGAGGAAGGGAGAGGATCCTAACTGCAGATAATAGTCCATTGTCACCCTGTGGCTATCAATCTGAGTTGCTTGTCCTCCCAGATGTTCTGTTGATGGCTGTAGTAGTTGACAGCTTTGTATTTACATGGTCAGAACAATGAGTGCTTCTGTTCAATTCGCAGATTCTCCAAGCTTCCTGTGGAGCCACAACAGCTCCTGTCTTGGCATTTCATGAGTCCAAGGCTGTTTCCTGAGTGGATCTGGTTGGTAGACCATGACCTTGATTCCTGCCTCTAAGCCTCGCTTTATTCTCAGCAGCCACCACCTTTTTGATACTAGAAGAGTGCTTTTTATAGTGCACTCATAAGTGGATGCCGAAATCACAACCTGGCTGTTTGGATGTTCAACTAATGCTTTATGCTGTGGAGTCCCTGAACTCAGCAACCCGTGCCGGAACTCACTGGAGCTCAGGTGTGTAGCACTACCTTGTTTCTCTATGGCTGGGAGTGAAAACAATGTTTATGCATTTGTTTCCCATTTGTTACTTTGCAGGTTTTGTTCTGTGAGACAAGGTCTCACTCTGCCATGCAGCCAGGAGTGTAGTCATGGCTCACTGCAGCCTTGACCTCCCGGGTTCAAGCTGTCTCACCTCAGCCTCCCAAAGTGCTAGGAATACAAGCATGAGCCACTGCACCTGGCCTACCTTTGAGCTTTCAGCTCTTTATGTATTCTAGAGATGAGTCTTTGGAGATGAGTCCTTGGTCTGGTAGGTGGTTTGTAAATGTTTTTCCCAATCTGTAGCTTATCTTTCCCTCTTCCTGACTGAGTCTTTCAGAGAGCAAAAATGTGGTCTCTCTTGCAGATACTCTGCCCCTGTAGTAGGAAAACAGGCACAGACAGTACATAAATGAACATGTGGATGTGTCCCTTGAGTGTCCATTTCTGGTAAAGAGATCTCTAGACAGATCAGTGCTCAGAGGTTATTTCATTAAGTAGCAGTTAAGCTGGGTATCAACTCTAACCCCATGCTTACTTTCCCTTACTCCACTGTCTTCCATTGCTGCTGGTGGAAAAGAAATTTTCAACATGTTCTTCCTTATTTCCACCCTCCTCAGTAGCTTTTAGGACCTGTTCTTTGACTTTTCTGCAATTGTGTTTGGATGGATCTAGGTATGGATGGATTTATTGTATTGGCGATTGTGCCTCCTGACTCTAAAGGGTCCTGGGTCCTGTCTCTGTATTCATTCTTGAATTTTTTTTTTTTTTTTTTTGAGACAGACTCTCATTCTGTCACCAGGCTGGAGTGCAAGATCTTGGCTCACTGCAACCTCCACTTCCTGGGTTCAAGCATTTCTCTTGCCTCAGCCTCCCAAGTAGCTGGGATTACAGGTGCACATGTCCATGCCTGGCTGATTTTGTGTTTTTAGTAGAGACAGGGTTTCACCATGTTGGCCAGGCTGGTCTTGAACTCCTGACCTTAGGTGATCCACTCATCTTGGCCTCCCAAGTGCTGGCATTTCAGGGATGAACCACCACACCCGGCCTGGAATTTCTTTGAGACATCTTGGATCCTCTCATTTCATCTGCCCTTTGCTGTATTTTCCAATTGATCAATTTTCTCTTCTGCCATTGAATTCATTAAGTTTTAAATGTCTATGAATGGTAGCCACTAATTCTGGCATCTGTAGCTCTTGTAAGTCTACTCCTCTTGTTGTTACTGACCTCTATGCCCTTTTAGTGGGGCTGTGGCTGTAGCAATCATATGCAGCACTGGCTAAAGAATCTCAAGGTAGCTAGTGTTAGAACTGAATTAGAGGTCCACCCTGGTAGTGGGGATAAACCCCCACGCATTTGCTCACAGAAGTCATCTTCTGTGTTGATGGTGATATTTGTGGTATGAGAGCAGAGTGAACACAGGGGCTAAGCATTTTCCCTAAATGGTGGCGGACATTCAAATCCCTAGTGAGGCTGGGCATGGTGGCTCAAGCCTGTCATCCCAGCACTTTGGGAGGCCAAGGCAGGAGGATCACCAGAGGTCAGGAATTCATGACCAGCCTGGCCAACATGGCAAAACATCATCTCTACAAAAATACCTGACTGTATTTTTGGGAGGCTGAGGCAGGAGTATTGCTTGAACCTGGGAGGTGGAAGTTGAAATGAGGCAAAATTTTGTCACTACACTCGAGCCTGGTCAGTTCATAAATAAGAGATATAATTGACTCACATTTCTACAGGCTGTACAAGCACAGCTCCAGCATCTGCTTGGCTTCTGGTTAGGCCCTAGGAAGCTTACAATCACAGCAGAAACAGGAGGGTTGCAAAGACAGAGAGGAGGTGCCAGGCTCTTTATAAACACTCTGCTCTCATGTGAACTAATAGAGCAAGAACTCACGCTTCACCAAACAGAGGGTGCTAAGCCATCCATGAGGGACGTAACACCTCTAACAAACGTGAGATTTGGAGGAGACACACATCCAAGCTGTATCAGGCCGTAAATGTTTTGTTTTGACTCTTAGCTCCTTGAATGACAATTATTTGTTCTCCCTGGCAAGAGAGAGAGACGGATTTTCCCTCCAGCTGGAAGGCAGATGCCAGCCAGCTGGGGCAGCTTACCGCACTGTGGAGGAGGGGCCAGGGGCCTAAAGTTGCAGGCACACAGGTAGATGTAGGTGGCCACCAGAGTGCAGGCAGGCTGGAGCTCCCGGGTCCTGCACACACAGGATGAGGAATCGTGCAGGGTCCACCTGAAATCAGGGCCACCCAGTCACTGTCTCTAGCCTAGGCCCCTCCTCCATGCCACTCCCCAGGGTAGACTGGGGAAAGGGCTTTCTGTGCCCTAGGGGCCAGGCTTATACTCACCACCCAGAAGTTCCCCAATCTGGAGCGGGGGTCCTGGAAGAAGGCCGGGCAGGGTGGGTCTCTGTCCTGGGCAGGTTGGCTGAGTCTTCTCGGTGGCCCTGCAGTCACCATCCACCTGGCAGGACAGACACAAGACTCAGGCCTCCTGCTGGACCATCTGGATCACCCACATACATCGGCCTCAGCAGGAGACTGCCCCCAACCCTGGGCCTGCAAAGACCTCTGCAGAGCCAGCAAGCCATCTGCCTCTCCTGGGGCTCTGCAGCGAGCAGCCCTGAAGAGCCTCAGCCAGAGGGAGGAAGGGCAGGTGCACCTGCTCACCTGTCAGGCCAGGCTGAGCTCCTCCAGGCTGTGGGCCACAGAGCCATCCAGTGACATCAGATCATTGCCTGCTTCATTGTCATTGGTGCCCAGAAGGCCAGCAGATATGCCTGTGGGGAGGAGGGAAGCTGAGGAGGTCCTGAGAGCCCGTGATCCTCCCCCAGGGGACCTGTATGAGAGACAAGCCTGAGGCACACCGAGGATTGGTAGAATCCTGCCACCTCCACTCTGGGCTCCTGGAGCCCAGGGTTCTGGCTCCAAACCCTCATCAGAGGAGGGAGAGAAAGCACAGGGACTAAGGACAGCATGTGTGCCCCTGACCCCTCTCCACATCCTCAGCTCGAGTGGCCAGAATCCAGGCCCACCCTTTGTGTACCTTGGCAGAAGGACCACAGAAGGGCCAACTCCACCATGGAGCCATGTATCCCAGGGATGGGGGGCAGAAAGCCCTGGTCCTCAGTGCCGTCGTCTCAACCACAGTTGCCGCCTACAGCCTGGGGACCTGTTGCACTGGAAGCTGAGAATGGTACATCCCAAAGAGGCTCTTGGTGGTGGGTCCAACCTCGCCGGGGCCCAGACTCACCGTGGTGCCAGAGGCCCAGAGTCAGGCTGCAGAGGCTGGTGGGTATGTCACAGGAGATGGTGACCTCATCCTCACTGGCCAGCTCAATCCTGGAGATGTCCCTCCTTGTCATGGAAGGAGGCAGCTGTAGGTCTGGACAGCTCTCCCCCAGCAGGGAGGAGTTGTATAGCCTGTAGGCCTGTGGGCCAGAGGGGTGGGCAGGAGGGCTGACCCACAGACAGGGGAAAAGCTTGAAAAGGCTGTAACCCCAGGCAGCCTGCCACAGGCACAGGTCTCCAGGGGAGGCTCAGACCTCTCCTCCTCACCTGCAGGCTGGGGTAGAAGATGAGGTTCATGTGGTTGAGCTCCACAGTCAGGGCCATGAGCCCCGAGCCTGTCCGACTCATCAACAGGGAGAATGTGTTGTGAGCAAAGTCTTGGGCCAGCAGGATGCTGCTGCACTGGACGCTGAGGTCCCACACCCTGCCGTCGAAAGTCACGTGCTGGGCCCTGGCCACCAGATCATGGTCTGGGGAGAAGCAGCCCCAAAGGCAGGGTGAGTGGAGGCAGCTCCACCCACCGCAGTGGGAGCCCAATGCCTGCTGGGCTCCGCAATGCCTAGAGCCCTGGCTTAGGCTGCACTGAGGCCAGGAGTCCCCCTGCCCTGGTGCAGCAGCCAGAGGCCCAGTGATCCCCCACCTGCTTCATGATGACATGAGCTGAAGGGCTACAGCCAATTCAGCCCTAACGAGGAATCGAGTCCTGAGACGCGCTACAAAACTGCTGTGCTAAGTAGCAAATCCTGTCTCAGAGGCCACAGTCATACCTCTGTTTACATCAGATGTCCAGAGCAGGCACAGCCATGGACACAGCAGGCAGACTGGTAGCTGCAGTGTTTCACTTTAGGATGATAAAAATGTTTTAAAATCGATTGTGGTGAGACATGCACAATTCTGAATACACTAGAAGCCACTGAATCATGCACTTAAAATTCACACATCAGCCGGGCACAGCAGTGCTAAGCCATTCCAGTGCTTTACAGGGCTGAGGCAGGAGGATCACTTGAACCCAGGATGTCAAGGGTGCAGTGAGCCAAGACCACACCCCTGCACTCCAACCATGACAACAGAGTGAGACCTAGCTTCAAAAAAAAAAAAATCATACAAGTCATCCATTTAATCTCAAGGAAGCTACTGGGGGGGAAAAACACTGACTGTTTAAGTGGATGGCCAATGGCTCCCTCAAACATGACAACGTGTCCTGCAGACCTGCCGTGTTCAGGGTAGGAAACAGATGGCCTGTGAAGGAGCAGGTCTGACCAGTCCAGCCAGCGCAGCCCCTGAGCTGTGCCTTGGGGGTGCTCCTGCCCATGGTGGGAAAGCACCATCCATCGTGCACAGCCAGACACCTGATGTCCAGGGCCAGCATCCCGAGGGAGGCACTACCAGCCCCATGGTCAGCTGTCAGAACTGAGGGGCACAGAGAATCCTGTGGTCACACACACAGAACTTAAAGTCCAGGCTGTTTTCTGCAAGATCAGCATGCTGCTTAGACCTGACTACACCCATGCTTCTAGGGAGCACTAGGCCTCTGTGTGAGTTCCACACAGATAAACCACTCCTTGCCAAGCCTGGGTACCATGGCTCCCCCATGGACATGAGGGGCTCCCTTGTGCATTAAGAACAGTACACGCCTCTTACCCATATGAGTGAGCCACGTGGTTACCTGCATTTCACAGTAGAGGAAGCCGAGTCCACAGAGATTAGCAGACTCATCTGAGCCACACACAAGCTCCCCAGGAGCCCAGAGCTGGTCATCCCAGCACCGCCCTTGGCTGCACTGCTGGGCCAGGCCTTATAATCTGGAGAAAAGCAGGATGTGCCACCTCAGCCCTAGTCCCATAGGACCTTGGGAAGTCCAGTAAGCTCTGGGCTGGGCACTGTGATGCCATGAGCCTCTGCAGGCTTCCCTGTGCCCTGTGAGTACCTGCCCCTACATGGCCCTGCTGCTGTGCCCATGGGGCAGAGGGCTCCCAGGGAGGAGGGCTGCACAGCCCGGGGGGGGGACCCACACTCCCAGGGACCCTGAAGCAGGCGGCATCTGAGCTGGTAGAACTTGGCCAGCATGTTGGCCCTGGAGAGTTCTTGGAGTGGCCGCAGCATCTTCTCCTCCACCAGGTAGAGCTGATCACCTGGGTCATGTCCAGGTGCTCATTCCCTGAGGCAGCAGTGGCAACGTCAGCACCACTGAGTAGTTCCTAGAAGGAACACACAGGACAAGTCGTTGTGCCTGGCCGAGCCTTGCTTCTGGCTGCAGATGGGGAGCTTACAGGTCCGCAGGAAGAGCTCTGCCATGGAGAGCATGGGGGTGCCTCTCTGGGAGGGGCTGTCCTTGTTCTAGGAAATCCCATACTGAGGTGGAGGAGGACAGAGGCCGGCATGACAGCGGAGTTGGGAGTGAGGCCGGGACAGGAACAAGCTGCCCGATTTTGAGGACACAGATGTCTGATGTCATGCCTGATCTGTCCCCTGGGTCTTGGGCAGCACAGGGCCTGTGTGCAGGAATGCCAAGGATAGGAGCTGGAAGTTGTAGGAAACTGTCTTTTTGAGGCAGAATCTCATTCTGTTTCCCAAGCTCGGTAATAGTGGTACGATCTCGACTCACTGTGACCTCTGCCTCCTGGATTTAAGTGATTCTCTTTTCTCAGCCTCGAGAGTAGCTGAAACTACGTGCACTCACTGCCATGCCAGGCTAATTTTTAAATTTTTAGGAGAGTCAGGGTTTCACCATGTTGGCCAGGCTGGTCTCGAACTCCTGGCCTCAAGTGATCTGCCCAAAGTGCTGGGATTACAGGGCTGAGCCACTGTGCCCAGCCAACAGGTCTAGGAAATTTCTACAATTGAAGGGAGGACTGGAACTTTCTCAATATGTAGAGTAGGGTCAAGCCTGTGAGATCTGAATGATCAGGGAGATCTCTCAGCTCAAGTGGGGGTGGAGTGGGAAGAGGAACCTTGTTCACTCTTGTTGATGGGCCGGTGAGGGGGAGGGGCATGTAGCCTCACTTACCTTCTTGGGAGCCCAGAGACCCTGCAGGCAGCTGGGGACAGGAAGCAGCTTCAACACCCTCACTGCCAGCTGAATCCATTCTTTGTCACCCCCACCAAATCCCACTCACCAGGTAGGCGAATAACCAGGCAGGTGATTCTTCAACAAAGCCAAAGCCCCACCCTGGGAGCTCTTCCCTTCCTCAGCCTACATTCTGACCACAAGGCAGCAGGAGCAGGAACTTGTGTTACATGGAGCCATTTCCCCATAGTACGGGTTTAGTCCCTATTCTACAGCTGGGGAAACTGAGGCACACAGAGCCGATGCAGAGGAATCCCAGTAAGAGGCAGAGCCGGAGTCCACACACTCTGCAAGGCCACCAGCATGGAAGAAGGGGGCAGCCCCCTTGCCTGGAGCCCAGTTCCTGGTGGGCCTCATGGCTGTGAGGGAAAAGGATATTGGGTCCCCAGGTCCCTGATCTAGACTGGGTTCCCCACTTCTATCCACCACCCCTGTGTTCTCAACACAGGGACCAAAGGGGCCTTTTGAAGTGAAAGGGTGATCACATCCTTCCTAGGTCAGAGCAGAAGCCAGAGCCCTCCCCTCGCTCCCCAGCCTTGGGACCTCCCAGTCCCTCCCAGTTGCATCAGCCCCTCCACCTTGCTATTCAAACAGGCCAGGCAAGGTGGCTCATGCCCGTAATCCCAGCACCAAGTCTCTGGAGCCCAGGATTCTGAGACCAGCAATATTGTGAAACCCCATCTGTACTAAACATACAAAAATTAGCCGGGTATGGTGGTGAATGCTTGTAATCCCAGCTACTTGGGAGGCTGAGGCAGGAGAATTACTTGAATTTGAGAGAGATCACAACACAGCACTCCAGCCTGGATGACAGAGAATGGGACTCCATCTCAAAAACAAACAGGCTAGGCATATCCCTCTCCCAGCCCTCTATGCAGTGGTGCCCCCACCTGGAGCTCTGTTCCCACACTGGCCCCATGGCTCTTGCTTGAACTGTACCTTCTCATCAAAGCTGGCCATGGCCACACCACAGGATCCCCAGCCCACCATCTCACCAATGTTCTTTCTCTAGCATTTGCCACCTAATGTATGGCTCAGTGGTGGTAAATGATGGGCAGTGGCCACATTCTGCATGGCCTGCAAGAAAGGGCTTTTATGTGTTTAAAAGATTACACAACAGGCCAGGATTGGTGGCTCATGCCTGTAATCTCAACACTTTGAAAGGCCAAGGGGTTTGCATCACTGAAGGTCAGGAGTTTGAGACCAGCCTGGAGTGGCAAAACTCTGTCTCTACTAAAAATGCAAAAAATTAGCCAGGTGCAGTTAGTGCACATGCCTGTAGTCCCAGCCACTCGAAGGGCTGGGGCAGGAGAATCACTTGAACATAGGAGGCAGAGATTGCAATGACCTGAGATCACACCACTGAGACAGAGTGAGACTCCATCTCAAAAAAAAAGATGATTACAAAACAAAAGCAAGGAAATGTGACATAGCAGAATGGCCTGCTTAAGAGGTGACTCTGAGGCTCTCTGCAGGGAGCGGTGTACACCCTGCTGCAGATGATTTTTTGGGCTTCATGTCTGTCTCTGAGTAAAACTAAGCTTCCTGAAGGCAGGGGTCAGGCTTGCCCACTGCGCTCTTCCGCAGCAGCTCCTAAAATCCTGCCTGCACTAGGACCATGCTCACGAGGTCTCTGTGGAGTGAGGAAGAAACCCCAGCTTCCTCTCCTGTGAAATGGGGAGTGAAGAAGCCTCTGTGCAGGGCAGTCAGTAGTCAGTGAGTCAGAGCATGTCGAAGCATTCAGCATTGCACCTGATATGGCCGGAACGCTGGATGCACCACTCCCAACCCTGCGTTACCTGGTTACAAGGTCATACAGGTCCAGCAGGGGTTTGCAGAGCCTCTTCAGTGCCCGTAAGAACATGGCCTCAGCCCAGGACAGCATCTGGTGGGCCACCTGGAGAGGAAGGGGACAGTGAGAGCTGTCTCGGTCATCCTCAACTGCCAGCCACACCCTATCCTTGCTCTCACTCACCAGCTCCAGGGTGACTTTCACAGCCCCCAGTGCTGCCCTGATGGGCCTAGGATCCTGGTTGCCTGGCATCCCGGGTTCCCAGGCCTGCAGCCACTACATGGCCTCCTCTGCCCGCTCCCACCACACCTCCTCCAGGGGCCACAGCATCACCTCCAGGTAGCCATCCTTCATTGTGGTCGGGGGCCTTTCAATGGGCAGCCACCAACCACTATGAGGCCTCTGGGCAGTTCAGAGGCCCAGCCCAGGCCTCGAGGAGATATAGGGTCTGTTCCTGGGATTAAGATGGTGGGGGAAGTGGGGGAAAAGAAATAGAGCAGCAAGCACTGGAGATTGCAGGCAAGTTGTCACAGTAGACCCGAGCCGCCTCTGTATGGCCTGCTCACAGGTTGTCTGGGAACTTGGACTGGGGGAGGGTTCCAACCAATCCTAAATGTGATGTGAGGCTCTCTGCACCTGTTTGTACAAATGTGGTTTATGCTGAACCCCTGCTTGCCTCCTAGGAGTCTGACAGTGTGCTCTGAGCCAAGCAGCACCTGCCGATGTGGCAGCCCCACTAAACACCCTGGGTGACATAGTGCTGGGACAGCCAAGTGCATCCTGTGTGAAGGTGCAGGGACTGGGAGAGGACACTGGGTGCTGGCCCTGGTTCCTCTAGACTCTGCCCTGGCCCCCTTCCCTGCGCCGACACTCCTGCCTCCTCTCACTGTAGTCAATGACAGCCACAAACAGCACTCTTCCAAATTCACTGCCCTGTGGGTGGCCATGGGACTCTGGCACAGCAGAGAAGATATGGAGGTGATATTCAACAGCCAGTCAGAGGGACGCCCACCCTGGCGTTGGGCAGGGTGTTAGCCCAGGATGGTGGAGAGGCCAGAAGTTCCTAGTCCCGCCAGGAGGGCAGTCGGGGCAGCCACTGTGAGCATTTAACAACCACACAGCCACAAAGAGCTCATCATGGAACTAGAAAGAGACCCTGTGGCAGTGAGCTTCACAGAAACAAGGCTGTACACTCGAAAGCAGGTGGAGGACTGAAGAAACTGAGGCAGCAGGCATAAGGGATATTAGCTTGGAGACCTTGTAAGAATGAGACAGCAACCCACAAAAAAATGAACGTTAGGCCAGGTGCGGGGGCTCACACTTATAATCCCAGCATTTTGGGAGGCTGAGGCTGGTGGATCACAAGGTCAAGAGATCAAGACTATCCTGGCCAAAATGGTGAAACCCCATCTCTACTAAAAATACAAAAATGAGCCAGGCATTGTGCATGCCTGTAATCTCGGCTATGTGGGGGCCTGAGGCAGAAAAATCACTTGAATATTGGAGGCAGAGGTTGCAGTAAGCCTAGATCGTGCCACTGCATTCCAGCCTGGTAACACAGCAAGGCTCCATCTCAAAAAAAAAAAAAAAAAAAAAAAAAAAAAACCACCGTCATTTGCAGGACTGGATACGAAAAGGAAAAAAATTGTACAAAGTTAAATGCATGCTGTAGAAGAACCACCACCTGTTCAGCTGCTGAGCACACCATCATTCCTAACTCAGCAAAAGAACCCCCACTCCAGGAAAAACTAAAAGCGAACTGCTGTTTCCAAAATGCATTTTTATGGTTGGAAATCTGTGTTTCCCAAGCCCTCCTTCCAGTCCTTGGCACTGTGACAAGCGTTTCTCACCCCTGGGGACGTGGGGCTGGAGATGCAAAAGGGAAAGTCACCAAGGCTGAGTTTTAGCTGTCTGCATCCTTGCAGCCAGGGCCAGAGGGCCATGAGGGGTTCTCTAGCTCCCGCCGTCCATGCTGGACTCACAGGGCACGGCTCTGCTGCAGTGGCTGGGCTTACCTCCGTGAAGTGATTGCTCAGGGAGGCCCCGAGTCATTCTTGAAGGTCTGGGTGACACGGAGATGCCTCTTGTTGCTGCTCTCATCCCAGTGCTTCCCATAGCTCGCCTCCAGTTCAAGTGATTCTCTTGCCTCAGCCTCCGGAGAAGCTGGGATTACAAGCACCCACCACTATGCCTGGTTAATTTTTGTATTTTTAGTAGAGATGGGGTTTCACTATGTTGGGCAGGCTGGTCTTGAACTCCTGACCTCACGATCCACCTGCCTTAGCCTCCCAAAATGCTGGAATTACAAGCGTGAGCCACTGCATCTGGCCTTGTTTTTTTGTTTGTTTGTTTGATTTTTAAAAATTTATTATTGGTTTATTTTAGAGATAAGATCTCACTCTGCTGCCCAGGCTGGAATACAGTGGCACCATCTTGGCTCATTGCAACCTCTGCCTCCTGGGCTGAAGCAACCCTGGATGAATAGACATAAGACTGAAGCTGAAGTGCCAGCCCTGGATCCATTCCTATATGGCTATGCTATTGGGAGCAAGTTCTTCTCTTTGGGGGTGAGCTCAGGGTACTCAGATCACCACTTGCCAGACTCTGGTGCTCTCTTTCGATGTCTCGCCTGGCCTGGGCACCCACCTTGTGGCTGAAGGCTGGGATCTGTGTGCAGCGCAGCTCGTGGCCCAGCTCCAGCCTGTAGGCGCTGTCTGAGTCGCTCTCTGTCTGCAGCCTCCGGCTGGTGCCGCACTGATGCGCTGGCTGCTTTGCCTGAGCTGTGAGGATCGATTAAGGGACCTCTGCCCTCCTCTGCCAGGCAGCCCTCCACCAGGGCTCCAAGAGGAGGAGGGCCCAGCCCAGCCTGGCCTCAGCTGTGTCCTCCTAGCCCTGTGCTCTGCTTCACCTGTCACTCCATTGGAACCTGTCCATGGGGAGGTCTTAAGAGATAGATCAATATCCCCTCAACAGACACACCTTTTTTTTTTTTTTTTTAAATGAGCAGATACTAAGTCCTACTCAGAACCCACAGAATGACTAATGGCAAATCCTGTGATGACAGCCTATCTTTGCTCAGAGCCACAGTCACAGGAAACAGGTCAGGCCCCGCCACCTCCACCTGCCCCGCAGCCAGGCATGCGGTGCCTTACCCAGGAGGCCATACTGGATCCTCAGGGAGTTGGTCCAGAGCTGGCCCCGCTGCTGCAGCAGGCCAAGGGCATGCAGCCCTGCCAGCCCTGGCACGAAGAGCTTGGCACCCAGGGCGGCCACCCACCGTCCATCCTCCTCCTTCCTTTCAGCAGTGCTGCAGGGACAGAGAGCAGGCATGTGAAAGGGTCAGCCCCCAGGGACCAACACCCCCAACCCCAGGCAAAGAGGGGACTCAGGATAACCCAGGGGTCTTGGGGTTGGAGTTTCCTTGAAGAGTCAACATCTGTGCCCTGCACAACCAGCCACCGACAGGCCTGATCATGGCTCACTGCAGCCTTGACCTCCCAGGCTCAATCGATCCTCCCACCTCAGCCTCCCAAGTAGCTGGTACTACAGACATGTGCCACCACCTTGGCTAATTTGTGTGTGTGTGTGTGTGTGTGTGTGTGTATTTTGGTAGAAACAGGTGTGTCACTATATTGTCCAGGCTGGTCTTGAACTTCTGGGCTCAGGCAATCCTCCTGCCTTGGCTTCCCACAGTTCTGGGATTGTAAGCATGGGACACTGTGCTTGGCCAAAGAATAAAGTAGAATGAGGCCAGGAGCAGTGGCTCATGCCTATAATCCCAGCACTTTCGGAGGCCAAGATCGGCAGATTTCCTGAGGTCAGGAGTTCGAGACCAGCCTGGCCAACATACTGAAACCCCATCTCTACAAAAATACAAATGATAATAATAATAATAATAATAACCAGGTGTGGTGGTGGGCACCTGTAATCCCAGCTACTCGGGAGGCTGAGGCAGGAGAATCGCTTGAATCCAGGAGACAGAGGCTGTGGTGAGCCAAGATTGCGCCATTGCATCCAGTCCCAGCAACACTGTGAGACTCTGTCTCAAAAAAGAAAGAAAGAAAAAAAAGAATGAAAATCAAATAGGACAAATGACAAAAGAATTAACCACACATCATGGGTTGTTGAGTAAATTTCACCTTCTGAACCTTCTGCTTCTGCAACACTGAAGGTCATCCAGAACATGCAGGTGGAAATGGGCCAGCTGTTGTGACTCCCAAGCACCCACATGAGGTGGTCAACAGCCACCGGTCCAAGTGCCCCCAGCCCCGGCTTCTGTCCTTATCTTGGAATCTTTCAGAACACAAAGCGGCACACCCAGGTGTCACCACCCTGGCTCTGGCACAGGACCAGCATCTGCTCAGCCTGTGTGTGTGTGTTTTCAATGCCCTGTGTATTTTAGGTCAAAATGTTACATGTGTTTCGTATCATGGGTAAGAATAAAAACAGCCCGAAATCTGCTATTTGAAGGTTTGTGGGGGCAGTTGGAGGTTTTGGGAGGTTCTGGGGGCTCACGCTTAGCCTGTGTCTGTCCTTAGATGGGATGTTGATATTGAGAGGCTGGGGTGATGAGGACCATCAGGAGGCATCTGGCCCACACCCTAGCCTGGTCACGGAGGAGACTGGGCACAAGAGGTCTCATCTCCTACCTGTCACGTGGGCCTGGTCACTCAGCAGATGGCTCAGCGATGCAGAGAGGCCAGCTTGCTGCCCGCCAGCCACGTGAGGTTCCCTGTAAAGATGACAGGGCTGCCCCCATCACCATTTTCATCTCCAGCTGCACCTGGAACTGCTTGGCCTTTCTGACCATGGGTGGCTACAGGTCAGTCTTGCCCTGAAAAGGCCTTCTTGTCACCTGGAATGACAGGCTTGGCCAGCAAGCCCAGCCATGATCACACAAGCTGAGACCAAAGAGAGGGCAGGAGACAGCCTAGCTAATGGCTTTCTATGCCAATCCTTCCCCAGTTTTTGATTTTTCTTGGGACGGTGTCTCACTCTGTCACCCAGGCTGGAGTGCAGTGGCAGGATCCTGGTTCACTGCAAACTTGGCCTCCCGGGTTCAAATGATTCTCCTGCCTCAGCCTTCCAAGTAGCTGGGGTGACAGACACACATCACAGTGCCCAGCTAAATTTTCTGTTTTTAGTAAAGACAGCGTTTTGCCATGTTGGCGAGGCTGGTCTCAAACTCCTGAGCCCAAGTGACCTGCCCGCCTTGGCCTCCCAAAAGTGCTGGGATTACAGGTGTGAACCATTATGCCCAGCCCTTCCCCAATTTTTTAAACTCTGGATTTCTCAAAATTAGAAACCTGTGTTATAAACTCAGACACAAATACAAAGGACTTCTCTTCTCTCCTTGACAACTCCCTCATTGGATCCATCAGGAACTCAGTTAATCATCGCTATGGAATGTGACTAGAGTCAACCCCATCTGCCACCTCCACAGCACACCAGCTCCAGCCCTGGTCATCGAGCCTGTCTGACTGCAACATCCTCCTGGCTCTCCTGGCTCTCATCCCGCCACTGGCAACTGATCTCCATATGGCGACCAGACACGTCCAATGATGGCACAGTAGCGTTTCTTACCGTACAATCCAAAGTCCTTGAGGCCCGTGAAGCCAGAATTTTGTTGGTCACTGGTGCAGACACTGGCAGGTGAGCCATGGGGACAGCTCACAACAATCCAAGGCCCCACACAGGAGATCTTCTAGAAAAGCCATGAGCAACTACAAATGCCATGTTTGATAGCCCTGCCAACTTGCAGACACATCCCACACACTCCTCTGACAGCCACTAGCTAGTCAGTTCACCCAAAAGATGTCAAAACAATACTCGCTATTACCAGATCGTCACCACTTAATGCTGTGTTTCCCTGATCCCCACCGACATGTGTGCAGATGTGTGTGTACAAATGTGTATGCATCTGTGTACAGATGTATCTGTACATGGATGTGTGCAGATGTGTATGTTTACAGATATACGGAAATACACAGATATGTGTGTATATAGTGACGTGTACATGGATGTGTCTATATGTAGGCATGTGTATGAATGTGTGTGTATACAGATGTGTGTGAGGATGTGTGTAAAGACGTGTATATATACGGATGTGTGTATATGAATGTATGTATACAGATATGTCTACATCTGGATGTAGATGCTCTCAGCTCTTCCTGCTGACAGGCACATCCTAGTGCCGGCTTTCTCCAGTGTGTATCAGAGGCTGCGCGGTGGAGTCAGAGCTTCCTCAGGGTGCACATGAACAGGGTGAGCACAGAATTTCTCTCCCAAACCACAACACTTTGCAGTTAAAGAGAACACTAGTCACAAATGCGTCAGGTCAGCAGGTGTAAACTGGGGCTCTCCAGGCAACCCAGGACCCAACCCCCACACAGCAGGGCAGGGGGTGCCAAACAGAACACTTCCCACACCAACCTTAAATCCCACAAACTTTAAGTTTGAACCCAAGCCTCGAACCCCTGGGCCCAGGGATTCGAGGTTGAACTCAAGCTCTGGCACTTTGTATTCATGAGCTCACCTGCCTCAGTTTCCTTATCTTGTATGGCGTTACAAAGAGGGCTTGAAGAAGGGACCTCCTGTCTGCTGGAACAGGCTCCAGAAAGTTACAGAGCACTGGCTGTTACTGTAATTGTGATGAATCTGGGGCAGATGGAACTAGAATTTCTCCAAAGGCACATAAACATTTCCAGGCTTCAGACAGCTCTGTAGGGAGCAGCAGGAAGGTCTGAGGGGAGGTACAGGCAATCTGTGCTTGCACTTTTAGCAAATAATAAGACATACAAGCACCCCTGGGAGTTCTCTAAATGAGGCAGAAATCTCAGCCATCAGACAGGTGGGGCTTTAGGAGGAAGACGGCTCTCCCCTGACATGGGTCTTCTCCCCACCCAGGCTGATGGCACAGGTGGAAGTGGAGAGGGTATTTATGCAGCAAGACATCCAGCCCCAGCTTCAGATGCTCCACTCCAGCCCACTGAGAAGACACTGGAAACTGAGGCAGAATCGGGAGATCCACTGCTGAACATGCCCAGTGGTCATGCCTGGCAGGATCAAGTCTAAAGCTGCTATTTGTACCCTGACTGGAGTGCAGTGGTGCGATCTCAACTCACTGCAACCTCCACCTTCCAGATTCAAGCAATTCACCTGCCTCAGCCTCCTGAGAAGCTGGGACTACAGGTGTGCACCACCACACCCAGGTAAGTTTTGTATTTTTGGTAGAGACAGGGTTTCACCTTCTTGGACAGCCTGGTCCCAAATTCCTGACTTCATGTGATCCTCCCGCCTCACCTCCCAACATTCATACCCTTTTTGAAGTCACCGATCTGCTTGAAAAGGGGATAGAAGTTTTAAATCTTCTCCCCAGGATGGAGCAGACAGACACAAAGCTTCAACACAATAACAAGGGCTTCAAGTGACTAAGCTCCATCCAGGTACCCTTGGATAAGAACCCTTGAAAAGCACCTACTGAGATGAAAATGAGCCTGGACAACATAGTAAGACCCATCTCCACAAAAAAGAAAAGAAAAGAAAAACAATGGAAGGGCATGGTGGCACAGGCCTTAGCTCCAGCTACTTGGGAGGCTGAGGCAAGAGGATCGCTTGGGACAAGGGATTCAAGGCTGCAGTGATTTAGGATCATGCCATTGCATAGAAGGCCTTGTAAAAGAAAGAGGAAAGTGGGGGAGAGAGAAAAGGTGGGGGGAGAGAAAAGGCGGGGGAAGAGGGGCAGAAAGGGAAGAAAAGATGTAGGAAGAGGAAAAAAGAGGGAATAGAGGGAGGGAGAGACAGCAAATTATCTGTTCACCACAGAATAATTGTAAGAGAGGAAACCTGGGAAAAACTGAAGAGCACTTCATTATGAAACTAGCCGAAAACATTCCATTCCATGGACTATTACATGGTCATTCGCACTACACGGGAGACACCGATTTTTTTTAGGTGGATATATTAACTCCACCTGCTGACTGTGTGCATGGATCATCTCGGAAAGGAATCACCAAAGAAACCCTAACAGTGGTTGGCTTTCAGGAGGGGTCGGGGAGCAGCTTTAAGGCCACACCAGCACCAACCAATAGAACTTTTTGCAATGAGGCCCATGTTTCCAGGCCATCTGCAGCTGTGGAGCACCTGAAATGTGGCCCAGGCAGCCAAAGAACCAAATCCTTCATTTTCTTTAATGTTAATTTATTTAGATTTTTTTTTTCTTTTTTGAGATGGAGTCTAGCTCCGTTGCCCAGGCTGGAGTGAAGTTGCGTAATCTTTGCCCACCACAACCTCTGTCCCCCAGGTTCAAGCAGTTCTCCTGCCTCAGTTTCCCAAGTAGATGGGGTTACAGGGGCTCACCACCACATCTGGCTACTTTTTGTGTTTTTAGTGGAGATGGGGTTTCACCACGTTCATCAGGCTGCTCTCAAACTCCTGACCTCAGGTGAGACACCTGACTGGGCCTCCCAAATTGCTGGGATTACAGGCATGAGCCACCATACCCGGCCTCATTTAGATTTCAATAAACACATATGCCACTGGCTGCCATATGGGAGACTCATTTCTATACTCTCATAGTTTTTGAACTTTGAATCATTTAAATGCATTGCCTATTATTTTAGTTGTAGAACTTAATAGAATAGTATTTAGATTGTATTAATCTAAATGAAATCTACCATAGAATTTAAATTGTACCAGCAAATGCTGATATATAAAAAGATTTCCAAGGGGTGTGTGTGTGTGTGTGTGTGTGTGTGTGTGTGTGTGTGTGTGTATTACGTGTGCATGTGTATATATATATATATATATATATATGTATATTTCTTTTTTTTTTTTTTTTTTTGAGTCAGAGTCTCGCTCTGCCACCAAATCTGGAGTGCAGTAGTATGAACTTGGCTCACTGCAACCTCTGCCTCCAGGGTTCAAGTGCTTCTCCTGCCTCAGCTTCCCAAGTCACTGGGATTACAGGCACACACCACCACACCCAGCTCATTTTTGTATTTTTAGTAAAGAAGGCATTACACCATGTTGGCCAGGCTGGTCTTGAACTCCTGACCTCAAGTGATCCACCTGCCTCGGCCTCCCAAATGCTGAGGATTACAGGCATTAGCCAGCATGCCCAGCTGCAAAGGTGTATTTTTGAGTAAAAAGAACAAGTTACAAATAAAAAATAGGGAACAGCTGGGGGTGGTGGCTCATTCCTGTAATCCTAGCACTTTGGGAGGCTGAGTTGGGAAGATCGCTGGAGCCCAGACGGTCGAGGCTGCAGTGAGCCATGTTTGCACCACTGCCCTCCAGCCTGAGTAATGGAGCAAGACCCTGCCTCAAGAAAAATTAAAATTAAAAAACCAAAACCAAAGCATGACGATTGTGTTTTCATGCTATTTTATAATATGTGCTTTCCTCAAAACTTGTTACAGTATCATCACATCACCCATCTGATGCAAAAAAGAAAAAATAAAACCCGGAAACTCAAACTAAAAATATTTGCAAATCTAAAGCATTAGGCATTGTCCTGTGTCTCCCCAAAAGACACTGAAGCCGTATGCCTCAGGGTCTGTGGATGTGACCTTATATGGAAATAGGCTCTTCACATGTGATCAAGCTAAGCTGAGGTAATGAGGGTGAATCTTAATCCCGTGTGCCTGGTGTCCTTATAAAAAGGGATATGTAGCCGGGAGCGGTGGCTCACGCCTATAATCCCAGCACTTTGGGAGGCTGAGGTGGGTGGATCACGAGGTCAAGAGATCGAGACCATCCTGGTCAACATGGTGAAACCCTGTCTCTACTAAAACTACAAAAATTAGCTGGGCATGGTGGCATGCACCTGTAGTCCCAGCTACTCAGGAGGCTGAGGCAGGAGAATTGCCTGAACCCAGGAGGCGGAGGTTGCGGTGAGCCGAGATCGCACCATTGCATTCCAGCCTGGTTAACGAGCGAAACTCCATCTCAAAAAAAAAAAAAAAAAAAAAAAAAAAGGGATATGTGGAAAAAGACACCTTCAAAGGGAAGACAATGTCAAGACAGAGGCAGAAGACCACCTACAAGCTCAGGAAGTCTGGAGGCTCTGAGAATCCAGGAGCGAGACCTGGGACAGACCCTCCCTCACAGCCTTCACAGGAAAAACAAACAAATAATCCAAAACCCCTTGATTTCAGACTCCTGGCCTCCAGAACTGTGAGAAATCTCTGTGGTTGAAGCCATACAGTTTAGGGTTCTTTGTTAAGGCAGTGCTGGGAAATGAATGCAGATTTCTTGGGGCATGCATCAACACTTCTGAAGGACATGTGGGATGTGACATGCTTGAACTTACAATTCATACCTTTCTCTACTCTGAATTCTTTTTTTGAGAGACAGGGTCTCACTCTGTCACCCAGGCTGGAGTGCAGTGGCACAAGCATGGCTCACTGCAGCCTCCACCTCCTGGGCTCCAGCAATCCTCTTGCCTTAGCCTCCTGAGTAGCTGAGACTACAGGCACATGCCACTATGCCTAATTTTTAAAAAATGTTTTGTAGAGATGAGGTCTTGCTATGTTGCCCAGGTTTACCTGGAACTCGTAGCCTCAAGTGATCTTTCCACCTTGGCCTCCCAAAGTTCTGGGATTACAGGTATAAGCCATTGGAACTGGCTTGCCTTTTTTTTTTTTTTTTTTTTTTTTTTCCCAAAGACAGAATCTTGCTCTATCACCCAGGCTGGAGTGCAGGGACATGATCTCAGCTCACTGCAACCTCCACCTCCTGGGTTCAAGCAATTCTTTTGCCTCAGCCTCCCAAGTAGTTTGGATTACAGGTTTCTGCCACCATGTCCAGCCAGTTTTTATACCTTTAGTTGAGACGGTGTTTCACCATGTTGGCCAGGCTGGTCTTGAACTCCCGACCTCAGGTGATCCACCTGCCTCAGCCTCCCAAAGTGCTAGGATAACAGGCATGAGCCACTGTGCCCGGCCTACTTCTATTATTATTACACTGCAATATATAATGAAATACTTACACAACTCACCTTAATGTAGAATCAGTGGGAGCCCTGAGCTTGTTTTCCTGGAATTAGATGGTCCCTTCTGGGGGTGACGGGAGACAGTGACAGAACAACAGGCATTGGATTCTCATAAGTAGCATGCAGTCCAGCTCCCACGCATGTGCTGTTTACAGTAGGGTTTGCGCTCCTATGAGACTCTAACAACGCCACCAATCTGACAGGCGGTGGAGCGCAGGTGGTGATGCTAGCAATAAGGAGTGGCTGTGAATACAGATGAAGCCTCCCTCGCCCGCCCGCTGCTCACCTGCTGTGCTGCCTGCCCAATTCCTAACAGGTGAGCTGGGCGTGGTGGCTCACGCCTGTAATCCCAGCACTTTGGGAGACTGAGGCAGGTGGATCAGCTGAGATCAGGAGTTCGAGACCAACCTGACTTCACACATCCTTTCTCTACTAGAAATACAAAAATTAGCCTGGCATGGTGGCTCATACCTGTAATACCAGCTACTTGGGAGTCTGAGGCAGGAAAGTCGCTTGAATCTGGGAGACGGAGGTTGCAGTGATCCAAGATCATGCCATTGCATTCCAGCCTGGGCAAAAAGAGCAAAACTTCGTGTTAAAAAAAAAAATGGCCCAGCGCAATGGCTCACACTTGTAATCCCAGCACTCTGGGAGAATGAGGAGGGTGAATCACCTGAGGTAAGGAGTTTGGGACCAGCCTGGCCAACATGGTGAAACCCTGTCTCTACTAAAAATACAAAAATTAGCCAGGTGTGGTGGTACATGCCTGTAATCCCAGCTACTCAGTAGGCTGAAGCAGGAGAATTGCTTCAACCTCGGAGGTGGAGGTGATATTTACCCGAGATCACACTGCTGCACAGAGTGAGACTCTGTCTCAATGAAAACAAAAAGAAAAACAAAAACAGGCTACAGACTGGTACTGATCTGTGGCCAGGAGGGTTGTGACCCCAGCTGTAGACAATATGTAATGATTAAATCTGGGCAACTGAGACAGTCATCACCTCTAATATTTATCTTTTGTTTGGGGAACATGAAAATCCTTCTCTTTTAGCTGTCTTGAAACACTCAAATAAATTCTCATTCACTGTAATTTCCCTTGTGCACTATTGATTACTGCAACTTATTCCTTCTATCTAGGTCTTCTTGTCTTTCATTCATTCTTTTTTTAAAATTATTTTTATTTATTTCTGAGACAGTCTCTCTCTTTCTGCCAGGCTAGAGTGCAGTGGCATGATCTCGACTCACTGCAACTTCCACCTCCTGGGTGCAGGCAATTCTCCTCCCTCAGCCTCCCAAGTGCTGGGATTACAGGTGTGCACCACCATTCCTAGCTAACTTTTGTATTTTTAGTAGAGATGGGGTTTCACCATGTTGTCCAGGCAGGTCTCAAACTCCTGACCTCAAGCAATCCACCCACCTCGGCCTCCCAAAGTGCTGGGATTACAGGCATGAGCCACAGCACCAGGACATTTATTCATTCTTACATTCATTCATTCTATGAATAACTACTTCCTGGTTATCACACATCTGGCAGGGTTCCAGGCTCTGCGGAAACAGCAATGAGCAAAACAAATTTGCTGCCCTCTTAATGCATCCATCATTCTAATGAGGGCGAAAGAGACAGGCGATCCATAAACAAACCATTAACACAGACAGCACATCAGGTGGAGAGTGCTATGAAGAATAAATACTAAAGCAGGTATGGCCAGGTGCGGTGGCTCACACCTGTAATCCCAGCACTTTGGGAGGCTGAGGTGGATGGATCCCTTGAGGTTAGGAGTTCAAGACCAGCCTGGCCAACATGATGAAATGCCATCTCTACTAAAAGTACAAAAAAAAAAAAAAAAAAAAGAACCAGGCGTGGTGGCACCTGCCTATAATCCTAGCTACTCAGGAGGCTGAGGTGGGAGGATTGCTTGAACTTGGGAGGTGGAGGTTGCAGTGAGCTGACATTGCATCACTGCACTCCAGCCTGGGGAACAGAGCAAGACTCTGTTGTCTTCAAAAATAAAAAAGTAAAGAGAAATTCAGGTGCAGGTGTAGGGTGCATTAGCACGAGCAGGGGTGCTGTGGTGGTGGTGAAGGTGGTCAGGAAAGGCCTCTCTGTGAAGGTGATAGACATGAGGGCTGAGCCTGGGGACTCCTGGGGAGAGCAGCACTGCAGGGAGCTAGGTGTTGGTGCCATTTGTGGTCCTTTTGTTTTATTTTGTTTTTGAGACAATCTTGCTCTGTCACCCAGGCTGGAGTGAAGTGGCACAATCTGAGCTCACTGTGATGTCCACCACCTGGGTTCAAGCCACCTCAGCCTCCCAAAGAGCTGGGATGACAGGCGTGAGTCACTGCACCTGGCCTATGCATCAACACGTTTAAAGTCTTCTGAAAGCTGTGCTTTGGGAAGAGTGTTCTGACAGCCATCGGAAATGAATGACAGAATGGCAGGACAAGGACAAGGATCAGTGACAGGGTGGCTGTGGACATCAGCTGGCCAGCAGCAGGGAAGCCACTCAGACCCCGGATTCTACTTTTGCAGCCCACCTGCACCTGAACCCTCGTCCCCACATGTAGAAGCCTGGAACTCTCAGAACAGCAGACCTCATCAGCCGCTGCCACCTTCACCAGAATGATGTGATTAATTCATTCACACAGAAGACAGCAGGAACTCTGAGAGAACAGAATCCAAAATGTGTGGGTTTTGGCCGGGCGCGGTGGCTCAAGCCTGTAATCCCAGCACTTTGGGAGGCCGAGGCGGGTGGATCACGAGGTCAAGAGATCGAGACCATCCTAGTCAACATAGTGAAACCCTGTCTCTACTAAAACTACAAAAAATTAGCTGGGCATGGTGGTGCGTGCCTGTAATCCCAGCTACTCAGGAGGCTGAGGCAGGAGAATTGCCTGAACCCAGGAGGCGGAGGTTGTGGTGAGCCGAGATCGTGCCATTGCACTCCAGCCTGGGTAACATGAGTGAAACTCTGTCTCAAAAAAAAACAAAACAAACAAAAAAAAGTGTGTGGGTTTTGATGGACAGGGTGGTAGGATCTGGGAGGCTCCACCTACCTCACCCCCATCCTCCACACTCCTTCCCCAGTCCTGCTCAGCATAGAGACTAGAGTGACATCACCAGAAATGGAGACGCTTGGAAGGACACCAGCGACACGGAGAAGAGGAGGCCGGAGGTCCGCAAGGCACCCAGCTCCTGGCCTTGGATGCCCAGGACTCTGTTCAGAAAGGCTCCCTCCCAGCCATGGAACTTGATGGTCCTCGAGTTCCTGAGGATGGAGCTGGTAAGCCAGGCCCACGAGTCCTTCTGCCTCATTTGCTCTCCTGGGATTGGAGGGAAGAGAGAGATGAAGACACGGCTGGTCCAGAATTCTCCCCTACAGCCTGACAGTCACCCTGCAGCAAATACCACTGATCTCACCAAGTGCGTCCCAAAGCTGTCTGCCTCTTCACATCTTTGACCCTCAGTCCTGATCCATCCACCATCATCCTGTGCCTGGACTCCTGCAGGAGCTGACCCGGGACCACTACTCTGGGGAGGCAGCTTCTGATGCCTGGAGAACAGAGGCTGCCCCTGAGACCACCTGTGGATGGCACCATTAGGAAAGCTACCTGGAGGTGAGTAATGCCTGAGCTATACCTTTTTTTTTTTTCTTTCACATTTTTGGTGGAGTTAGGGGGATCTCACTATGTTGCCCAGGTTGGCCTCAAGCTCTTGAACTCAAGTGATCCTCTGCCCCCGGCTTTCTAAAGTGCTGGGATTACAGCGTGTGCTAAACATTAAATGACCAGGAGGTGGGTGCTGGGCAGGCAGAGGATAGGGGGATAGAGCCAGGAAGAGGGAGGGGATGCTTTGAGACAGAGGGCAGCAAAAACCCAGGCACCGGGAGCAGCATGACTCGGAGGACACTCAGTGTGGCCAGAGGAGTGCGTGGGCAGGGTCACTTGGCACTTTAGGGTCAGGCAGGAGTTTGGGGTCTCCCGTGCTTCACCAAGGGAGAGGGGCATCATCAGAAGGCAGCTGCCTGGAGAAGGTTTTTTATTTTTTGAGATGGAGTCTTGCTCTGTTACTAGGCTGGAGTGCAGTGGCATGATCTCGGCTCACTGTAAACTTTGCCTCCCGTGTTCAAGTGATTCTCCTGCCTGAGATTCTACAGTAACTAGGATTATAGGTGCCTGCCACCATGCTCAGCTAATCTTTGTATTTCTTAATAGAGATGGCATTTTGCCATTTTGGCCAGGCTGTTTTGGAACTCCTGACCTCAGGTGATCCACCTGCCTCTACCTCCCAAAGTGCTGGGATTACAGGTATGAGCCACCATGCCTGAAGGAGGCCACGCAGGAGGCTGGAGAAACAGTCCAAGTGACAGATGGATATTGGGACAGTTGGGACTAGAGAGGAAATAAGTTCCTTTCCTCCATCCCCATTCCCTTCCTCAGTCTCTCCCACCTTTCTTTCCTTTCTTCCCTACTCCTTTCTTCCGCTCTCCTGCCCTTTTGTTCTTCCCTTGCCTTTTTCCCCTCCCTCCTCCCTTTCTTCCTTCCCTCCCTCATTCCTTCTCTTCCTCTTTCAACTCTTTCCTTCCCTCCACCTGTCCTTCCCTTTCCTATCTTTCCTTCCCTCCCTCCTTTTCACTCCTCCCTTCCCTCCTTCCTTCCTTAGTTCTCAAACACTGATCCAGCACCTTCTGCATGCCGAGCACTAACTAGTTACTGAGTCTGCCACAGGGAGTGGCCCGTGCTGCTGCGGAGCTTCCAGTCTAAGGAGAGCGAGGCCATCAGCCCCTGCCAGGCGCTTCCTGCAGGGCTCTTTAGGAAGTGGGAAGTGCTGGGGAAAAGCAAAAACGAACCCAGGACAGGCCAAGGAAGGGAGCTGCTGGTAGGAGAGGAATGAGTGGGCCATGTCCTTGCTGGACGGTGGTGAGGGAGGTGGCCTTGACTGCAGGGGATGCTGGAGGGGACAAGGGTCTTCTGGAGTGAGAGTGGTCCTGGGTGGAGGAAATAGCTAAAGCAGATGCCTGGAGAGATGTGTGAACATCAGGCAGGTGTGAGGATGGGGAAGAGGGGTAGGTGGGAAAGGGAGGGAGACGGATGGAAGGTGAGGCTGGAGGCAATGAGGCAACTCAGGGTGAGTCTGCTGGCTCAGACCGAGGAAAATGGGGCTGCTGAGGGTCTGAGCAGAAGAGGGTGCAATGGATTCAGTTCACACAGGTCTCCTGTGGCTGGAAGTGGAGAGAGGCTGGGGCAGAAGTAGGGAGTGAGCCAGGACCTTGCTACTGGATGCATTTTCAAGGTGATGTCAAGCAAATCTGCTGACTGATGGAGTGCAGGAGAAAAAGGCATTGATCTGACCCAGGGCCTGGGGCCTGAACACTGGAGAGAGCAGCTGCCATCCACTGTGATGGGGAAGGAGCGGGGCAGGTCTACACAATGGGCAACTCGCAGAGACAAGAACAAAGCCAGACCCGCTGGCTCCCACTCAGCTCTCCCCTCCCCATCGCCCACACCAGGGCCTTTGTCTTCCTCCCTACTTCCTGCCTGGTCTGTCCCTTTCCCAAAAGCCGAACCTGACCGTGATTCCTCTACTTGGTGATGAAGAAATTCAGAGGGAGGAGGCTCAGGAAGACAGCGATGGTGGAGGGACCCAGGAGCTGGGGACAGAGGGGACAGAATGTCAGGAGATCCTGAGGAGCCCAGCTGCCAGAGGCATGTGAACCACAGCAATTCCATTTTGAATAGGAGCTGGGTAAAAGGAGGCTGAGACCTACTGGACTGCATTTCCAGGTGGTGAAGGCATTCTGAGTCACAGGGTGAGACAGGAGGTCAGCACAGGATACATGTCACGGAGACCTTGCCAGTAAAACAGGCTACAGTAAAGAAGCCAGTCCAAAACCCACCAAAACCAAGATGGCCAGGAGAGTGACCTGGTCATCCTCACTGCTACATTGCCACCAGCGCCATGACAATTTACAAACGCCATGGCAACATCAGAAAGTTGCCCTATATAATCTAAAAAAGGGGAGCCATGAATAATCTACCCCTTGTTCAGCATGTCATGGAGAAATAACCCTAACGATGGACACCAGCGCCCTCTGGGCTGCTCTATGGAGCAACCATTCTATCTTTACTTTCCTAAAAAACTTGCTTTTTCAGGAAAGAATAAACTTGCTCTGTGGCTCACACCTGTAATCCCAGCACTTTGGGAGGCTGAGGCAGGCAGATCACCTGAGGTCAAGAGTTTGAGATCAGCCTGGCCAACATGGTGAAATCCCATCTCTACTAGAAATATAAAAATTAGCCAGGTGTGGTGGCAAGCACCTGTGATCCCAGCTACTCAGGAGGCTGAAGCAGGAAAATCACTTGAACCTGGGAGGCGTAGGTTGTAGTGAGCCAAGATCACACCACTGCCCTCTATCTAGGCTGGGCAACAGAGTGAGAGTCCATCTCAAAATAAATAAATAAATAAATAATATTTTTAAAAAACCCAACCGAAAAACGAGATCCAAGTACCCTCCCTTGGGGTCTGGATAGGGTCCCCTTTCCTGGAACACAGCTGCAGATCCTGAAGAGGGTCAGACTTGGATCCCAAGATGGGGAGTCGGGGAATGTGATAAGGGCAGCCACCAGGTCCCAGGGATCTGGGCTCATGGGGGTCTGCTAGTTCAGGAGGCACCTGCTGAAGATGGGTTCCTTCAATGTCAGGGAGGGGAATGACCCACTTACATGATGCGGAGAGAGTCATATTCAAGACACAACATGCACACACAGAAGTAGGACTGGGGGGTGTTCCTGGCCACAACAGTGAAGTTGAGACCACTGGAATCAGGAATGGGTTCAAATCCTGACTCTGATGATTGTGAGGGTGGCCTTGGGGCAAGTCACCTCCCTAATGTGCAATTCCCTTGTCTGCAAAATGGGAACAGAATTGTCCTCATTTTGCATGTTTGCTTATTACATTTAAGTATTTTCCTAATCTTCATTTCGCCCTCATGAGGGTTGTCAGACTTAGCAAATCATCATACAGATGCACAGTTACCTTTGAAGACAAAGAGTGAATAAGATTTTAGTTTAAACCTTGTGCATTATTTGGGACATACACTGAGAGTCCGAAACTCACACTTCACTGGATGTCCTGTGTTTTCTTTGAGAACCCTACTCCCCACCAGCATGGTGCTTTTGGGATAGTGGTATTCCTTCTCTCAGCTTTGGTTTCTATTTCTGGAAAATGTGGAAGTGAGGGGTAGAATAAATGATTTTTAAGTTGCTGTGACTTTCTGAGAGTCCTTCACAGGTTACTTGAACCCATTCTCTCACCAAGCCCCACCCCAACTCCAGTCTGCATGCCTCAGTTTCCCCTCTCAGTCCTTAGGAATACTTTTTTTTTTTTTTTTGAGATGGTGTCCCGCTCTGTTACCCAGGCTGGAGTGCAGCGTCACAATCTTGGCTCACTGCAACCTCTGCTTCGCAACCAATTCTCCTGTCTCAGCCTCCCTTGTAGCTGGGATTACAGACGTGCGTCACTATGCCTTGCTAATTTTTGTATTTTTAGTACAGACAGGCTTTCCCCATGTTGCCAGACTGGTCTCGAACTTCTGGCTTCAAGTGATCTACCCACCTCAGCCACCCTAAGTGCTGGAATTACAGATATGACCCACCCCACCCAGCTCAAAGAAAAGAGAACACTATTTTCTAATCTTGGGTCAGTTTGTTTCATTTATGCAGCAATGGCGCCACCTGGTGGCTGCATGGAGAAGTGCCCTGAGGGTAAACCGCGCACAGCAAGGGTTGGTGTTGGAAAAACACTCAAGGGAATCTGACAGATGAGCATCTCTCTCTGGGGGAAAAATGGTTCATTAAACTGTAGCAACCCCAGTATCCACCCCTCCTTCACCAGGATCTCATGGTGATGTTAGGAGCTGTCTACCAAGAGGCAGGAAAAGTGCACAGGGAAAGTGACATGGTGCATTGTGTGCGGATATCTTGGTCTTTTCTGATTTTTTTTTTTTTTTTTTTTTTTTGAGGTGGAGTCTTGCTCTGTCCCTCAGACTGGAGTGCAATGGTGTGATCCCGTGTAACTGCAACTTACGCATCCCAGTTTCAAGCGATTCTCCTGCCTCAGCCTCCTTAGCAGCTAGGATTACAGGCACCTGCCACACCATGCCTGGCTAATTTTTGTATTTTCTGTAGAGATGAGGTTTTGCCATGTTGGCCAGGCTGGTCTCCAGGCTGAAATCTGGTGTCTATTAAAATTCAAAAATGAGGCCGGGCGCGGTGGCTCAAGCCTGTAATCCCAGCACTTTGGGAGGCCGAGGCGGGTGGATCACGAGGTCAAGAGATCGAGACCATCCTGGTCAACATGGTGAAACCCCGTCTCTACTAAAAATACAAAAAATTAGCTGGGCATGGTGGTGCGTGCCTGTAATCCCAGCTACTCAGGAGGCTGAGGCAGGAGAATTGCCTGAACCCAGGAGGCGGAGGTTGCGGTGAGCCGAGATCGCGCCATTGCACTCCAGCCTGGGTAACATGAGTGAAACTCCGTCTCG
>NW_022437040.1:0-18322 GCF_009761245.1 Sapajus apella | reverse complement strand
ATTCAAAAATGAGCCAGACCCAGTGGCACATGCCTGTAATCCCAGCTTTTCAGGAGGCTGAGGCTGGAGAACTGTTTGAACCCAGGAGGCGGAGGTTGCAGTGAACTGAGATTGCACCACTGCACTCCAGCCTGGGTGATGTAGCAAGACTCTGTCTCAATAAAACAAAACATTTTTTACAATTTTTAGAGGGTTTTGCTCTGTCTCACAGCTGGAATTCAGTGGCGTGATCACAGCGCACTGTAACCTTGAACTCCTGGCCTCAAGCAATTCTCCTGCCTCTGCCTCCCAAGTAGTTAGTACTATAGGTGTGTACTACCAACATGCCCAGTTAGTTTAAAAAAATTTTTTTTGTACAGATAGGATCTCTTTGGTTGGTATGTTGCCCAGGCTAGCCTTGATCTCCTGGCCTCAAGTGATCCTTCCACCTCAGCCTCCATATGCCATTATACCTTAAATGTACCTAGCCAGGGCTCATGCCTGTGATCCCAGCACTTTGGGAAGCCAAGATAGGTGGATCACTTGAGGCCAGGTGCTTGAGAGCGCCTGGCCAATATAGTGAAACCTCATCTCTACTAAAACTACAAAAAATTAGCTGGGTGTGGTAGTGCCTGTAATCCCAGCTACTAGGGAGGCTGAGGCACGAGAATAGCTTGAACCTGGGAGGCGGAGGTTGTAGTGAGCTGAGATCATGCCACTCCACCCGCCTGGCCAACAGAGACTCTGTCTCAAACAAACAAACATCTAGCCAAGGCTCTGGAAACCATGGCATACAGTATCTACATGGGAGAAAGAGATCCCATCACCTGTTTTTATATAGCCCATGAGCTGCACAATAATGTTTATTGGTTTTATATTTTTAAACACTTGAAAAAAATCAGGCTGGGCACTGTGGCTCACACCTGCAATCCCAGCACTTTGGGAGGCTGAGGTGGGAGGATCACTTGAGGTCGGGAGTTGGAGACCAGCCTGGCTAACATGGCGAAACCCTATCTCTACTAAAATTCAAAAATTAGCCGGGCCTGGTGGCATGCACCTATAATCCCAGGCTATAGTGTAGTGGCACGATCTAGGCTCACTGCAATCTCTGCCTCCTGTGTTCAAGCAATTCTCCTGCCTCAGCCTCCCGAGTAGCTGGGAATACAGGTGTGCGCCACCATGCCCACCTAATTTTTTTTGTATTTTTAGTAGAGATGGAGTTTCACCGTGTTGGCGAGGATGGTCTCGATCTCCTGACCTTGTTATCCGCCCACGTCGGCCTCCCAAAGTGCTGGGATTATAGGCATGAGCCCCAAGCATTTTTCCTTTGTTTTGAGACAGGGTCTCACTCTGTGCAGGTGCAGGCTGCATAGCTGGGAATACAGGTGTGCGCCACCATGCCCACCTAATTTTTTTTGTATTTTTAGTAGAGATGGAGTTTCACCATGTTGGCGAGGATGGTCTCGATCTCCTGACCTTGTTATCTGCCCACTTCGGCCTCCCAAAGTGCTGGGATTATAGGCATGAGACCCAAGCCTTTTTTCTTTGTTTTGAGACAGGGTCTCACTCTGTGCAGGTGCAGGCTGCGCTGAGTTCTGACTGTACTACCGCACCCAGGCTGGAGTGCAGAGGTGACATCATGGCTCACTGCAGCCTCCACCTTCCCTGGATTCAAACAATCCTACCCCTCCCCCGCCCCAGCCTCCCGAGTAGCTGGCTACAAGCATGTGCCACCATGTCTGGTTTTTTGGTGTTTTCTCTAGAGACTGGGTCCCCCTATGTGATGCATGCTGGCCTCAAACTCCTGGCTTCAAGCAGTCCTCCTGCCTTAGCCTCCCAAAGTCCGGATATTACAGCTATGAACTACTGTACTCAGCCTGTTTCATCCTTACAATGGAATTTTTTTTTTAAAGACAGGGTCTCACTCTGTCATCCAGGCTCACTGCATCCAGGTGCGATTGTGGCTCACTGCAGCCTCCACCTCTCAGGCTCAAGCAGTCCTCCTGCTTCAGCCTCTTAGTAGCTGGGACCACAGGTGCACCACCATGCAAGACTAACTTATTTTTTGTAGATATGGGCTTTCACCCTGTTGCCTGGGCTGGTCTCAAACAGCTGGACTCAAGTGATCCTCCAGCCTCAGCCTCCCAAAGTGCTGGCATTACATATGAGAGCTGCCAAACCCAACCTGTTTTATTGCTTATAGTAGTCACCTGTGTTAGAAGACATTCCATCGTGTTCAAGCCCCTGGCTGACCAAAAACTCAACGGCCATCCCTCTGAGCCTGTTTATAAAGAAGAAGCAGGAAGATCGGTGGTGAGGGGCAAGGGTGCCAGACAGGCTGATCCTCTATCATGCTCACAGAGAAACCCATTTTTCTCCAGGGCCTGGGGAGTAGCCAGGTTCCATGAGTTAAATGCAGATCTAAACCATACCAGGCTGGGATTGCGGTACACACTTTCCTCTCCTGAAGAGTAGCTAGGGATTCCAGCTTGGTGAGAGGGAGACTGTGGCAGAGCCAGACTAGACAAGGACTAATCACCTGAAAAAGACTGTGATCAAAGGACTTGGTGAGTGCTGGGTGCCGTGGCTTAAGCCTGTAATCCCAGCATTTTGGGAGGCTGAGTTGGGTGGATCACTTGAGGCCAGGAGTTCGAGTCCAGACTGGGCAACATAACAAAACCCTGTCTATACTAAAAATACAAAAATTAGACAGGCATGCTATGCTCCTGTAATCCCAGCTACTTGGGAGGCTGAGGCAGGAGAATTGTTTTAACTGGGGAGACAGGCCGAAGTGAGCTGAGATCATGCCACTACATTCCAGTCTGGGAGACAGAGTGAACCTGTGTCTCAAAAAAAGAAAAAGAAAAAGAAAATGGCCTTGGCAGAGTGGCAGGCCTAACAATGCCTTCCCTTGGGTTTCTCCTGGGTAGGGCTCTGTCATGAGGAGATGCTTTTTTCTCCCTGTTCATGGTCCACATCCAAGAAATTTCTTTTTCTGGGGGTTGGGTGTGGGACAGAACTGGAAACCTTCTTTAGGTGATTTGTTGTTGTTGTTGTTTGTTTTTTGGTTTTTTTGAGATGAAATCTCATTGTGTCACCTAGGCTGGAGTGCAGTGGCTCAATCTTAGCTCACTGCAACCTCCTCCCTTCCGGTTTCAAGGGACTCCCATGTCTCCACCTCCTAAGTAGCTGAGATTTCATGCATGCGCTACTGCACCGGCTAATTTTTGTATAGAGATGGGTTTTCAAACTCCTGACCTCAAGAGATCTGCCCATTTCGGCCTCCCAAAGTGCTGGAATTATAAGCATGAGCCACCATACCCGGCCCCTACAGGTGGGTTTTGAGGCTTCACTACAATACTAATTTTCTGTTGCTGCTGCAACAAATTACCGCACACTTAGTGGCTTGAAACAAAATAGATGTATGCCCTTGCAGTTCTGAAGGCCAGGATTCTAAAGTCAGTCTTACTGACTCAAGGGGGGAGCAGGGCCAATGTCTTTGGAGGCTCTGCAGGAGAATCCCTTTCCTGGCCCTGGAGATGGCCTACAATCCTCAGTTTGTGCTGCCCTTCTTGAATGACTTAAGTTTCCTGCTTCCATTACTACACCTCCCACCGCTCTCCATCATCTGCTCTGCTCTTATAAGAATCCGGGTGAGTACACCAACCCAGCTGGGACAGGCTGGGATAATCTTCCCAGCCAAAGATTCTTAAGTTCATTATATCTGCAAAGCCCCTTTTGCCATACCAGGTCATGTTCACTGGTTCTTGCGATTAGGATATGGGCACCTTGGGGGGTTACTATCAGCCTACTACAGCTAGGCTGCAAAACTATTACACCCTTTTGGTGTTTTAATGATTGAGAGGAAAAAAGGTTGGGATTTTTTTTGGGGGGTGGGTTCCTCTTAAATGTGTATCTTTAAACTCTGGGGTCCATCTTAACCTTGTTTTATTTCTTTTTTCTTTTCTTTTTCTTTTTCTTTTTTTTTTTTTTTTTTTACTTTTTTGATACGGAGGCTTGCTCTGTTTCCCAGCTGGCGGCGGCAAGATCTCGGCTCACTGCAATGTCTGCCACCTGGGCTCAGGCAATTCTCCCGCCTCAGCCTCCTGAGTAGCTGGGACTACAGGTGCCTGCCACCACACCTGACTAAGTTTTATATTCTCAGTAGAGAAGGGGGTGGAGGGTGGTGGTGGGGGATGGGGGTTTCCACTCTGTTTCCCTGAGCACAAAGTGATCTGGCTGCCTCTGCTCCCAAAGTGCTGGGATTACAGTCCTGCACCACTGCACCTGGCTGCTGTAAAGTCTTATTTCCACACAGCTGAGACATGTTTTTGGAAGTTTGCTAAAGGGCCCCTGGAGACCTCCTGATGGTGGTTTTCCTGTTGTTGTGTTTAATTTGATTGATCTTTTCTGCTTTCCAGAAATTAAAAGGCTAACATGAGGTAGTAAACTTTAAAACTTCTCATTTGTTTATTTATTTTTTGAGATGGAATCTCACTTTGTCACCCAGGCTGGAGGGTAGTGGCATGACCTTGGCTCACTGCAACTTTCGCCTCCTGGGTTCAAGTGATTCTCTTGCCTCAGCATCCCAAGTAGCTGGGATTACAGAAGCACACCACTACAACTGGCTGTTTTATATTTTTGGTAGAGATAAGGTTTCAGTATGTTGGCCAGACTGGTCTTGAACTCCTGGCCTCAAGTGATCCACTCGCCTCAATCTCCCAAAGTGCACACCTGGGATTACAGGTGTGCACCACTGCACCTGCCCTAAAACTTCTCTTGTATTCTCCCATTAAACTAGTTCTAAGAACCACCAAAACAGAAAAAATTTTTTGAAAGCAGTAAAATGATATGGACTGTTAGAATGTAAAATACAGGAAATAAGTCATTATATTTTAGTTCTGCTCTGACATAGGGATGTATTATTGAGAATCAACTTTTGCTGAGTTTTCAGAGAATGAAATAATTCTATCACTGATCTATGAAAAGAAGTTGAAGAACTGTTTGAAAGAAAATGTAGTACATCTAAATTGGAAAAGTCCAGTAATAATTTGTTCATGAGCATTTACACAATGCAGTTACTGTTCACCATGGGAGTACTGTGGACAAGCCCAGGGCTGCTGGTCAATTGTGCCATTTTTATATGTTTTTCCTTATAAGGTGCTTTGCAGTGTCTGTCTAAATAATAGAAACATTATTTGTTTCTACGTTACTGCAAAGCTGAGAAAATGTATTTCTTTAATCTGTTCTGTTACATGCGGTATTTGGTGGGGTGCGGTGGCTCATGCCTGTAATTCCAGCATTTTGGGAGGCTGAGGTAGGCAGATCACCTGAGGTCAGGAGTTTGAGACCAGGCTGACCAACATGGAGAAACCTTGTCTCTACTAAAACTACAAAATTAGCGGGGTGTGGTGATGCATGCCTGTAATCTTAGCTACTCCGGCGGCTGAGGCAGGAGAATCACTTCAACCCAGGAGGTGAAGGTTGTAGCGAGCTGAGATGCTGCCATTGCACTCCAACCTGGGCAACAAGAGCAAAACTCTTTCTCAAAAAATAAAATAAAATAAAATAAAATAAATGGTATTTACCAAGATGCCCCTGTTGTCTCTACTTTTATCTTGATGCATCACTGAGTTAATGTTAGATTTCAAATTCTTCTTTACCCTTACACTATCCTGTCCTGAAGCTACCTTTATATCATAATGAAAGAAGTTAGCAATTTGTTATTATCATCTATCTGTTGGCATATATCAAATGTTCACCTAAAAATAGCAACAACCAGTAGAAACATTATGTATTTTGCTGTTTCTATTTGGATGACTATTTACTTTGCAACATTACTAGCAAGCTATAAAATTGTATAGTATGCAGAATTTTAATTAAATTGCTTTAAGTGAACATTTAAACATGATAAACCATATTGAAGTTATTTATGTTAATATACTTGAAATGAACATTTTTGTCTTCAATATGAATGATATAACCTACCTCTCAATGAAAATGAAAACCTAGAATTAGAGTAAATTTGCTAATGAATTCAATAACTTTTCCACAATATTTTTAGTTATGTGCTTAAGGTTCTCTTAGTGTTTCTTGCACTTTATAATAGCTTAAGCCTTTTTTCCTGGTTTTTGTAGGTTCTTGTTTGTTTGTTTGTTTGTTTTGAGACAGAGTTAAGCTCTGTCACCAGGCTGGAGTGCAGTGGCACAGTGTCGGCTGACTGCAATCTCCACCTCCCAGTATCAAGTGACTCTCCTGCCTCAGCTTCCTGAGTAGCTGGGAAAACAGGTGTGTGCCACCACACGCAGGTAATTTTTGGAATTTTAGCAGAGACAGGGTTTCACCATGTCAGCCAGGATGGTCTTGATTTCTTGACCTTGATTTCTTGCCTTGGCCTTTAAAAATGCTGGGATTACAGGCATGAGCTACCACACCTGGCTTTTGTTAGTGCATTTTAAAGGAAAAAATAAAAGTCATAACATGTGCTACTGGGAAGCGTGGACATTGAGGATTTATTTACATATTTATTGCAAAGACCTGGATCTTAGGAATTGAATTGAATATTTTTTTAAACAAATTATTTTCTTAATCTTATCTAAAAGCATAGACTTTGGGGACACAGCGGAGCCACATCTCTTATCCTGTCTGAGCCTTAGTATCATCCTCTTCTGTGGTTATGAGAACTGATGACCTGTCTTAAAGATCTGATAAGATAGTAAAGTGCTTCACATAATGCCTGGCATATAAATACATAATAAATGCTTCCTCCTCATGTCTTTATTTATTTATTTGTTTGTTTTTTCAGACAGAATTTTGCTCTGTCACCTAAGCTTGAGTGCAGGGGCATGAACTCGGCTCATTGCAACTTCTACCTCCTAGGTTCAAGCAATTCTGCTGCCTCAGCCTCCCAAGAAGCTGGGATTATAGGCATGCACTACCACATCCAGCTAATTTTTGTGTTTTTAGTAGATACAGGGTTTCACTATGTTGACCAGGCTGGTCTTGAACTCCTGACCTCAAGTGATTTACCTGCCTCAGTCTGCCAAAGTGCTGGGATTACAGGCATGAGCCACCACACTCGGCATATGCTTTTATTATGTTTTTAAATTAGTACTATTTTGAGTAAAAATAACTAGCTATAACTGTTTTATAAATTGACTAAGACAGTCTTATAAATGTTAGTGCTTTTTATAAGGTGAAACAGATTATGTTGTGGGGCTTTTGTTTTGATGGTGATTTATTAGATTGTTTTGTTTAAAGACAATAATGTTCAGTTACTGTGAAATTATCAAAACAATATTCACATTTTGTCATTTTAAAGCAGTCTTAAAGGTGATTGCCTTAAGGAAAGATACTTTTGTTTTGATATATAAGTGTGATTTTCAAGCTTAGTGTACAGCAGAGGACATTAAACCTAAGTCAGCACTAATGTGCACTTGAAACTTTAGTGCAAATACCAATGTGTAGCAAATAGACTTTAACATATAGTGATTGCCAAAAAATGGAGCTGTTCTGATGGGAGACCATTGGTTATGTTTGATTTTAACACTCCCCATGCTCTTGACTTTTGTTTTTCTTTGTTACCTAGGCTGGAGTGCAGTGGTGCAATCAGCTCACTGCAACCTCCGCCTCTCAGATTCAGGCCATCCTCCCTAGGGACTAGAGGTGAGTGCCACCACACCTGGCTAATTTTTGTATTTTGAGTAGAGATGGGGTCTCCAGCTTCTGACCTAAAGTGATCCACCTGCCTCAGCCTCCCAAAGTGCTGAGGTTACAGGTGTGAGCCACCGTGTCTGGCTAGCTCTTGATTTTTGGTAGCTGTTGTATTATTTTAATCTTTTGTAAATAAATGCTAGCTGAAATGTATAGTTCAGAAGAATCTTCTTCTTCTGTTATTTAAAAAATATATATTTTTAAGTCCAATAATGTTACACTGATTTTTGTTTTCAAATTATTACCTCTTCTATTTAGTACTGTGTGTATTAAATAATATTAGCTAGTATGTTTTTCTGGCTTTATAATGTGGTTCAGATTTCTATAAAAAATTTAGCTGTTTCTATATTGCCTTAAAGTCATGAAACATTTCTATTTTTCTTTTCTTCTTTCTTTCTTTCTTTCTTTCTTTCTTTCTTTCTTTCTTTCTTTCCTTCTTTCTTTCTTTCTTTCTTTCTTCTTTCTTTCTTCTTTTCCCTTCCTTCCTTCCTTCCTTCCTTCCTTTTTTTTTTTTTTTTTAACTGGAGTTTCTCTCTTGTTGCCCATGCACTAGCATTTCTCAGCTCACTGCTTAGAAGGTGATTCACTCAGAGAAGGTGAACCCACTGTTAGTAAAATATGTCTAGTACCAGTTGCTTTTTGCTCTCCTAATGACCTATCAAACTGCAGGTCTTTTGGCTTTGTAATATATTCAGTTCAACATCTATTCATTTAATAATTGAAGACTTTTTATATCCCCATTATGTGCCAAGCACTGGGTGGGACACTAGGTAACAGAGATGAACAAACCCTGTTCGCAGGATTTCACAGTGGATGTTAGAATTTAGTGCCATTTAGCTTCATTTGATTCCACAGTAGTTCCAAGATTTTCCAAGATGATCCTGTCTTCAAGTGTCCTGTTGACTCAACTTCAGAATCGGTCTCTCTTCACACCTTACTGCTGCCACTCTGCCATCATCTCTTACCTGGATTTATCTGCCATCATCTCTTACCTGGATTATCTCAATAGTCTTCTAACTGGCTTTTTTTGTTTCCATGTTTGCCTTCTTCAGTCTATTCTCTTTCTCTCTCTTTTTTTCTTTTTCAGATGGAGTCTGGCTTTGTCACAAAGGCTGGAGTGCAATGTCATGATCCAGGCTCACTGTAACTTCTGCCTCCTGAGTTCCAGCAACTCTCCTGCCTCAGCCTTCCTAGTAGCTGGGATTACAGGCATGAGCCACCATGCCCGGCTAATTTTTTGCATTTTTAGTAGCGATAGGGTTTCATCATGTTAGCCAGGCTGGTCTTGAACTCTTGTCCTCAAGTGATCCACCTGCCTTGGCCTCCCAAAGTGTTGGGATTACAAGATTGAGCCACGGTGCCTGGCCACTCTACCCTCAATACAACAGCTAGTACAATTCTTTCACAGTGGAATTAAGATCATAATTACCTCTCTGTTCAAACTCTCCAGTGGCTTTGTTTTGTACATGACCTGGCCCCTGCCACCTGTCTCACTGTTCTTCCTGCTACTCTCCTGCTCTTACTCCTCTTTATAAACACTGAGCTCATGTTGTTTCCTTTAGCATGCTAGGCAGGCTTGATCCTGTCCTATCTCTGGGCCTTGCTGTTTCCTCTGCCTGGAACATTCTTCCCCTACTGTCTGCATAGGTCAATCTCTCACTGCTTTGGATTGTGGTTCAAAAGTCACTTTATCAAGGGCCTCCAGGCTGCTCTGAGACTTTGATCACTACCTGCAGAGGTCTGTCCTGCAAACCTTGTCTTAGCAACGGATGAATGAAATACTCTCTTACATACAGAATACAGTGCAAGAGTTGGGCTAAGGGGTCCTCAGCTGCTTTTAGAGGGTGATTGCAGCTAATTGACTACAACTCCTTATTCCTTCTTGCATTTATTCAGTATAGATTTAATAACAGGTTTTAAATCAACATGCTTGTAAATAATTAACATGGATAAAAGAGTGGATTTACAAGTCATAAAAACCTTTGGTTCTGAGGTCCAGAATAAACACCGTTAACTAGTAATTTTTCAACCTCCCCCAAGAGGGCCATCTAGCACAAAGTTTATATGAGTAAATAGAGTAGAGACAAAGGAATGTGGGGCAAACAGATTTAACTGGGGAAGCTTTTATTATCTTATGTTTGAGTCACCTTGTTTGAGTCCTTACCTTAAAGCTCTAAGGTACGGACTGGCTGTCTTCAACCCGGCTCATTAACACATTTTGGCTTTCCGAAAAGATTTGATACTATACTCTATAACTTCCCTAATATTTCCCTTAATATTTTGGGAGCCACCCTGAGTGAATCCCAACACTGCTCTGCATAAAATATATCCTTAATTTATATTTCCTATTTTATGCCTGACTTCCCCTCGTCCTTCACTAAAATGTAACTCCATAAGGGAAGGGATTTTGTCTGTTTTGTTCTCTTGTATCCATAAATACCTACAAGGTGCTCAGTAAATACTTGTTGGTTGAATGAATAAATCAGCCTATTATTGAATCAGTCAATGTCTTATGTAGAAGGGACTTCTCATACCAGTGGTTCATATCTGTATGATAGCTGGCATAGGGAGGTATGTGGTCAGAATGGCTCTGTCTGTGTAGACTAGTTTTGCCTAGCATGATCCTAGCAGTCTCCTATTGGGGTTATGCCACAGTTTCAGCTGTATTAGTATCATTCTTTAATCATTCTTTAAACAAGCCAGAGGATGTTAAGATTGGAATTGACCTGGGAGACTATTCGGTCTACCTTTCTTGTGATTTATATGAGAATAACAGAGCCTAGAGAAAGCAAGTTAATTACTCACAATTGTAAATCTGTAGCGGTGTACCTGAGATTAGGCTTCTGACATCAGGTTCCATAGTCTTTCCTACATGTGTTCCCCCGTGGCTGAGACAGTTCGTGGGCTTTCAGATTTGACAATTTTCTTAGCAGTCTCTAAAAAGGAGCTTTTATCTGCACATTATAGGTTAGCATAGATGAATGATGACCTTAAAATGTGTGGGAAAATCCCAAAGGTTGACCACTGTGAATGGGAACTACCCCAGATGTGTCAGGAGCACCACAGGCATGCTCACTTCTTCACTGGCTGGAGCTGGGTAAGGTGGAAAGGAAACCCAAATCAAGACACTTTGCTGCTTCAGTTCTTTTATTGCATGTCACAGTCCAATGTGTCTCCATTTTAAAGTCAGATTTTTTGATGAATGGTCACACCAGCTGCAGGCCCTTGGGTCAGAAGTCTTGATATCACCAATTGTTCATTTTCTTGTTGGACTTCCATATTTCAGGCATTTGTGTGTAGCTGGTCAATTGTGAAGTTTTCAGAGTGGTGTAGAACCCTCTCTTTTGGGGACAGTTGGTTCTCCTTGTTCAGCATGTCCTGAAGCTGGCCTGTCTCCATCTTCTTTCTAAGTGTGTGAGGTCTTTTGTTAGGCAGCATAAAGTGAGAGAGGACTCCTAAAGAGGGAGAAAAACTCCTCCAACATTTGCTGAAACATGTTTGTAAACTGACCAAGAGGTAATTGGAATGGCATAAAAAGACTAAAATTTATTTAATTTCTTGCCATCTCGCTTGTGATATATGGTGCCTTCAGTTGAGTTTAGAAGGAACATTGATCATAGGTGAAGAGGTGAGATATGTGTGTGTGTGTGTGTGTGTGTGCGCGTGTATGTGTATGTGTGTATATATATATATATATATACATATATATATATACATATATGTATATATATATATATATATATATATATAGAGAGAGAGAGAGAGAGAGAGAGATGGAGTTTTGCTCTATTGCCCAGTCTGAAGTGTAGTGGTGCAATCTCAGCTCACTGCAACCTTGGTTTTTCGGGTTCAAGTGATTCTCCTGCCTCAGCCTCCCAAGTAGCTGGGATAACAGGCGTGCACCACCACATCTGGCTAATTTATGTATTTTTAGTAGAGACTGGGTTTCATCAAGTTGGTCAGGCTGGTCTCAAACTCCTGACCTCATGTGACCCACCCACCTTGGCCTCCCAAAGTGCTGGGATTATAGGTGTGAGCCACCACACCTGGTCGGATAATTGAGTTTCTTATTATATCTGGGTTTCTGCAGAATTTTAGTGACTAAAGAATATACACTAGTGTTAATTTTGTTTTTCTTTATGAAAGAAGCAATTTACTTTTTATGTAATTACTTGCCAGTCATGGGAAGGAAAAGTCAGAGTTTTTGTCCACAATGATAGAAATTACTGTTACATTACAGGATGACTCTGAATGCCTTTAGGAAAAATCCCTAGTCATATCTTGACCATTTTACTAGCTGTGAGACCCCCATTGTACTGGTTACTGTAACATTTCTTGGTTTTCTTTCTAGACCTGAACTAGTTATCTGTTACTTCCCTCCTGGAATGGCTAGTAAAATAAACACTAAAGATAAGAGATTACATGTACTTCTTATTATACTTTACTACATTAAGACATTCTTTATCAGCATTCCTGAAATCATACAGAATCATTGCCCAATGTCCTTGTGGGACTTGCAGTTAGTTTCTTGGCTTTTTAAGGTATTTTATTTAATGGAGCTTTTTTTCTTTTTCTTTTTTTTTTTTAAATTTACTGAAAGTGTCACATGTGCAATTCCACTTCATTTGTTTCCAAGGCTTTGTTGAGCCCCTTGTGGAGGATTACACTACAAGTTTAATTCTGCAAGTTTCTTTGAAAATCACCAAATGGTATGAGTTTTATACTCTGCTCTTATAAAGCATCTTCTTCTGTATTTTTCTACAATATTCTAAAGTAATTCTGTGCTTATTTTACAGCTTTGCAGTCCCCTAAAAGACCATGAAGCCCTGAGAGTAATGTAAAGATTCCTGAAATTGAGATCACCATGGAAAATAAGGGCCAGTCTTTGGCATGTTTCTGTTGATTCTTCAGTTTATTAGTTATGTCAGTTCACTAGCTATATGTTTATACAGATGAAGTTAACCAAGCTAATTTCACATGTGCACAGCTGCCTGTGATAAAGCTAAATTTCTGAATGTTTTTAATTGACATTTTGAAAATCATTAACAGAAAATAAATAACATGAATCACCTTACAAACTGCACTCAAAAAAAAAAATCCCTAAAATGCTTTTTCTTTATTACAACAAATAGGATGCAGGGGGTCACGTGGAATGTTTCTTCATCTTTTGTCCTCTTTGTTTTTTCTGTTCTTTTAAGGAAAGAAAGTTTAGGTGTAGTTTAAACAGCAGTGCCTGGAATGAAAGCATTTCCTACAACACCCTCTAATGTATTTCCTTCTCTCCATGCTTATGGGGTCTGCTCATAAGAGGGAGACATGACAGGGAGCTCCCGTCATGTCTCCATCCAAGCAGGACATATATAAATAAAGAAAATGCAGTGTGAGCCCTGCCTGCAGCCATGGTCAAGAAAAAGAAGAGGCTTTTTTCTTTTTTTTCTTTTTTTTAATCCTAGCAGAATTTTGCATAAGTCTCTTGGTTTTAAAAAAGATGAATTTATCATAATAAAATAAAGCACAAACTCTGAGGCCAAAGTGATGGAATTTAAATCTGCATTCTGCCATTTAGGAAAATTGTTTAAGTTCTCTGTCCTTTAGGTTGCACACCTGTAAAATGAGGAAAGAAAAATAATATTTGACTCATGGTTTTCAAAAATTGAGATGTTAAATGCTGGGTGCAGTGCTTATAATTAAAATCTCATGCTTATATTTCCAGCACTTTGGGAGGCTGAGGAGGGTGGATCATGAAGTCAAGAGATCTACATCCTCCTGACCAACATGGCAAAATCCCGTCTCTACCTAAAATAAAAAATTAGTTGGGCATGGTGGCACGTGCCTGTGATCCCAGCTACTCAGGAGGCTGAGGCAGAAGAATCACTTGAACCTGGGAGGTGGAGGCTGCAATGAGTCAAAATCACACCACTGCACTCCAACCTGGGTGATGGAGCAAGACTCCATCTCAAAAACAAACAAAATTTGAGATGTTATTTCTTTTGTTTTTTCTTTTTTTCTGAGATGGAATTTCATTCTTGTTGCCCAGGCTGGAGTGCAGTGGTGCTGTGTTGGCTCACTGCAAGCCCCACATCCTGAGTTCAAGAGATTCACTACCTCCGCCTCCCAAGTAGCTGGGATTAGAGGCATGCACCATCAAACCCAGCTAATTTTTGTATTTTTAGTAGAGATGAGGTTTTTCCCTGTTGTCTAGGCTGGTCTCAAACTCCTGCCCTCTGGTGATTTGCCCGCCTTGGACTCCCAAAGTGCTGGGATTACAGGCATGAGCCACTTCACCTGGCTGAGATGTTATTTCTTTAATAAACAGCTGCTATCATTTCAGACCACTTGATATTTAGGCACTTAAGAATTTTTCACTAGAAGGCATGTAAAGAAAGATGATGAGCATTTGTAAAGGATTTAGGATTTATCATTTGACTGCATGACTGACCCCCAGAGCTGGGATTTTAGTAAGAAATTTTTCAGAAGCCAATTAATTAGCTAGCAACTGAGGCAAATCAGCCACTACCCTCACCATTCAGTGCTCTTTTTTCCTCTGTTTCTCCTTAAACTTGGTTACTCTCACAAATCAATTTTTAAAACTTGCATTTCTTTTTCCTTTTCTTTTCAGAGACAAGGACTTGCTCTGTCACTCAGGCAGCATTGCAGTGCTGTGATTAATGTGCTGTAGCTTCATTCTTCGGGGCTCAAGCAGTGCTCCCATCTCAGCCTCTTAAGTAGCTAGGACTACAGACATACACCATCACACAGAGGTAAATTTTTTATCCATTGTTGTAGAGATGGGGTCATGCTATGTTGCCTAGGATGGTCTCGAACTACTGGAATCAAGTGTTTCTCCTGCCTCTGCCTCCCAAAGTGCTGGGATTATAGGCAGGTATGAGCCACCTATGCCTGGCCACCAATATATATATATGTATTTTTAAATAACACCTTTATTGAAATGTACTTCACATACCATACAATTTATTTATTAAAGTATGCAATTCAGTGGTTTTTAGAATATTCATGGAGCTGTGCACCTATTACCCCAATCAATTTTAGAAACTTTTATTACCATATAGAGAAATCCACATTTCTTTACAACTAGCTTCTACTCTCCTATAACCTTATGCTCCCATAGGCAAACACTGATCTATTTTCTGTCACTAGAGAGTTGCCTAATCTGGACCTCTTATATAAACAGGATTGTGCAATGTGTGATCTTTTGTGGCTGGCTTTTTTTTTTTTCTTCACTTTAGCACAATGTTTACAGAGTTCTTTCGTGTCAGTATTTGATTTATTCTATGGATGAATAATATTCCGTGGTAGAGACACACCACATTTTGTTTATCTATTTATCAGCCAACCTGCCGCCTCTCCTTCCCCAGGTTGTCTTTCTACTCGGGACACGCCCTCTTTGAGATGTACTGAGTGGTGTTCCTGGCGGTGAGTCCGTTTTTCCGGGGCTCGCCTGTCAAGTCACCCCCTTCCCTGGAACTCGGTTTTTCTAGCTGTAAAATGGGTGGGTCGTGGTGATGATGGGGGCACTCACTGACTTGTTTGTAAAAACAGGACGCCCTGGGCTGGCCGGTTCTGTGCCCCCGGCCTCGGAGCTGCCATCTGTGCAGTGGGCGTAGGAGGGCCTGGCAGGGCACAGGCTGAGGCGCACTCTCCCGTCCCAGCTCTACGTGCAGGCGCGGCTCTGCTGGAAGTGGGCGCGGCTGCTGCGACCCACGGTCCAGTTCTTCCTGGTGGCCTTTGCCCTCTATGTGGGCTACACCCGCGTGTCTGATCACTGGAGCGACGTCCTTGCTGATCTCCTGCAGGGGGCGCTGGTGGCTGGCCTCACTGTGAGCTTCTGACCCTGATTCACTCCCTGTGCTGTCCAGGGACCACTCTCTGCCCAACCCTGGTCCTTCCCTGCACCCTCTTGCCCCACGGAGTCCTCCCCTGGGGCCCCTTCCTCCAACCCTGGTCCTTCCCTGGGACCCCTCCTTCCCCCGGTTTCTCCCCTGGGACCCGTACCCCAAACTCTAGTTCTTCCCTGGACCCCTCCTTCCTCCCCAGATCCTTCCCTGGGACCCCTTCCCCTAACCCCAGTCCATCCCTGGACCCCTCCTTCCCTGGGATCCCTCCTTCCCCCAATTCCTCTCCTGGGACCCCTTCCACAACACCAGTCCATCCCTGGACTCCTCTTCCCCCATTCCTCCCCTGAGACCCCTTCCCCCAATCCCAGTCCTTCCCTGGGACCCCTTTTTCTTCCCATTTCTCCTCTGGGACACCCCCAACCCTAGTCCATCCCAGGATCCTTCCCTCCCCCGACACATCCTCACCTGGGACCCCTTCCCCCAATCCCAGTTCTTCCCTGGACCCCTCCCTTCTCTCCATTTCTCCCCTGGGACCTCTTCCCCCAACCCCAGTGCTTTCTGGAATGCCTCCTTCCCCACATTCCTTCCTGGGACCCCTTCCCCCAACCCTAGTCCATACCTGGGACCCCTCTTACCCCCAGTTCTCCTCTGGGACCTCTTCTCCCCAACCCCAGTCCTTCCTTGGGACCCCTTTTTCCCCTCATTTCTCCTCTGGGATCCCCCAACCCCGGTCCATCCCAGGACCCTTCCCTCCCCCCCCATCCTCCCCTGGGACCTCTACCCTAACCCCAGCTCTTCCCTGGACCCCTCCCTTCTCCCCATTTCTCCCCTGGGACCTCTTCCCCCAACCCCAGTCCTTTCTGAGGGCCCCTCCCTTCCCCCCATTCCTCCCATGGGACCCTTTTCCCCAACCCCAGTCCATCCCTGGGACCCCTCCTTCCCCCATTCCTCTGCTGAGACTACTTCTCCCAACCCCAGTCCTTCCCTGGACCCCTCCCTTCCCCCCCACATCCTACCCTGGGACCCCTTTTGTCCCAAGCCCAGTCCGTTCATGGAACCCCTCCTTCCCCCATTCCTCCCCGGGACCCCTTCCCTCAACCCCAATCCTTTCTGGGGGCCCCTCCCTTCCCCCCATTTCTCCCCTGGGACCCCTCTGCCCAAACCCAGTCCTTCCCTGGACACCTTCTTCCCCCAGTTCCTTCCATGGGTCTCCTGCCTGCACACTGCAGCCCTTCCCTGGGCCTGTCAGCACTCCAGTGCTCTCCACTAAGAGGGCTCTCTTCCCCCCACAGGCACTCTTTCTCTCATTGCCCACCTGGGACCCCCCTCCTGCTCATGTCCATGTCCCTGGTGCCTGCCCAGCCCCTGCCCAGTCTCACCTTCCTCCACTCTGCCAGGTCCGCTACATCTCAGACTTCTTCAAAGCCTGACGCCCACATCACTGCCCGAAGGAGGAGGAGCTGGAACGGAAGCCCAGCCTGTCACTGACTGTGACCCTGGGCGAGGCTGACCACAGCCACTATGGGTACCCGCACTCCTCCTCCTGAGGCTGGATGCCGCCCAGGCAGGGAGTGGCTGTGAGTCCAGCTGAGGCCAACCCCCAGGTGTTCCGTCTGGCCCTGGGTAGGCACTGAGGGCTCCGGACGGGCTCCAGGAACCCTGGGCTGATGGGAGCAGTGAGCAGGCTATGCTGCCCCTGCCCTGCACTGGACGAGGGGTCTGGGGAGGCCTAGGTAGCCCTGAGCATTTGGAGGGGGACCTGTTCCTGTAGCTCCTGAATATCCCCATTCTTTTATGGGGTTAAGGAAGGGGCTGTTTTGTAAAATGTAATGTACATGTGGTTTTTAGTAAAATGGGGCATTGGTTTGACGAGTGGTCTCAGTGCCTCTGTTCCTTATGGCCGTTCTGGGACAGGGTTCCTCCCGTAAGAGGGCTCCGCGGAGCTCAGGCGTCAGGCCGACTCACTCGCTGTGACAGTGGAGGGAAGCAGCCAAGCCCGCCCCTCGCGTATCTCCCTGCACGGTGCTGGGGCCCAGGGTCAGATGGGTTAGCACACCCCTCCCCTCTGCTCATGTTCACCCCGTGCACCTGGGGGCCACGCTTCTGAAATGGGTAATTCAGGGGCTTGTTTCCCTGAAGGGATGGCAGAACACACAGAGCTTACTTTTTCAACAGGTGGGTAAAGGGTACATTTGTTTTTTGTACAGGCGGTAACTTAAGTATCTGCTGATGTTTTGTTTGCACCTGGAACCTCTCTTATTCCCTCACCCTGCAGGGTGTTCCTATCAGGCCTTAGCCTACGGGAAAGGTGGTGTAGCCCTGGGGGCAAAAGTGCAGCCTGGGAGCCCCACCCAAGGGGTCACGATGGAGACCTGCCCTTGGTGGACGGGAAGGAAGGTGACCCAGACCCTGCAGAACTCCAGTTGGGAGCCCCACCCAAGGGGCCGCGATGGAGACCCTGCACTTGGTGGACAGGAAGGAAGGTGACCCAGACCCTGCCGAACTCCAGCTGAACATCAGGGACTTGCCTCCATGCAGGTGTCAGATGGGATCCTGACCAGGAAAGTCACACTGAAGCCTCCCAGGTATCCTAGGGTGTCCCAGCAGGCAGTGACGCACAAGGACTAAGGAGGCTGTGCCTGGGCTCAGAATGTATCCCTGGCAGTGGGTGGGAGAGAGGTTCCCAGCCAGATCCCACAGGCAGAGTCACTGCATCAGGAGCAAATGGGAATGACCCAGGTGCCCTGACAGCAGCCGACACCTCCATCTCCTCC
>NW_022437039.1:7753229-7787152 GCF_009761245.1 Sapajus apella | reverse complement strand
TAAAAACATAAGAGGCCGGGCATGATGGCTCACGCCTAAAATCCCAGGACTTTGGGAGGCCGAGTGGACAGATCATGAGTTCAGGAGATAGAGACCATCCTGGTCAACATGTTGAAACCCTGTCTCTACTAAAAATACAAAAATCAGCTGGACATAGTGGTGGGTGCCACTAATCCCAGTACTCGGGAGGCTGAGGCAGGAGGATTCCTTGAACCAGGGAGTTGGAGGCTGCAGTGAGCCTAGATGTGCCACTGCACTCCAGCCTGGTGACAGAAGAAAAAAAGAAAACGCTTTCTTCCATTTGAGGTAAGACTGAGGAAAACGTCAATTATTTTCCTGGTAGGAGATTCATGCCAAGATTGTCCACCAGGTGGAGTCCTGTACCAGCTCTCTCTGACTTCCAGTGTTCTAGGAATTGCCTCTTGCATGATGGACACTGGCTCTTTCTTTTTTTTCTTTTATTTTCTTTCTCTTTTCCTTTTGAGATTGAGTTTCGCTCTTGTTGCCCAGGCTGGTGTGCAATGGCATGATCTTGGCTCACTGCAACTTCCTCCCGCGTTCAAGTGATTCTCCTGTCCCAGCCTCCAAGTAGCTAGGGTTACAGATGCGTGCCACTATGCCCAGCTAATTTTTGCATTTTTATTAGAGATGGGGTTTCACCATATTGGCTAGGCTGATCTCCAACTCCTGACCTCAAGTGATTCCCCCCACCTCGGCCACCCAAAGTGCTGGGATTACAGGCATGAGCCACCACACCTAGCCAGAATTGTGAAGGATATTAAATGAGATAATCTGTGTTAGAGTATAGTACTTGGAATTTTGTGATTGCTTTAAAATGTTTCATTAAATCACTGATTTTGTAGTTTAGACATGTTTATATTCAGTAACTATCTTAGACTAATATCTATTACCATTCGTTCAGTTGGTGTATTATACTTGTCTTAACTCTTTTGGTCTCAAGGTAATCTTTTTCTGAGCTTTGTTTTATTGAATAATAAAGCCCTCAACTCTTTTAATATGGTGCTAAATTAGCTTTAGAAACAAAAGTGAAACTTAGATATAATTTATTATTACCCAAAGCACGATCAATGTCATTTTATTAATAGCTTCTAGTTAAGATATGGCAGTCATGTGTCAGGTAAAGAGTTAGGACTTTCTAGATACTGATCAATATCCAACGTAGTCTCCTTTTCAGATGGACATGAGCTAATTTAACAGTCCTTACCTTGCACGCAGTCCCTTTTCGTTTGGAGCTCAAAGATGTGTGGAATGTTCTCTGATAAATATTCTACCATTTATCTGCCTATCTCATTAAGCTTCTTGGTCTGCCCATCTCCTAATACTCTTTGTCTTTATGCATCTTATTTATATGTTTTGGTAAGTACTGATGGTAAAGATGTGTGTGTGTGTGTGTGTGTGTGTGTATGAAAATATAAAGTTATATGAATGTGGTCTTTCCCTCTATCTCAAAGTCTTACTGTACTATACTCACCTATTTTCGAACACTTGTGGACCACAGGTAACTGAAACTGTAGTTAAAGAGGGAAACTACTGTATTGATAAAATGTTAGTGGGTACTTTTTAATGTTTAATGACATAGTCACTTAAAACTTGTCCTTTGGTATTTAGGTCAAGAAAACCACCATTATACAACTACCCCGCTTGTACATCTATTTTTCTGTGCATGCCAGGTACCCGGACCATTATGTCTATTATAAGCACTAGAGTTTTAGCCCTTCTTAATAGCCTGTTCCTCTCAGTGGATGGTATTTATGAAATACATACGTAAACATGGTGTGATGGGCCTGGTTTCTTCCCTGTATTTCGTTGAGGGAGTACATTTTGATGATGGGGGAATCTGAATGATATGGTAATGCTAATAAACATCATATTATGATTTTATAATACAACATTTGAGCAATGTAACTTTACAAAAGTCACTCAGCACCTCTGAGTACAGTTTCCTCTCATCTGTAAAAAGTGATCTTTGAATCTAGTCTAAAATATTTCAAGAGAAGCTCACATGAAATCAATAGCCTTTATAGGAATAAGATCCTGATGCTTTGTGGGATAATTAAATTCTCCATTTGCGCACTTAGTGCCATCTGTATTACCCAGTGCTACTCAACGCCAGGTTCATTTGGGTTTTTTCTCTCCCATTTTTGTTCATTTTTATCTATGTCTGATTCAAGTTTTCAAATCTGTTGATTTCCATGTCAATTGCATATAAAGTTCTGACCAGCAGTTAAAAGTAGTTCATGTCTTTTAGAACTTAAAATGAAGAAAATTTCGCTAGTTGATCTAAAGATGGTATCTTGTCCAGTTTGTGTAGGGTCTAAGTTGCTTTCCAGAACTTCAAATAACTTTAAAATTTCATAGGAGCTTTCATGAAGAAAAACTAAAATAGCATTTGTTGTTTTGCTTTTTAGCCAAATGTGCTGCTTTGAGGTTCTGGCGTATCTGTGATTATTCTTTTAAGTGTGGAGCAATAGGCCTGGGACTTGAAAGTGCAGCCATCTCTTTGCTTATTCTAGAGAAAACTGTTCAAACTGCCAATAATTTTAAGTTTGGAAAGATTTTTTTTAGGTAATAACTGCTTTTCAAAGTTATTTTTACTATTCTCAGCCTAGAAATAATGCAAACCAGATTGATTTGGAAGGAGCTGAATAGCCCCCTTTTCTGGAGCGCTCTTCCATTGTGAGGACTACAAGATCATCCCCAGCCCTAAGTTTGCAAGGTGGCCAGTACCTTCTCAGGTTGGATTTTTAAAATCACAGTTTTATGGAGATATATTCCCATACCATGCAATTTGCCCATATAAAGTATACAAGTCAGTGGTTTTCAATATAGTCACAGAGTTGTACAACTATCACAATAATTTTAGAACATTTTCATTACTCCAAAAAGAAATCTCCTTAGCAGCCGCTCATCATTTTCCCACAGCACTAGGCAGCCACTAATCTGTTTTCTGCCTCTATAGGTTTTCCTCTTGTAAACATTTCATGTAAATGGAATCATACAATATATGGTCCTTGGTGACTAGCTTCTTTCCCTTACAGTGTTTCAAGGTTCATCCATGTCATAGCATGTATCAGTACTCCATTTCCTTTTACTGCCATGTAATAGTCTACTTTCTGGAATACTACATGACAAAAATACCATATTTTGCATTTATCAGTTGATAGATGTTTGGGTTGTTTCTACATTTTGCTATTAATGAAAAAATTTGCTATAATTATATAATAGTCAAAGACTGGAAATAACCAGGTGTTGTTCAGTGAGCAAATGATTAAACAAATAATGATACATGCCATACCATAGAATAGCACTCAATAGTAAAAAGGAACCAATTATTAGCCAGGCCGTGGTGACATGCACCTGTAATCCCAGCTACTTGGGAGGCTGAGGCAGGAGAATCGCTTGAACTGGGAAAGTGGAGGTTGCAATGAGCCAAGATCGCCCACTGCACTCCAGCCTGGGCTACGGAGCAAGGCTCCATCTCAAAAAAAAAAAAAAGGGAACAAATTATTGATACAACAGTCTCTGTAAATCTTCAGTAAATGATGCTGAGTGAAAAAAGCCAATCCCCAAAGGTTTCCTATATTGCATATTTTCCTTTGTATTCCTTAAAGGACAATTACAGAAATGGATGATGTGGTTGCTGCTGATTGAAGAGGGAGTGGGAATGGGCCTTGCTATTACAGGGAAGCATGAAGAATACTTCCAGTGTTGGAGACCATCTCCATCTCGATGTGTCACTCAGTGTCCCGGCTGTGATACTGTCATGTAGTTTTGCAGTGTGTTGCCATTGGAAGAAACCGGGGAAGGGGGCATAAGGGACGTCTGTGTTATTTCTTATAAATAATTTTTTTGGAAAGGAAACAAAACAAAACTCTGCTGACTCTCTCAGCGTTCTGCCTGGAAATCCTAGCCAGCTGCACAGTTGTTAAGCATGCTTTCTAGTTTTCAAGTGAACACGTGCTTGCTAGTTTGTGTTCTCTCTCACGAAGCGACGTCACCCTTTCCCAGCCTCCAGCGGCAGTCTCCTCCTCACTGCCTTGTCAGCCTCCACTAACCGCATCCGCACTGCCTAGGCCCCAAAGCTAAGGCCACGTTTCCAGTTTTGTTATTATGGCACCAGTAACACCAGTTTTCACTGTAGTTATCTGTTGCTGTGTAAAACAAAAAAAAAAAACAAAGCTTTGTGTCTGTAACAACTTATTCTTTCTCATGATTCTGTATGTCGGCTGAGTAGGACCTCACCCCTCACCTGCTTTTACCTGGACTCATTCATGTCGCTGTAGCTAGCTGGTGGGGTCTGCTGGGAACCTGGCTCACTGGGGACAGCTGGGCCTCTTTCTCCTCATTTTTCATGATGGGCTTCTTCATGGTGTGGCAGCTCCATGACCCTCAAAGGCCTACTTTTGGAGGCTGTATAACGTCACTTCAGCTACATTCCATTAGTCAAAGCAAGTCACAAGTCCAAACCAGATTCAAGGGATAGAAAAATAGTCTCGACTTCTTAGTGGAATAAGTGGCAAGGTTATACTGCAGGGAAGCATGGAAGAATTCTTGAGGCTTTTTGTGTGTGGGGCTTGGGTTTTCTTTTCATAAATGTATTTTGTATCCTGTCTTACCTGTGAACAAACTTTAAAAATTCTTTGGTGAGGAAATAACATGGTATACTATAAAATTCATGAGGGCCTGAAAATTGTGCTATTAATATTTTCCTTTGACTGTGTTGATACTGGATTTGTCTTATATTGGATTAATGTTTACGTACATATTTTGGATTTTTTTTTTGCTTTGTTTTGAAATTATTTCAGACTTAAAAAAGAGTTGGCAAAAATAGTGAAAGAATTCCTGTTTGTCCTCCAATCAGATTCCCTAAATGAGAATATCTTCCATAACCACGTTGCAATGATCAGTTTCGGGAAATTAACATTGATGAAAATACTATTATCATATCTACAGATTCTATTTAAATTTCACCAATTGTCTCACTAATGTCCTTTTCCTGGTCTAGGATCTGATCCAAGATTACATGTTGCATTTAATTGTCACGTCTTAGTCTCCTTTGCCTTCTTTAATCTGGAACAGTTCCTTTGTCTTTATTTTTCATGACCTTGACATTATTGAAGAGTTTTGTAGAATGATCCTCAATTTAAGTCAGTCAATTGATTTGATTCAGAGGAACCTGGTCTGCTGTAGTTCTGCTTTCAAATGGTTGAATATACTGAAACATTGCAGAAAGATTACTCTTATCTGTGAATAATAATCCTAGGGGTTGGTTGGCTGATGGAATGAATAGAAATGTCATCATTGGCAGGATCTTTAAGTGGCTCTGTGTTCAGAGTATCCGTCTTATAGGTGCTTATTTTCAAAAATCCTCCCCAAAAATGTGCTTTCAGATATATAATTCATAGAATCATAAACAGCCCTTTACAATATTCTCAGAGAGTTTGAAAATGTTTTTATCTTTCTGCAACGCTGACTTTCGTATATTTTCAACGGGTAGACATTGTGCTATTTGCAAAGCCTTCTATCTAAACTAAGCAGATCGTTGTTACGTTTTATCTGTGACTAGCTACTTAAAAGTTCTTTTAACACCCATAATTCTCAAAGCAAATTGTAAACTAGTTTTCCATGAATACAGAAACTTTTTTCCTCATTCTGTCACCGAGACTGGAATGCAGTGGTGCGATCATGACTCACTGCAGCCTCAACCTCCTGGGCTCAAGGAATCCTCCCACCTCCACCTCCTGAGTAGTAACGACTACAGGTGCATGCCAACACACCTGGCTATTTAAAAAAAAATTTTTTTTTGCAGAAACAGGGTCTCACTATGCTGCCCAGGCTGGTCTGGAACTTCCAGGCTCAAGTGATCCTCCAACCTCAGGCTTCCAAAATGCTGCGCCTATAGGCATGAGCCACCACATCCAGCCTAAACTCTCTATTAAAAAAAAAAAATGCAAAAATGTGATTTACTGTAACAGTACTATTTTTAAAATATTAACGTAAAGAAATATGTAATAAGCTGCAATAAACATTTCTTCAAAAAAAATCAAGGAATCATTTCTTACCCTTCTCTAGCATGTATTCTTTCTCAATTAACATATCCTACCCCTTCTTTTCTGTTTCCTACCTGACCATAACTTAGAGTTTCTAGGTCATTGTTTTTTTTTGTTTTTTTTTTTTTTTTTTTTTTTTTTTTAGGGCATTGTTTTTCAAACTGTGGGTCACAAAGCTTTAGTGGATCATGAATCAATTTGACCAGCATTTATTAAAATGAAATAGATTAAAATAGAAAATACCAGAATGTACCACATAGTAAGGGGAAATGTCATGTCATTAATTTATTTCAGTTATAGGTCTTATATATTTGTATGTGAATACAGTATAAAATGTTTGAAAATCAGCTGGGTGTGTTGGCACGCACCCCTAGTCCCAGCTACTCGGGAGGCTGAGGCAGGAGAATCGCCTGATCCGGTGAGGCAGAGGTTGCAGTGAGCCGAGATCACGCTACTGCACTCCAGCCTGGGTGACAAGAGGAAAAACTCTATCTCAAAAAAAAAAAAAGTTTGAAAGCCACCATTCTAGAATGTTTCATCTATTTGTGTCTTGAACCTATTGTTTTTTAAACATACATGTTGGATAATTGTTATTTGCATAAGACTTTTAAAACTAGAATTTTGTATATGCATGATACCTTGTTTCTAATCTGCCAGCCAAAGGCTACATCAGAGGGAAACCCTTAGTGTTCACAAATTTTACAACCACTTTTTAAAATTTTGTTCTTTGTAGCATTTTCAAAGAATGTTGTTTAAGACTATTTTTTTCCTTAATGTAATTCAAACTGGCTCCTATACTAGCTCCTATTACTGTGAAATACTTAGAAAGTATGCCTGTGCATATGTGGTATCAAAAGTAGGAGTTAGAGGCCAGGCATGGAGGCTCCTGCCTGTAATCCTATCACTTTGGGAGGCCAAGGCAGGAGGATCATTTCAGCGCAGTTGGGTGCAGTGGCTCACGCCTGTAATTCCAGCACTTTGGGAGGACAAGATGGGCAGATCATGAGGTCAGGAGTTCGAGACCAGCCTGGCCAATATGGTGAAACTCTGTCTCTACTAAAAAAAAAATAGAAAAATTAGCTGGGTGTATTGGTACACACTTGTAGTCCCAGTTAGTTGGGGGGCTGAGGCAGGAGAATCGCTTGAACCCAGGAGGTGGAGGTTGCAGTGAGCCCAGATTGTGCCTGCACTCCAGCCTGAGCAACAGAGACTCCATCTGAAAAAAAAAAAAAAATAAACAAAAAAGCTGTGGATGACATTAACATGATTGAATGGATGACATTTCCGTTGCTCTCAAAATGTCAATTTCCAATTTAGTATTATAATCTAAGATCTTTTTATATGAAGAAAAAGTTGTTCTAATATTTTTGAGAAGCTACTTTTTAAAGTTGCACCTGTTACTCTGAGGGCAAAATGTAAAAGATCTGCTTGACCCATGTAAATTTTGAACTTAATAATGAATTTATCATGAATGTCCTTCTTTGTGTTTATTAATGCCGATAACAAGAGTAATCCACAGACTTGAAACATGAGCTCAGATGTCAGCCTAGGCGGGATTACCACTCCTCCTTCTCCCAGCATGCCTCACAAAGACAGATATTTTGGCCACGTCAATGAAAATGACCCAGAATAAATTAGGGAGAGGAACATGTCTCCTGATCTACAACAAGACTTCAGTATGATGGAGCAGAGGAAACGAGTTATTCAGATCCTGCGAAGTCCTGTGAGTTGAATTAGAAGGCTGTAATTTTTCTTGCTCTTTGGAAATACCGGTATGATAAGGCAGGTTTCTTAAACTACCCTCAGGTTGAAAGAGGGGTGGGGGAGGTGTGACCAGTTGCTTCTAGTCTTTCAAAGGAGTAATGGACATCTAACTTGTGTATTTGACTTGCAAAGCTTTAATGACAAACTAGTATTGTGTTTTGTGGTTTAAATTTTGTACGTTTTCTGGGTCTAGCAGTCTATTAAAGGAGGACAAATGATTTTACTTAATTCAAGGACACCCAATTTAGGCTGAATATTTAAAGAAAAGAAAGGCATGACTTAAGTCATGAGAAACAATAAATAAGTTAGGCATATTCCATGCACATGTTTCCTGTTTGCTTTGGGTACCCTGAGGCTCCGAGTGGCATGAGAAGCCTTAAGGTTTTTCAGGAAGTCCATGATTTGGCAGCCTAATATTACCTGTGCCTACTGCAGGCACACATGTGCATACACACTAAATTAACTCAATTAAAGTTAGATTATAGGCCAGGCTCAGTGGCTCACGTGTGTAATCCCAGCACTTTGGGAAGCCAAGGCAGGAAGATCACTTGAGCACAGGAGTTTGAAACCAGCCTAGGCAGCATAGGGAGTCCTTGTCTCTACAAAAAAATTAAAAATTTAGCCGGGTGTGGTGGTGTGCACATGTAGTCCCAGATACTCCTGGGAGGCTGAGTCAGGATGATCGCTTGAGCCTAGAAGGTCAAGGCTGCAGTGAGCAGTGATTGTGCCACTGCATTCCAGCCTGGGCAACAGAGTAAGAGCTTGTCTCAAAAAATAAAAAATTCTAAGCTAAAAGTCCTGCCTGCACAGTAATAGACAGACTTCGCGAATCATATACAAGTGATCTGTTTTCTTATAAAAGCTCAGTGGAAATATATTAATACATGATGGAAAATGAAAGAACAGCTTGATTTAATTGTAGGGTGCCTTGGGAGCAGCAAATCTGTAAAGTTTTTATTTTATTTTTTTTTTTACTTTTTGCCCCAATTTTCCTCTCTAGTAATTTTGAGGTAAAACATCCAGATGTGGATATTTAAAATTCATCTCTGATGTCTCCAGTGTTTATCAGTATTTTTACCTGAGTGTAAGTTAGACCTTACTGATAAATCAGCCAACATGGAGTGTTCTTTTTCCTTTCTTTCTTTTTTTTTAGCATTAATTGAAATAATTTTGTCAGGTCAGTTTTTTTTTTTTTTTAAATCAAATTGGTTCTCTTTTCTGTGACTTAAATATTTTATCTCCTGCCATTTTCTCCTGAAAGTTCTGACCTTGGATACAGAACCTTACAGTGTGATGTCTCAAGTGAATTCTACTTTTGGTTTATAGTGTTCAGGAATATGGGAGTATTTTTTTAAAAATGCAAAAATGTGATTTACCGTAAGAGCACATTTTTCAAATATTAACATGTTTCTTACTCAGAGTAATTAATTACTCAGAGTGGAATTCCCCATTGGTGTTGGACTCACCTCTGTGACTACATTCACAAGGACACAACAAAAATGATTTCCCAGGGCTACTTCAGGCCGCTCTATGCCTTGGTGCTAATTCTGATACACACGTTGGAAACCTAATATCACCCCAACCTGGGCATCATGAATCTTAGCCTGCATGAATCTCAAATCCTGGAATCTTTCACACTTTTAGAAGTCCATTTTCGTCCATACCTTATGAATTCAAAGTTTGTAGCCTCACTCCCTCGGCACTGATAGGTATATAAAATAAAAGGGTGTGAGGTTCAGGTAAGGGTTTTAAGGCACCCCCTCCCTAACTTAAACATTTTGCTTTTCACGTAGTGATTTTTTTACCATACTTCTTGGACCTATGTTTGTAGAGCTGTTGCAACTATAATGTTCTGGGGGCAAATTAAGTTGTCAAGTAAGATTTTGTTTGAGTTGAAGAATTCAATGACTTTTTAAAAGTTTATAACATTCAATAAAGAGGAATTTATTTAAAGAAAATAAATCTTACCTAGTAGATTATGGGCAGGCCTAATTACACAGGAGGAATTTCTCATTCAAGTAATTGATAAGACTGTTTTCTAGCTAATAACCTTTGAAATGCATCTTTGCTACCTTAACTCAGTCAGGATTGAGATCAGATTCTTCACTTTATCTCTAGGAAAATGAAAAGAAACTCTTAGTATTAATTGAGCACTGAACTACCTACTCAGGGAGAATCTAGAAATGTGAAAGACATGGTTTCAGTCATCAGATAATATGGTAGAGTAGGAAAATAGTTAAACAGTCAGTCATACAACCGGTACCCTAAGTATAGTGTAGGGAAATGTGCCCAGTGAGGTGCAGAAGAGAAGAAACAGAGATCCCTCCTAACTTGGATGGTTAGGAGACTCCGCGGAGAAGGCAGCATTTATGATGCGTTGGATAAAGGATAAGAGTTCATCAGGAAGAAGAACAACGGAAGTCAATACTTCCGTTAGATGAAATAGATCGAGCGGGGATAGAGAAGTGCAAGTTGTGATCAGAGAAGGCTGCATGAACCTCATAGGCCAGACTAAAGCACCAGGTGGTGGTAATGGCAGATAAAGCGAAAAAATTTCATAGCAGACTGTGGAAATTTTGGAGTACCGAGCCATTTTGTCGTAAGTTAGGAGTCAGTACATTTTCTAATCATTACCTATTTTGTTTACACGGTTTTTAATAAAAGTGTTTGCTTTGGATCTGGGTTCAAATTTTGCTCTGCCTGTCGCTTACTAGCGATGTGACATCAGGAAGCTCATGTAACTTGAGCTTCAGTTTCCCTGTTGGGAAACTGCCTGATGGGGAAAATGCCTCACACAGTTGTGACAATTAAATAAAATAAGAGCATGCAGTACAACATCTAGCACGTAGTAGGCAGCTATTTTTTGGAAATTATATATTTATTGCTAATTTGAAGTACGTTATGCTTTTGTGGCAACACCTTGAAGATTTTAATTCCTTAGACTGTATTTTGGTTTTTGAAGGTCTTGAATCTGTCACCCTGATGGCATTCTGATTTATTCATCTTCACAAAATTTAACAACTACCACTACCTCCTCTTCTATGCTCTTCTGTATCTGAGAAAGAAGATATCGTTTACGCAATGGTTTTGTGTATATGCTGTTTGATCTTCTAACCCAGCTCTTCTCTAGTGGAGACTCCAGGGAACTGTTGGCTGATCTGATTGAAGAAGCCCAGTATGTGGCCTTACCACCCTGTTTATAAATTTTCTCATTATGTTTTGATGAATTCTTAGCTACAAGAGGGCAAGTGCTCAGCCTGGGATTCCAGGATCACCATAATCTGCTGCCATATCTATATATTTTTTTTTTTTTTTGCTTTATCTACCATGGCAATCTAATGCTCTAATCTAGCCCAAGAGGTTTATTCAACAGTTCAGATCACAACATGCCTGCTACCTTATTAGGTGTATTTGGTTTCAGACATATAATCCAACTCTGATTAAAATTAGGAAAAGATCCTGTGCCCAGGTGACGGTTCCAGATTTGAATCTTTATTCCATTTACTTATTAGCTTTGTAACCTGGAGCAAATCATTCTCTGGCTATCACAGGACTTTGTGGTGAGACGCAAATGGATTAACTATAAAGGATTATTAACATTGAACTTTACTAAAAACATGATTATCTATCTCAAAGATAAATAAAAATTTTATTCTAATATTTTAATGGAAGCTCAATAAATTTACTGATAAATTTTAAAAATCAGCTGACATTAGTAATTACATTAGTAATTTTATATATTAATCTTTATATTAGTAATTTTTACACTTACTGTTTTATGACTTAGGTAATTATCTGAACAATATTTCAGAAACGTTTGAGACATGTACAAATGAGTTATAAATGTTCATGACACAATATTAAACCTTTTTTGCACTGGAAGGATTCTTATCGGTTGAAGCACTGTCAATTGTCAAAAAGGCTGGGGGGATTTCACACACTTTGATAACTGTTTTTTTTACCTCTACTGCATAAAAGCCGTTTGTCAGCCTTAAAGGAGAGATTCGTATTTTTCCTCTTACTCTTAATTTGATTTCAGAAGGGCTTACACATCCCTCTGTGACACCACAGATATCCCAAAGGTTTAGAATGGCACTCGCATGTTGTGGGATATATGGAAATGAAGGAAGCATTTTCACTGATGTAAAAAAGGCATTGGACCTGTGTCCTTGCCTCTGGCATTTACTAGCTGTGTGTCATGAACAGGCTTTCAACCTTTCTTTTTTAACTTTCTTATCCCACCCAGCAGAAGTTTCTCAGCAGTTTAATAAATAGTTGTGATTATCTTGAGCACCTGGTTGATTTTTAATCTTAAAACCTCTGTAAAGCAGTAGACTGAGCAGGCTGTCTTAATTCATGTTGGCTGCCCCAGTTGAGCTAAAACTTGTCCCATCTCCCGCAAATGCATACAGTTTTATGGCATTCATTTTGTATTTTAACCTCATTCCTGGCTCTGCCTATCCTCTTTATGCCTATTTTCTCTTCAGCTTTATTTTTCTTACTTATATTTATTTTTGTAGCACTTTAATCTATGCAAGCTGCCTTAAATTTTTCCTGGAAGGACATGGGTGCAGGACATTTAATAAAATAGATAATGCCCACTTTTCAAAGCTACTGTAATATATGTAACGAGTGATACACATAGTAGGTATCATTAATTTGTTTTTTTTAATTGAATCAAAGAATATTGGTTATAACGACTTTGAAGTGAGAAAAGTTCAAATCGTTTAATTTTGAAGGGAAGATAGTTTCAGAAGAGCAGACTGGCCCATTGCCATGTGTCCAGAAGTCTTCTGTACTTTCTATAAAGATAAACAAGGATATCTGGAAGATGTTTTTTCTTTCAGCCTTCAGCCTGGTAAAATAGTCATGTTACTCATCTGTATGGAGGCCTCCACCTATCTTGTTTACAGCTCTCAGCCATCTTATCTTCACGGGGTCTTGGGTGAACAAGAAAACTCCCTAATGGAGTTTTCTGGTTTATGTATTATGTCTTTGTAGAGGATATTTTACAGGACAGTTGTTCTGGTTTAAATCACATATTTAAATGAACTAGATATAGTCAATGGAACTAGATGTTTTGAATGTTTATTGTGTGAATGATTTACACTTAGCAATCCTTGCATTTGTAAAAGGAAAAGCCATATTTAACTGGTGTAAACTGTTCTATGAACTTAGGAATCAAACGTGGTCACAATTAGTATTTTTAAAACTTAATCACTCAAATATCCACTTGCCTTATTAGCAGAAAGTACACCACCTTCCTCTTGGAATTTCTGCTTTTCTCTGAATTCTTCCAAACACTTTAGTGACTTACACGGAATGGGTTCGTCAGCGGCTTCCATATCCAAGATGGGTGTGGGGTGTGTATCCACGCATCTGTATGTGCGCATGTGAGGGAGACACACTACAGTCTGCTCAGCCACCACTGCCCCTGTACTTCCCTGCCCCATGCTAGAGTGTTGAAAACCAGTCTTAAGCCGTCCAACAGGAGCTACAGGCTCGCTGTTTACCCAGATGTTTGTGCAGGCCACCACGGTGCATCAGGGAAGGATCTTCCTGTGCTAAGCACAGTTGGGATGTTCCATGTTGCCTATGGATGAGCACCCAAGATTACAGCTATTGGCACCCAGCTCTTTCAGTTCACATCATGGACACCTGTCAACTATTGTTCTAAGTGTGCTGCGAACAGCGAGTCAGGACTGGTCCTACGTCTACCACCTCATACCCTTAGAACCACATTTCCCCTTACCATCATAAGCTCCTACGCCATTATTTTATTTTATTTTTTAAACTTCCTGGCCAGGCATGGTGGCCGAGAGGGGAGGATCACTTGAGATTCAGGAGTTTGAGACCAACCTGAGCAACATGGTGAAACCCCATTTCTACTAAAAATACAAAAATTAGCCAGGTGTGGTGGCATATACCTATAATCCCAGCTGCCTGGGAGGGTGAGATAGGAGAATCACTTGAACCTAGGAGGTGGCGGTTGCAGTGAGCTGAGATTGCGCCACTGCACTCCAGCTTAGACAACAGAGCGAGACTCCATCTCAAAAAAAAAAAAAAAAAGTTCCCTAGACCTCTGGGAACTTAGATGGAGCCTCTAGAGATTCACCCTTCTCAAGGAGGTTTTCTCAGTTATCTCCCGGGTATTTATACCTACCCTTTGTGGAGGTGGTGATTCCAAAATAATTTTCTGCCTTCTCCTTCATAGGCAAAGGGGGGAAAATGGAACTAACTTCTGCCAGGGCATCCTGCTACATATGTAACTAATACCAAATGGAAGAGCAAGGGTTAAGTGATTTATATTGCAAGAGCCTCCATCTTTAAAATGAAGTAGACATGACCAAGAGAACAAATGACGAACTCAATACATAAGTGTTGTTGGATGTGATGGAAAGTCAGAACCAATTATTTGTGATGTGAAGGATTGGGAGAAGTTTCAGATGATGAACCATGTTAGTAACTCGAAAGTTACTGGAATGTGTTCTCTTACTGTTCAGGGTTTTGATCTATATAAACACTGTTTCTGCCAGCACCTCACCTCATTGCACCCCCAAAAAGATACAGCAGAACTCCAGAATATGGAACCCAAAGTCCCATTTTAAAACTGTCATTTATCACAGTGTTGCAAAAGAGTAATTGGAACTCAACTCTTATTAATTTGCTTTCAGAGTTTATGGAGCTGAGGAATTGCCATGGAAATCATCAAATGGAAACCATGATTTAGTGTGTCTTAGTAAAAACTTTTGCCATTGAGTCACTCTGTATTCAAAGTTGTGCCCCATTCACATGGGGACTCTGTCCTAGCTAAGTCACCTTTTTATGCAGCAGTTTCTTGGCGCTTCAGTTGTCTATTAATAAGGGGAGTCTTATCTGTGCCTATCTAGTGCAGATATTATATCTCATTTTCTTTGACATTAAGAATGCCTAATGGTTCCCCCCATAAAACCAAACTTCTTGCTGCTGCTTCCAATGCTTTGATTTTATTATTTTGTGTTTTATATTTGTTTTTAAATAGTAGAGGTAAAAGCTATTCAGAAGAGAGATGGGGGAAGATTGGTTGTATTGGAGCAAGTTACGTTTGGGCCATTCTGCTGCAAGTGAGATGCGCATGCTCAGTCTTTATTTGTGTGGATTATAGGCCTTTCGGGAAGACTTGGAACGCCTTATTCAAGAACAGATGAAGAAAGGCCACAACCAACTGGATTGCTAGCATTACAACAGATTGCAGATGACATCGTGACCAGTTCTTTCTCGGGTTTTTCTTCACCTGCCCTCAGTATGTCAGTTTTGGAGAATTTTGCATGTTATCATTTTACCTCCACTTGGGAACACTGTAATCTCTAGCAGCATAGTCTGCTCAGGTTCAGCCCTTAAGTTGATAACATCTAATACTTAGAGTAACGTAGTGTTAGAACCTCCTACTTTCTTATCAACCAGGCATTTACTACACTTTATACAGATGAGAAGATGAAATAAGACATGGCCCTGGGCTGGGACCTGTGGCATGTGTCGGTAGGCCCAGCCACATGGGAGGCTGAGGTGGGAGGATCACTTGAGCCCAGGAGTTCAAGACCAGCCTAGCAACAAAGTGAAAACTCTGTCTCTCTTTTAAAATAATAAATCCGATTTTAATGTGGCTGAACATAAATCATATCACAATCAGATTTGAAAGTTTGGGTTTTATTCCTAACTTTGCTGGGAAGCGATTTTAAGCAGAAAGGTGATTTTAAAAGACCACTCTATTTTCTGTGTGAAGAGTGAACTGGGAGATTTCATAGTATTATTAACAAAACTAGAAGAGTCCAGATTTGGGGATCTGGTTTGGCTTGGGAAACGGAGGAAGCTCAGCTTTGGGCATGCTCCGTTTGCATTGCCAAGGCATTGCAGCAGCTGGAAACGCAGTCACAGAGCTCAGGAGAAAGACGTGGCAGACGGCCATAGAGAAGTAGTTCTCAAAGCTGCGGACGTTGATCAAACAGTCACACAAGAGGGTATGGGCCGACAGGACTCCAAAGAGAGAACCTCAAAAGCTCACAGAGGAAGACCAGTCAGGGAAAACAGAAATAGTAAAAGAAGCTGTCCTGCAAGTGTCCTGGATTCCACGGCAGGATCGAGAAGCTACAGGAGACCTTGGCCTGCTGGCTGGAACGCACACAGGCATGGCAGCAGGAAAGCCATGTGCCGCTGTTCGGAGGTCAGGAAATAGCAACCAGCTTGCCTCAAATACTTACGCTGTGTTGTGAAAAGCGGAAGTCCAAGCTGGGAAGGTTAGGGGAGAGTAGGAGACAGGTTAATGGCTGACTCTAAAATTCTGTCAGAAATTACGCTATTTTGTATGGCTTATGTATTAAAACTGTTCAGATTACTTCAAAACACCTCAATTTAAAAGGTCTTACACTGAAATGTTGATTCTCTTTAAAAGTGCTTGCTCGTATTCTCAGGTTAAAAGCAGTGCTTTAGAAAACTCAATGGCTTTATGCATAAGTAATTTACAAAGAAAGGGGCTGCAGTCAAGGACAAGAATGAGGCTGATTGCAGCGATCCACACACGAGTTAAGGCCTGAACTCAAGTGTGTACAGCAAGGGACCTTACGAAGAAAACAGTCATAGCATGTGGTGACAAATTATATATGGTAACCCAGGAGAGATTAAGAGGTAGAGGTTACTTGGAGTATGAGCTCGTAGGAATGGTAATATCAATATTAGAAGCAAAGTAAGGAGAAGAGAGAAGGTAAGAAAAACTAGGAAAGAGAAGAAATGCCCTGTGATATTATTTGTAATATCTAAGGGCAGATATTATTTCTAATATGACTGTGGGTATACACTGTGTGTGTGAGCATTCACTTGATATTATTCATAATATCTAAGGGAAGATATTTCTCCAAATACCACAGTGAGTGTACACTCTGGGTGTATATTCTTTGATACTGTTTGTAATATTTAAGGGGAGATATTTCTTCTAGCATCAGAGTGGGTGTACACCCTGTGATGTGTTGCATAATATCTTCACCATGCTACTGTTAATACCACAGTGGGTGTACACCCCATGATGTTGTGCGTAGTATCTTCGCTATATTACTGCTGATATCACAGTGGTTTTACACCCTGTCTGTACTGACATAGTGTGTCAACACTGGATATTTTATTAATATCATAGTGTTAACACTAGATATTACAAATATGATGAAAATGTTATTAATATTGTGTTAATACTGTAACATTTATGTTATAAATGTCATAGACATTTTATTAATATCATAGTGTTTTATCACTAGATACAATAAGTATCATAGATGTTTCATTAATATCATAGTGTATTAACATAGTATGTTATCACTAAATATAAATATCATAGACATTTTATTAACATCATAGTGTGGTAATACTATGTGTTAACACTGATGTTATTATAAATATTTTAGATATTTTATTAATATACTGTGTTATATTATCTACATGTATACTATATATGTATGAATTATCTCTGGAAAAATCTGATAACATTAATTATATCTGGGGAGGCTACAAGAAGCCAAGGCTGACGAGAAACCCAGTATAAAATTTCACTTTATACTTCTTGTTGTTACACAAAAAACCTATTTTTCCCTCACCTCCCCCCACAATTCCCTCCAAAAAAATACTTTACCATAACCATTTAGTGCTTAAAAAATTACCCCAATCTTTTTTGTCTATTTCTCACCTGCCTTCTGTGTGCAGGCCCCTCCTGTGTGTGACATCCCATCTTAGAAGACCCTGAGAGGTAAGTGTTGTGGACATTCAGAGAACCAGAGCCCACTTGCTTTCCTGATTCCCACTCTAGAAGATGTGGGTGTGAAGCCTTCCTTAAAGGTTTGCTGTGGAAATGAAATAAATTAGTTTATGTAAAGTACAGGAACATGGAAGGTGCTTACTAAACGTTATTCAGCTTCACTTTCTCTGCCTTGGCCCTCTCATACCCACTCCTGATTTTAGGCGATTGGGGGAAAATTCCCGTTGAACATCATACTGTACTAACAGAGACCGTTTGAGAGTTAGATTCATCTCTTTCCCATTTGAACAGCAGAAAGAAGCCCGAAAATCAAGCCCTCTCCTTGTTCTATACCTTGTCATTTTGTTGCTAGTGTCACCAGCCAAAGAGAGAGGAAAGTTTCTTGGTGCAATTAAAATCTTATTATAGGCTGGGTGGGGGTAAGGGGGCTCATGCCTGTAATCCCAGCACTTTCAGAGGCCAAGACGGGAGGATCACTTGAGGCCAAGAGTTCGAGATCAGGTTGGGCAACATAGTGAGACACCCTATCTCTACAAAAATAAAATAAAAATAGTCAGGCATGATGGCATGCATCTGTAGTCCCAGCTACTTGGGAGGCTGAGGCAGGAGGATCACTTGAGCTAAGGCTTTCAGGCTGCAGTAAGCTATGATCATGCCACTGCACTCCAGCCTGGGCAACAGAGCAAGACTGTCTCTCTGAAAACAAAAAATTGTTGTAGAATATAGAGTTGAAAAACTTTTCTGGAACAAGAAATCTCTCATTTTAGATACTCATTCATTCACTCATTCAATAGTGTACTGAATGCCAGGAATTTAATGGTGAGCAAAATAGACATGGTCTCTGCCTCCTGAGGCTCAAGATCCCTCCCTCTATTTTTAAAAATCAGGTTTATTGAAGTATAACTGATGTACAGTAAAATTTACACTTTTCAGTGGAAACTTCTATGGGTTTTGGCAAATGTGTAATCAACATAATTTAGATCTGGAACATACTGTCTCGCCCCTCCCAATTTTCTTGGGCTTCTTTGGAGTCAACAGCTCTCCCCAACCTCTAACCCCTGGCAACCAATGATCTGTCCTCTGTCCGTATGGATTTGCTTTTTCCAGAATATCATATAAATGGACTATTACATGATGTCCTAGCTGCTTCCACACAGCTTAGCTGCTTCCACATAGCTTAACATTTGAGATTCATTCATGCTGTTTTGACTAGTATTGCTGAGTGGTATTCTGTGGTACCAATGGATCTTCTTTTTACTTGGAGACAGAGTCTTGCTCTGTCACCCAGGCTGGAGGGCTGTGGTGCGATCACAGTTCACTGGAGCCTCCACTTCCTGGACTCAAGTGATCCTCCTGCCTTAGCCTCCAGAGTAGTTGGGACTACAGGCGTTAGCCACTGTGCCCAGCTCATTTTACATTATTTTGTAGAGACTGGGTCTCAATATGTTGCCCAGGCTAGTCTCAAACTCCTGTACTTGAGCGATCCTCCAGCCACAGCCTCCCAAAGTGCTGAGATTACAGGTATGAACCACCATGCCTCACCTCAGGTAGACCATTTTGATGCCATGCTGGAGACAGAGAAAGAAAGAAAACAACTCACTTTGACCAAATTGGCCCGTGATGATAGAATTCAGTGGCTGAACTACATTAATTTTCCTCCCATGGGGCCGAGTCAGGTCTGGGAACACAATCAGCTGTAATAGGAAGATAAAATATCACTTCTTGCATCTGAATCTGCGGATTGTGAAACTCACATTCACTTTGGTGATTACCATTTCTGTCTTTTTGTGTTGGACAAGATGGCCCCAGCTGGCCTGTAAGTGAGCAAAGGCCCCGCTAAAGGTCCCTCTCTCCGGGCTTTATGACACCGATGCTGAGTCATAGAGGTTCTGCCAGTCCCTAAGAGAAGCACTTTCCCCTTTCCTGGTGATGCCTTAGGCCCCTTGAACAGAGTTTTGCCCGAGTGGGGCTCAAGGGAAGGATGGAGTTTCTTGGGACCACTCAAACTGCGAGTTACTGTAGCCCCAAGAAGAGCTGTGGCTTGACCTCGCTGCCGGCCGTACAGGCTCCAGTGATCCAGGAGTGCTACCAGCCCTACTACCTGCCCGGGTACCGCTACCTCAATTCATGGAGGCCTAGCCTCTTCTACAAGATCTCCAACGTCCAGACCTGCCCAGATGAGACCCCCAGCACCCTGCGGCCGCCCACCGTCCTGCCCGCGCTCCGCTCTGCACTCTTCTCCCGCTATAGCCCCCACGACTGGGACCAGTCCAACCAGCTGCAGGTGCGTGGGGCTGAGGCCTCCCGGCTGTGGGCCAGCCGGCTGACTGATGACTCCATGAGGCTCTTGCAGGACAAGGACCAGCTGACGCACCAGATGCAGGAGGGCACCTCCCGGAACCTGGGCCAGAGGCTGTCGGACATTGGCTTCTGGAAGTCAGAGCTGAGCTACGAGCTGGACAGGCTTCTAACTGAGAACCAGAGCTTGGAGATGGTCAAAAGGCGGCTGGAGTGCGCGGCGGATGAGGTGAACTCCCCGTTGCAGGTGAGTACAGGGGCAGCGACAGGGCTGTGACCGTGTGATGGGGATACTGCGTGCTCATTCCACATCTCTTAACTGAAGATCAAGGTGGCAGGCTCCTTGCAGGTTGCTTTGAGCTGCATCATCGTATATACGATCAGTAATACAATCTCAGTCAATCCAGGATCATCCCAGTCAAATCAGGGTTTCTTGGACTGAATAGAATTTCCTTGTCTCCTTGAGGCTACATCAAAGTTGCAGGGGTTTCATGGAGATATTGTGTGCACACTTATGCACGCCTCAGCATGTGTGTATGTGCATGTGCATGCATGAGCATGTGTGTGTTCTGGTCCTGAGAGCACATACTTCAAACAACTGCCTCATTTATGTTTTACACAGAGTCTCGCTCTGTCAACCAGGCTGGAGTACAGTGGTGTGATCCTGGCCCACTGTGACCTCCACAGTGGGTTCAAGCGACTCTCATGCCTCAGCCTCTCAAGGAGCTGGGATTACAGGCACCCACCACCACGCCCAGCTAATTCTTGTATTTTTAGTAAAGGTAGGGTTTCACTATGTTGGTCAGGCTGGTCTCAAACTCCTGGCCTCAAGTGATCCACCCACCTCAGCCTCCCAGAGTGCTGGGATTACAGGCATGAGCCGCTGCACCCAGCCCAGAACTGCTTCATTTTTCCCCATAATACTTAACATCCTCTAACATGCTCTACACTTGATTGAATACTAGAAGTAGGATAGTCTCCATCAAGGTGGAGATTTTTGCTTGCTTTGTCACTGATGTATTCAAGACTGCTATTCAGTGCAGGGCACCTGTGTGTCTTTGTGGGTCCATGGTGACCAATGTCGGTGCTGACTGATGTTGTTGACGCTAACATTTTGAATGTATTCCCAGCCTAGGACAGGGCGAAGCACAGAGTAGGCATTCAATAAATATATGTTGCATACATGAGTGAATATCTAAATGTGGACTGGGCATGGTGGCTCGTGCCTGTAAACCTAGCACTTTGGGAGGTGGACCGCTTGAGTTCAGGAGTTGGAGACCAACCTGGCCAACATGATGAAACCCCATTTCTACTAAAAATACAAAAATTAGCTGGGCATAGTGGCACATGCCTGTAATCCCAGCTGCTTGGGAGGCTGAAGCAGGAAAATCACTTGAACCCAGGAGGTGGAGGTGGCAGTGAGCTGAGATCATGCCACTGCACTCCAGCCTGTGCCACAAAGCAAGACTCCATCTCAGAAACAAACAAACGAAAAAGCTAAATGTGGACATTTCTGACACTTCTTTGGTCTCCCAGCCTCCAGTCATTTTCCTGCCCAGTTAGGATTGCTTTTGGCTGCATGTAACAGATATGCGACAACAATGGCTTAGCCAAACAGGAATTTATTTTTCTGTCATAAGGAAAATTCCAGAGGGAGACAGATCAGGCGGCTGCAGCCTCAACTTGGTGCCAGAAGGGACCCAGCCTCCTCTCTTTCTGCTCTGCCACCCACAGCATGTTGCCCTACAGTTTCCAAGGAGGTTTCGTATTTTATATTGCAAGTCCCTGCGTGCCAGGGGCCTCTTGATATTCTCATTCAAGGCAGGAAGGCAAGGGTAGAACAAAGAGCAGACGCAGCAAGGGGCACCATCGCTTTTTATCAGGGGACATCTTTTCCAGAAGGTCTGCCATGTGTTTCCATTTTTAGCCTGTTTGCCAGCATTTGCATGGGCTTTCTGGCTGCAAAGGGGTCTGGATAAGTGAATGTTTCTCACTGCATCCAGGAGAGAATCATGGGAGGGGTTGAGCAGACACTGGATAAGGGACCAGCAGCACCTACGGGAGCTGACCTTGGCCACACAGGATGATGACCGGCTGCTCATTGGAGTGTGTGGGGAACTCAGAACCTCTTGCCTGGAAGCCTCCTGCAGCTACAGGTGCTTCTGTAGGAGAGTTCCTGCCTCCGGATTCCCTTGGGAGACACGGCATAGGTTTCCACCACTCGGATTTCCAAACCCATGGATGCAGAGAGTGGGAGGAGGGGTCCTCTGTCTCCCTAACCACACCCCCGGATTCTCCCTGGGAAGGAGGACGGGCAAGGCTGCTTCTCAGAGCCCCACTGCAGCATCCCCAACCTACTGCTCTCCCTCCCACTCTCTTCTCACGCCCCCATCCTTTCTGGAAAGTCTGGTTCTGACTGGCCACATGTGGCTTTCTCTGATCAGCCACATGGCGGCAGGGGGACCAGCAACATCACAGTTCTATCTCACGGGCTGCCCCCACAGTCCAGGCAGCCTCTCCCTGCGCAACGCCCTCCACCTCCTTCCTGGTCTCCCAATTCCTGCTCTCTTCTAATCCATTGTCCTCACAGCAGCTGCTAGTTCCCTTCATGGCTTCCCAGAAATTAACATCTTCATTCTCAAATTCCTTCCTCGCCCCATAACCCCTGTCCCTGCTATTGCTCTAGCCTCGCTTCCTCTACTCCAGTGCCAATGGCTTCCTGTCTGTTCTTCTGCTGACCTCAGAGCCTTTGCATCTGCTATTTTCCCTTCTGGTGCATTCCTACCCAGCTCTGCATCTCTGCTTCTCATGACTCAGTCCTTCTCCACCTTAGAGAATTCCTCCCTGACCACTCTGCTGGTTACTCCTCACCCACTCACATGACCCTGAATATTTTCATCCTGGCCCTCATCCTGGCCCTTCACACAGTTGGAAATGATTGAGTTTCTGGTTTGTTGTTATTATCGTTTGAGACAGGGTCTTGCTCTGTTGCCCAGGTTGGAGTGCAGTGGCATGATCTTGGCTCACTGCTTGACCTCCTGGAGTCAAGGGATCCTCCCACCTCAGCCTCCCAAGAAGGTGAGACTACAGGCACGCACCACTACCCCTGGCTAAGTTTAAATTTTTGTAGAGATGGGGTCTCACTATGCTGCCCAGGCTGGTCTCCAACTCCTGGGTTCAAGTGATCCTCCCAGCTTGGCTTCCCAAAGTGTGGAGATCACAGGCACGAGGGAGGCACTGTGCCCAGTCTGACTGAGTTTCTCATGGGTGTTCTCTCCCCTAGGAGAACACAGGTTGTGTGAGAGCCTGTGTTCTCCTAGAGGACTGTCAGCCTGGTTCATTGTGCTATCCTCAGCACCTCAGCAGAGCATGACTCCGAGAAGGGGCTCTGGAAATCCTTGTGGCACGGGTCAGTGAGTTTCTGAGTTATCAGATACATTTGCATCCTGACATTCAGACCTTGACACCCTGCTTCCTTCTGCTCCGGGCCCTTTGTGACATCACGGGCTGGTTTGCCAATCACTGTTGTTTCTCAGCTCCCTATCATAGAGAGCCCCTGAAAAGCCCCTTCTCCTGTCCTCTCTTCTGCTCTGCCCAGGTCTGCCTGAGAGTTGTAAGGCCCAGGACTGTGTGGCAGGCTTGTCCTGACCACCTCCCCAAACTGTCCCTCCACTGGGAGATCTGCAAAGAGGAGTTTTCAGCCGGGCGCGGTGGCTCACACCTGTAATCCCAGCACTTTGGTAGACCGAGGTGGGTGGATTGTCAGAGGTTGGGAGTTCAAAACCAGCCTAAGCAACATGAAGAAACACCGTCTCTACTAGATGTACAGAATTAGCCAGGAGTGGTGGCGTATGCCTGTAATCCCAGCTACTCCGGAGACTGGGGCAGGAGAATTGCTTGAAACCAGGAGGCAGGGTTTGCGGTGAGCTGAGGTCACGACTCTACTCCAGCCTGGGCAATTAGAGCAAAACTCCATCTCAAAAAAAAAAAAAAACAAACAACAACAACAAACAGGAGTTTTCACGAATATTCACAGGTAATATTTGTAGACAGTGTACTCAGTGATTGACACCTGTCAAGCCACCTTCACCTGCACAATGAACCTGTAAGACAGGCACCAATATGGCACCCATCTGCAGAGGAGGACGCAGCCAGAGAGGTTAAGCAATCTGCTTAAATGCACGCAATAAGAAGTGGCTGAGCCCTGACTGAAATCAGAAGAAAAACTGCATGGAGGATGGCAGCCAACACCATCTTATCTGAAATTATTATGGAATTTTACTGTATGTATTATTGTCTTTTGGGAAGGCTTGGGGCTGCTGATGCAGTTATGGGAATCAAAATTGGTCCTTGGGACGATACTTTATCCTGCTTTCTCTGCATGGGCCTTACGTCTCTGGATGCGTTGGTCATATGGCAACTCACAGCTCACATCGGGGACGAAGGGGAAGCAGAAGCCCATCTAATGCCCAGTAAAGAGGTCACATGGAGCAGCCAGGTTTCTGGAAGAAAAGAACAGATTGTGACAAGGATGGATGCGAGTCTCTTTCTGTTCAGGGTCTGCAAACAGACGCAGGGAGAATATACTCTTTCCCCTGCTTCCCACAGGTTGCCTTGGAGTGTCTGTACCATCGAGAGAAGAGGATTGGGATTGATTTGGTCCATGACAACGTGGAGAAAAACCTTATTCGGGTAAGGCATCTCCTGGGTCTGCCCAGTACCGTAAAGGAGGCAGGAAGGCCAGCAGATCAGAGAGATTACTGAGCTACCTGTCAGGAGCAGAAGCCACATGTGTCACCCTGTGCAAAGTTAGGGCTCAGAAAGCATGGGTGGATGCCTAGTTTGCAGTTTAGGAACAGGGAGAAATGGAGTTATTTGACCCTCAGTCTTTTCATCTCCCAAAACGGACATGATAATAATACACCAATAATAATAATGAAAGCTAGTGTTTCTTGAGCACCTACTATATGTCATAGGCTGTACTACTTCATATGCATTATTTAATGTAATGATAAAATAATCTATAAGTGAGTGCTTGGCACATAGAAGGTGCTATTTTTTTTTAATTCTAGGAGTCTATAAAAAACAGTAGGGCAAAAAAAGGTGGAGCCTCCACAATCAACCCTTCGCTACCTGGTCCTGGGGTCATGTGGGTTGAGGCAGAAGCTCCACACTGACATTTCCCCTCCTGGGGTCAAGAGTGGTCGGTGGGAGGGGAGGGGAGAGGTAAGGGCTCTGGCCGGAAACACGAGGCTGTCAGGTTCTAAGAGGCACCGCTCTTTCTGACATTTTTCATTTCAGGAAGTAGATTTACTAAAATGTTGCCAAGAACAGATGAGAAAATTGGCTCAAAGAATTGACATGCAGATGCGGTAAGGGCTTTTTTTTTTTCCTTCTCTTCCCTCTCCTTGGGGTTTGTTTTGGGACTCCCAGGTTTCTGGGGGACAAGCCAAACGGGCCCACTTTTGGTCAGTGGTGTGCTGGTAAATGTTCAATAACCAGCTTTCGAAGAAAAAAGGAGTCCCAAGCTCTCGGGCCTGCCAGTTTCGGTGGTGTAAATGCTACCACAATGGCTGATTTTCAGCTGCGAATATGAGGTTACTGAGATGTGCACAATCGACCCTCACAAGCCAGTGCCTCACTGGCTTGTTTGCAACAAGAGTCCTGGCAAGAGACACCTGGCTTCCCTGAGGCCCCTCTTAGCCTGTGGCTTCCCCATTTGAGTTATGAGCCTTGGGAGATGGCAGAGTGGGTGGTATTAGGTAGCAAGTCCAAGGGCTGGGCACTTCCACAAGGGAGCTGGTGGAGGCACTGGGCCAGGAGTCACCAAAAGAAACCAGCTTTTTGTTCTTACAAGATGATGTAACCAGTATCTTAACAAGCCCGGGGACCCCTCACAATTAAAGGGAGGCTTGAGTTTTATGGGGCTTGGGGCCCATAGCTAGGCCCTTGGCACCAGTTCCCTGTGGAAGCAGCCGCCTCACCTCTGCCTGCAGCTGGCACTCGTCTTTAACTCTTTCAGGGCACGCTGCTCTGCTGGTTTTCCCACTTCATTCACTCTTGACACAGACACACAGGCAGCATGGGAGAGGCTGGCAACCTGGCAGTGGCTTGTTCCTCTGGCTGCCTGGTGCACATGGGCAGCAGTGGGTGGAGGCAGAGGGGCCAGGCAGCTTCCAAGTCAGCTCTGGGAGCATACATCTTGGTTTGCTGCACCCCAGAAGTCACCTCCTCCTCCTCCAGGAGCCTTTGGACCCCCCAAAGGGGTTAGAACTGTATGTTAGGGAGAAAGACATCGCAGACAAGCTACCCTTAGAGCAAAGAGCTTGGTCATGGCCAGACACATTGGAGAGCCCTAGGAAGACATCGGGGTGGAGGTGTGCAGAGAAGATGCAAATACAGCAGGAGGAATGAAGGCTGAAAGGACAAACACAGAGTTGAAGTTCAATAATTTTTGTGCCCCTGGACTAATTTCTCACAATTCCACTTATCACCAGCACTATGGTACCTACAGTTTGTCTACAAATTAATTTGCTTAAAAAAACCTTAAGCACAGCAGGGTGACTACAGTCAACAATAATTTATTGCACATTTAAAAATAACTAAAAGAGTATAGGGGGCCAGGTGCAGTGGCTCACACCTGTAATCCCAGCACTTTGGGAGGCTGAGATGGATGGATCACGAGGTCAAGAGTTCAAGACCAGCCTGGCTAAGATGGTGAAACGCTGTCTCTATTAAAAATACAAAAATTAGCCAGGTGTGCTGGCAGGTGCTTGTAATCCCAGCTATTTGGGAGGCTGAGGCAGAGAATTGTTTGAATCAAGGAGGTAGAGGTTGCAGTGAGCTAAGATTATGCCACCGCACTCCAGCCTGGGCAACAGAGTGACACTCTGTCTAAAAAAAAAGAAAGTAAAAATGGGAATGTTTGTAACACAAAGAAATGGTAAATGCTGGAGGGGATGGATACCCCAGTTACCCTGATGTGATTGTTACAAATTGCATGCCTATATCAAAGTATCTCATGTACCCTATAAATATACATATCCACTATGTACTGGTAAATTCATACACCCCATAAATATATACACCTACTATGTACCCGTAAAGGCTTAAAAAATAAAATGAAATAAATAAAAATCAAGTCGGTAAATAAAATCCCTTAATATTCTTTTTTTTTTTTTTGAGATGGAGTCCCACTCTGCCGCCCAGGCTGGAGTGCAGTGGTGCAGTCTGAGCTCACTGCAACCTGCACCTCCCGGATTCCAGCGATTCTCCTGCCTAAGCCTCCCGAGTAGCTGGGATTATAGGCCCATGCCACCACACCCAGCTAGTTTTTGTATTTTTAGTAGAGACGGAGATTTACCATGTTGACCAGGCTGGTCTCAAACTCCTGACCTCAAGTGATTGGCCCACATCTGCCTCCCACAGTGCTGAGATTATAGGGGTGAGCCTTTGTGCCCAGCTGAAATACTTGTATTTAAACAGGCAAATTTTAACAAAGGGAGAATTGGAAACAGGCTAGTGTCTTTGTTTTATTGCATTTTTCTTTTTTTTTCTTTCCCAAGATGGAATCTTGCTCTGTCACCCAGGCTGGAGGACAGTGGTGCGATCTCTGCTCACTGCAACCTCCGCCTCCTGAGTTCAAGCGATTCTCCTACCTCAGCCTCCTGAGTAGCTGGGACTACAGGTGCCTGCCACCACATCTGGCTAATTTTTGTATTTTCAGTAGAGACAGGGTTTCACGATGTTGGCCAGGCTGGTCTCAAACTCCTGACCTTGTGATCCACCTACCTCAGCCTCCCAAAGTGCTGGGATTACAGGCATGAGCCACTGCGCCCAGCCCTTGTGTTTTTCTTGCACTTATTTTTTTAATTACTTATTCATTTTTAATTGACAAAAATGGTATATGCTGTATCATGTAAAACATGATGTTTTGAAATTACATGTATATTTTAAAACATTGAATTAATTGGAACTAATTAACACATGCGTTATCTCACATATTTATTCTTTGTAGTGAGAACACTTAAAATCTCAGTGATTTTCAAGAACACAGTACCTTGTTATTAACTATGGTCACCATGTTGTACAGGAGATCTCTGGAACTTACTCCTCTTGACGAACTGAAATTTTGTACCCTTTGACTAACATCTCCCCCATCCCCCACTCCAGCCTCTGGTCACCATCATTCTACTCTGTACTTTTATAAGTTCGATTGTTTTAGACTCCACATGTGTGTGAGATCATGAGATATTTGTCTTTCTGTGCCTGACTTACTTCACTTTACATGATGTCCTGTAGGTTCATTCATGTTGTCACAAATGACAGGATTTCCTTCTTTTTTAAGGCTGAGTAGTATTCCTTTGTGTATACATACCACATTTTCCTACACATTCATCTGCTATGAGACAGATGAGACTTGGGTTGATTTCATATCTAGGCTATCATAAATTATTTTGCAATAACTTTGCCCATTTTAAAACTGGGTTTTTTTTTTTTTTTGTTATTGAGTTGTCTGAGTTCCTTTTATATTTTGGATAGTAACCCCTTATCAGATGTATAGTTTGCAAATATTTTCTCCCATTTCTTAGGTTGTCTCTTTACTCTCTTGATTGTTTTGCAGGCTGTGCAGAAGTTTTTTTGTTTGATGTAATCCCATTTGTCTATTTTTGCTTTATTTCCTATGCTGTTGGGGTCATTGTCCAGACCAATGTCATGGAACTTTTCCCCTATGTTTTCTTCTAGTAGTTTTACAGTTTCAGGTGTTACATTTCAGTCTTTAATCTTTTTTTTCTTTTAGACGGCATCTCAGTCTGTCACCCTGGCTGGCAGGCAGTGGTGCAATCTCGGCTCTCTGCAACCTCTGTCTCCCAGGTTCAAGTGATTCTTCTGCCTCAGCCTCCTGAGTAGCTGGGGTTACATGTGTGCGCCACCATGCCTGGCTAACTTTAATCTATGTTGAGTTGATTTTTGTCTATGGTGTGAGATAAGGGTCTAATTCATTCTTCAGCATGTACATTTCCACTTGTATCAATACCATTTATTGAAGAAGCTGTCCTTTCTACATTGTACATTCTTGGCATCTTTGCTGAAAATCAGTTGACTGTAAATGCCTGGATTTATTTCTGGGCTCTTTATTCTGTTCTTTCTTCCATTTATTTTGTGATCTTCTATTTATGGCAAGAGAGAATGGTTTTCCATTTGTAGCTGCCATGACACGTGACAAACCGTGGCACTGCAGGGAAGAGGAGGGCTGATGTTTTGGAAATGGGATAGTTTGAGCCAGCAGAGTGAACAATTTCCAGACTTAAAGTGGGGAGCTGGACCTCAGAGGAGGAATCCTGAGACTAGGGTTGAGAGGCTGCTTTTGCAACCCCAGACGATGCAACCAGAGGGCAGAGAGGAGCTGGGAGAACCAGGAAGACTGAGACAGATGGAGACAGTCCCAGAGACTGAGAGGCACACAGAGAGAGATGAGCACTGACATCAAAAGAGACAGAGAGACATGAAGAGATAAACAGAGACAGAGATGGGGAGCCAGGAGACAGAGGGACAGAGAGACACAGAATCAGATATGCCAGAAAGCTAAATCAAGAGATGAGACAGAGACAGAGAAAGGCAAAGAGATGGAGAGAGGCAGATATGGAAAAAGAAGAAAAGAGGCCAGGCACCGTGGCTTACACCTGTAATCCCAGCACTTTGGGAGGCTGAAGTGGGTGGATCACTTGCGGTCAGGAGTTCGAGACCAGCCTGGCCAAAATGGAGAAACCCTGTCTCCACTAAAAACACAAAATTAGCTGGGTGTGGTGGTGCACGTCTCTAATCCCAGCTGCTTGGGAGGCTGAGGCAGGAGAATCGCTTGAACCCGGGAGGCAGAGGTTGCAGTGAGCCAAGATCGCACCACTGCACTCTAACCTGGGCCACAGAGCAAGACTGTCTAAAAGAGAGAGAGAGAGAGAGAGAGATGCTTGGATAGCTTGAATAGAGACCAAGAGAGATGAAAGCGACTGCGGCAGAGAGCAACAGCGAGAGAGAGAGAGAGAGAGAGAGAGAGAGCGCAAACACAGAGTGAGTGAGGGAGAGGATGAGAGCAGGTGAGGGCAGCAGTTCACTTTGTGGAGATTAGAGGCTGAGCCACTCTGGATGGAGGCTGTTTGTCCCTGGGCAGTGGCTGTGTGTCCGAGGACTCCTGCCATCTCACAGGGAGGCAGCTCGTGCTGCCGGAGGGGTTGGGATTCTCCTCATTAACCGAGAACTGGCGCCTCATTAGCTGGGAAGAGCCTGGTGTGTCCTCACACGCTTGGGGAAGCTCGGCCACTGACCTGTTCAGGTGGCCGCCCTGGCATGGGCGGGCACCAGGCTGTTGGCTCATGATTTTCTTCGAAGCCTGAAACCCACGTCTGGACAGGGCGGTGTCCTCACTGCACCAGGTGCCCTGGCGAGGCAGAAAAGGCTCTTCCTGACAGAGTAGGAGCTTTGTTTGGGCTTTTCCCAGTGGGCTGACAGCAGGGTGAGTTTGGCACTGGTCCAGCCCTTGGTTGTGGACCAAGTAGGGAGGACAGGGCTGCCTCCTCTTTCCAGGCCTCATGACAAGGGCCAGGCAGCTGGACACACTGGACTCTGAGGCCCCAGTTTTCCCTCGAATTCTCTGAAATGCTTGCTTTCCACATTCTGGCCTTGCTTCACATTCCAGCTCATTAGCAGGACAGGGCCCCATTTCTCCAGGGCTCTGCCAACTTGGAAGCCCCAAGGGCCCCAGGATCGGGTTTCTCCTGCCCCTACATGACCTGTGCTTCCTGATAGGTAGGAACCCAACCACTATCGGGATTTAACTTCCTGGTTCCTGGCCAGCTGGAAACCCCTCACCAGCAACGAACATCTATAGCAGGAAAAAAAAAAAGATACAGATGGAGGAGAGGGAGGGAGAGAACCACAGAGACACACAGAGGCTTAGGCAGAGGGAAATTGGGAAAGAGACAAAGGTTAGAGAGACAGAGACATAGACACAAGAAGAGAGGGAGGGAGAGAGAGAGACAGACAGAGAACAGACAGAGACACTCAGAGTAGTGGGTATCTGACTTAACCTTACTTAATGGAAGTGATTCCCTTCTCTATTCTCACAATTCTTCTAAACACTCCAAGGCAAATGTGTCAGCTGCATATGTGTCTGTAACACCAACTGATCTCTCTTTTCTCAGCCAACAAGGAAACAGAAAAAAGTCCAGGCTTAGAACCTTCTGGAGGAAACATATTCTAGCTAGGATTTAGCGAGTGCCCACTTAGTATTAATATTTAGGTCTGAAGTGATCTTCTATTAATGGAAAGGGTGATGGGTTTTTCTTTAAAGACAGGAATGTAAATTTTCCTTTTAACATACATTTATATATATATACATATATATATATAATTTGTCTTATTTTTTCTTTTCTTTTTTTACTTTTAAATAATTCAGTCTTTGTAGAGACTGTCAAAAATTGCCAATGCCAACTATATTTCAAGTAATCATGGCCGGGTATTGGGAAAAGTTTTCAATTAGCAATAATCGTGCCTGGGATAAACTTCATTGGCTACGATACTGCCACTGCGCAAAACTTCATTTATTTATATTTTAAAAGTGATTTTAGGCAGGGTGCGGTGGCTCATGCCTGTAATCCCAGAACTTTGGGAGGCCAAGGTGGGCGGATCACCTGAGGTCAGGAGTTCAAGACCCGCTTGGCCAACATGGTGAAATTCCGTCTGTACTAAAAAAAATTAAAAAATTAGACCAGGCTTGGTGGCTCATGCCTTTAATCCCAGCATTTTGGGAGGCCGAAGCCAGGGCGGGGTGGGGGGAGTGGAAGGGGTTTGCCTGAGCTCCAGAGTTCGCGACCAGCCTGGGCAAGCCGGTGAAACCCATCTCTACTAAAATGCGAAAAATTAGCCGGGTGTGGTAGCGTGTGCCTGCAGTCCAGCTACTCAGGAGGCTGAGGCAGGAGAACTGCTTGAACCCAGGAGGGGGAGGTTGCAGTGAACTGAGATCGCGCCACTGAACTCCAGCGACAGAGCTGGAGTGCAGCTCAAGACTCCGTCTCAAAAAAACAAAAACAAAACAACAACAACAACAAAATTAGCCTGGAGTGGTGGCACGTGCCTGTAATCCCAGCTACTAGGGAGGTTGAGGTAGGAGAATCCCTTGAACTCAGGAGGCAGAGAGAGATTGCAGTGAGCTGAGATCTTGCCACTGCACTTCAGCCTGGGCAACAAGAGGAAAACTCCGAACCCCCAAAATTAATTAATATTAATTAAAAGTGAGTTTTGAAAAGAAAAATAAGTAAATAGTAGAGTTTGGTATTTGGCGAGAATCATGGAAGTGGTCCTCAAACGTCTGGAATTTGGCAGTCACCTTTAAGTGTAAGCTTTTTAGTCAAGATACCAACCAGCTCTCGGGGCTTAAGCCTTGGCCCTGGTCCCTTGTCCTCTCTTTACCTCTGCCCAGTCTCTGACACCGCCTAGCGCTAACTCTAACCAATCCCTGTCTTCACCTAGTCCCTGACCCTACCCAATCCCTGTCCTCACCTAGCCCCTGTCCCCGCCCAGTCCTTGACCTCACCCAATCCCCGTCTTTACCTAGTCTCTGACTCCACCTAACCCCTGACCCCACCCAATCCCTGTCTTCACATAGCCCCTGACCCCGCCCAGTCCCTGACCCCACCCAATCCCTATCCTCATCTAGCCTCTAATTCCACCCGTTCCTCATCTTGAGGTCCCTACACATCTGGTGTTTCTAGCTTCTCTTCTTGGTGTGTGTGATGTTCTTGGCTTGGAATTCTTATTTCCCCAGCAGCAATTCCCCCATAATGTCTACTCCTATTTATTGTGAAAACCCAGCTCAGATACCTCCTTGGGAGGCCTTCCCTGACCACCCTCTCACCCTCAGTTAATGGTTTCCTCCTCTGTGTTATTTCGTATTTGCAAACCTGCAGGATGCCCTTACCATTCTTTTCTGTATTTATTTTTTGTATTTGTTCACACAAATTTGTGAGCAACTTGAAGGCAGTGACTGGGTCATCTTATTCGTGTCTTATCCCTCAGTGCCCAGCATAGGGTCAGACACAATGACTGATTTAAGAAGTGATTTAACTTTCTTTAATCAGGCTTTGTCCAAAGTGTGGATTGATATCTTCTAAATTAGGCCAGCAAGCTACAGCTGGAGGGACAAATCTGGCCCGCCATCTGTTCCTGTGAATAAACTTTTATTGAGATGAAGCCACATTCATTTTTACGTATCTGTGACTGCTTTTATGCATAGTTGAGTAGTTACAACAGACACCCTATGGCCCACAAAGCCTAAAATATTTACCATGCAACCCTTTACAGTAAATGCTTACCTATCCCTGTTCTGAAGGACAACAGGGGCCAGGTGTGGTGGCTGACACCTGTAACCCCAACAGTTTGGGAAACTGAGGCAGGGAGGATCACTTGAGCCTAGGAGTTTAACACCAGCCTGCACAACACAGCAAGATGATCTCTACAAAATATTTAAAAAGTCAGGCTTGGTGGCACGTGCCTTTAGTCCCAGCTACTCAGGAGGCTGAGGTGGGAGGAGTGCTTGAGCCTGAGAGGTCAAGACTAGTGAGCCATGACTGCCTCACTGCACTCCAACCTGGGCGACAGATTGAGACTCCGGAAAAAAAAAAAAAAAAGAATAAAGGACAAATCTGTTTGGAGTCGGGGGAGGTGGGAGAGTGGGGGGCCTCTGGGTATGTGGTGGGGCATCGAGGTAGGAAGAGGACTGAAAAGCTACTGGGTGGCTTCCTGGGGGTCTAGGCTTACAACACACACCTGCTGTGTGACCCAGGCTCGGAACTCTGGGCAGGGACACAGTACACAGATGACTCCTTCCTCCCTGCAGGGATAACCGAGATGCTCAGCATGCCCTGGAGAGAGACCTCGAGGACAAAAGCTCCGCCCAGTTCATCGATGAGAAGTGCTTTAACCTGAGAAATACGTCAGACTGCATCAGCTTCTTCCACGGC
>NW_022437039.1:7689956-7748229 GCF_009761245.1 Sapajus apella | reverse complement strand
CTTCTCTTCTCTTCTCTTCTCTTCTTCTCTCTCTTCTCTTCTCTTCCTTTTTCTGATACACAGTCTTGCTCAGTTGCCAGGCTGGAGTGCAGTGACAAGATCTCAGCTCACTGCAACCTCCGACTCCCTGGTTCAAGCCATTCTTCTGCCTCAGCCTCCAAGTAGCTGGGATTACAGGCATGCACCATCACGCCCAGCTAATTTTTGTATTTTTAGTTGAGACAGGGTTTCACCGTATTTCCAGGATGGTCTTGATCTCCTGACCTTGTGATCCACCTGCCTTGGCCTCCCAAAGTGCTGGGATTACAGGCGTGAGCCACTGCGCCTGGCCCATATTTGGTATTTTCTTAAAGCAGGTCTATATCTGGGTGGATTAAAGAGGATGTTTGGTGACTGTGAACTGCAGTATCTCTATTCACTATCGTTCTTGTTACCATGGATTAATGATGATGATGATGACGATGATGATGGCAGTAGACACCTTTTACCTGCTGTTTGCTATGTACTAGACATCATGCTGACAGCTTCATATGCAACATCTCATGAATAATAAACATTTTTCAGGCGCTTACTCTGCCTAGTGCCATGATAAGGGCTTCACATTTAAACACTCAGCAACCCTGAGGGTTGATATCATTATCCCCATTTTACAATGAGGAAACTAAAGGTCAGAGAGGTGAATCGACAGGCTCAAGCTCACACAGCAAATGGCAGAGCTGTGATTCTGAATCTACATTGAATACTGAGCCCATGTGTTTTACCAATGGTGACTTCCTGCCTTCCCAGCAAAGTCCGCTGTCCTATTCATGTTTAGAGGACACAGACTCCAGAAAGCATTTCTTCCTACTGAGTCGCACTGCCTGCTGAGGCGGCAGGCTGTCTTTGGCAAATTCCTCCCCAGGGAGAATGTGATTAAGTGGGTCATTTTCTCAGGGGAGCTCAGCTGTCTGTTGCAGCAGAGGGCAAAGGCCTAGAGGTTGCTGTTCATGACATTGACAGTGTCCCCCCATTCAGAGGCAACAGAGACACTCAACGTCGATCCGTGTGTTTCCCTCTGCTGCCCTTATCCTGTCCTCTTTCCTCAGTGTCCTGGGATGGAGCGATGCTTCACTCTCTGAGCCTCAGGTCTTGGTTGGATGAAAGCTCTGAACCTGACATAGTACCACTCCCGACTCCAGAAGCCCATGATGCCTGTTGATTGCTTGATTTTTAACTCCTGCAAAAAGCCAGGCAAAACAATCACACACACACACTATATGATTTTAAAAAATTTCTATTCACCATGCAAGCTGAGTGTGCTTTAAAATGTCTGAAAAGAGAGTTCTATTTCAGAAATTTGAGTTCAGTTTTTTTCCTGCTGCCTGAGTATAAAAATCTGCTGTATTTAAGAACTGGAAACTTCCTGAACCACAAAAGACCTTGAGAAGTTACCTAGTCTGGTTTACCCAGGACCTGAAGCCAGCTCAAAGAAACGCATGCCCTTCCTCAAAGCCTTCCCAGATGAGAAGACCCTGCATGGTCCATTGGTTGTTTGTAGCAGGGATTTACATGCTCTGCCAGGAAGAACTTTATGTTGACTAAACTGAGGAGTTCCTCGTGTGTCCCCACCTCTGAGAAGCCTTCCCTGCCTTTGCCTTTGCTAATGTAGCCTGTGTACCTGTCCATTGATCACCCCAGATGCACTCGCCAGCTGCCATGCTGTGTGTCCTGCAGAGCAGACTGTCCTCTGCAGATCTCCTCTCCCGGGTTCTCTGTCCTTAGGTTTTCAGATAGGTTCAGCCAGGAGGAGGGGCATCAGCAGAAGACAGTGTGTGGGAGGCGAGAGGCTGGGATTTCCTCTACTGCTCCCTCCCTCCCAGACACTGTGGTCCACCGTGGTCCCTCCTCTTCTGGGGCTCTTGTAACACCTATTGTTTCCTTTTCTCTTGCCCGTTACAGCTGGGACGGTGAAAGCTTCATGTATTTTCTTTTCTTTTCCTTTTTTTTCTTCTTTTTTTTTGAGACAGTCTTGCTCTGTTGCCCAGGCTGGAGAGCAGTGGCATGATCTCAGCTCACTGCAACCTCCAACTCCCAGTTCAAGCGATTCTCCTGCTTCAGCCTTCCAAGTAACTCGGATTACAGGCGTGTGCCACCATGCCTGGCTAATTTTTGTATTTTTAGTAGAGACAAGAGTTCAGCATGTTGGCCAGGCTGGTCTCGAACTCCTGACCTCAAGTGATCTGCCCGCCTCGGGCTCCCAAAGTGCTGGGATTACAGGCACGAACCATTACATTTAGCACTTCATGATTTTCTAGTCCCTGACCATCTCATTACCCTTCTGAGTATTCCTTTATTCCCTTTTACAACCTGACCAAACATAATGACACCACTCCATTTGTCTCCTTCATCCTCCTGCTGCTGCTTCTTTTAAGACAGGATCTTGTTAGGCTGAAGTGCAGTGACGTGATCATGGCTCACTGCAGCCCCGAACTCCTGGGCTGAAGCAATCCTCCCACCTCAGTCCCACAAGTAGCTGGGGCCACAGGCATGCACCACCGCACCCAGTTAATTTTGGGGGGTATTTTTTATAGAGATGGGAGTTTCACCATGTTGCCCAGGCTGGTCTTGAACTCCTGGGCTCAACTGATCTGCCTGCCCCGGTCTCGCAGCGTGCTGGGATTAGAGGCATGGCTGGCTCGGCCCTCCAGTTTCTAAATCCCTTCTCGGCACGTAACACAGTGTGTAAATATCTCCTAGTTCACTGTCAGTCTCCCTCCTCTGGCAATTAACCGCCAAGATAACATGGGTGCTGCCATTTGTATTCACGGCTCTCTCCTAAGGGTCTGGTTGGCATGTGGTAGAAGTTGAAGGAATACTCCATGAATGAATGGCAGTGAAAGTAGCATGGCCACATTCTCATCGCAGACTTGGAGGGACCCTGAACCGCCTCTGTGCCCAGTGCCTGCTTCTTGGCTTGTCCGAGTTGTGTTTCTGGTGGTGGTGGTGTGGGTGTGCGGGAAAAGAGCTGTCTGAGGGACCCCCTCTCTCTAACCCACTCACTGGATGCCCTTCTGCCAACCAGCTGTTCTCTTTAGGGTTCTCTTGCCTCCCCTGTAAAATGAGGGTATTGAATCAGGACAGTGGTTCTCAATGGGGTGACTGTCCCCTCCCCCAAGGGACATTTGGCAATGTCTGAAGCCATATTTTGGTTGTCACACGGGATGCTGAGAGAACTACTGCCATCTAGTGGGTAGAGGCCAGGGATGCTGCTGAACATCCCAACATCCCACACTGCACAGGACGGAAAATAATCCTGGCCCAAAGGCCGAGACCCCAAGGCGGAGAAATGCCAGATTCCGAGGTCTCCCAGGCCTGCTGCAAACCGCCCCTGTGCCTTCGCAGGATCTCCGTGCCCGAGACCTGGGCCAAGTTCAGTAACGACAACATCAAGCACTCTCAGAACATGCGGGCCAACTCCATCCGGCTGCGGGAGGAGGCGGAGCACCTCTTTGAGACCCTGTCGGATCAGATGTGGAGGCAGTTCACCGACACCAACCTGGCCTTCAATGCCCGCATCTCTGAGGTGACAGACGTGAAGAATAAGCTGCAGGTGCAGCTGGCGAAGGTGAGCAGATCCTCCCAGGAACCCTGTCTTCTCTGCCAAGCCCTCACCCTCCTCCTGTGAGCCTGGGGGGTATCTGGGTCAAGCTGGCTCTGCCCCTGGTACCAAACCAGTACTCTCTGCCAAGGTCTGTGGTCTTGTTCATTCTAAAAGGGGCCAAGGCCTGAGCTTCCTGGGGGATTTAAGCATTTAAGCATCCAGGTTACATCCTCTGTTGCTCACTGGAGGATGGAGCCTGGAGCTTGGCCTGGCTGTCCCCAAGAGACTGTGACGCTGCCAGGGCCCCTTATTCTCCATCTAAAACCCACATGGCTGAGTGCAATGGGTGCAGAGAACGGAGCCCTGCAGACCATTGTCTCTGCCGCTCCAGCACCTCTTGTCCGCCCACAGCAGCATCTTTGGAAGTGTAACCTTTGACTTCCAGAGGCCTCAACAGCACCTTAACAGTCTAAGGTTTCCCTGCCGAGGGGTAAGGTGCTCTTTGGATCTGAGGAGTCTGCAGCACTCCCCGATTCTGTTGTCTGTCCGCTATGCCCACACCAGCGTGCCCTTCAGGCATTCTGCATCATGCTGTTTCACAGCTCCGGGTTGGCTCTTGGAGTCCTCTTTGGGTGGAATTTATACTCCCTGCTCAACGTAAATTTAGATTCCCACTTGGTGCCAGATGCTGTGCTAGGCACTAGGAATAAAATGAGGAGCCATATAAATTAGGCCCTGGCCTCTGGGGACTTGACATTCTCCTTGAAGAACAGTGCTGGCTGTGAAATTTAGACACAGAAGGATTTGGGTGACAGTCAGGTCAGAGGGAACTTGCCTTGGATTTGGATTTGCAGAACAGTACCTCTTTTACGTCTTTTTAAGGCCAGGCACAGTGGCTCATGCCTGTAGTTCCAGCACTGTGGGAGGCCGAGGGGGGCACATCACTTGAGAACAGGAGTTTGAGACCAGATGGCTAATATGGTGAAACCCCGTCTCTACTAAAAATACAAAAAATTAGCCAGGTGTGGTGGTTCCGGCCTGCAGTCCCAGCTACTTGGGGAGGCTGAGGTGGGAGAATTGCTTGAACCTGGGAGGCAGAGGTTGCAGTGAACAAGATCACACCACTGCACTCCAGTCTGGGTGAAAGAGTGAGACCCTATCTCAAACAAAAAAAAAGAAAAAAAAGGAACTGTGCTCCTTTTTTATTGTGTCTGTATCTTGAGGGGCTTAGTGGGCTACAGGCAGGGTTTGATGGAAATTACAGTGGTAGATTCAGCCCACCTTCACTTGCTACCCTTTGGTCTGGTCCTCCAAAAGAGACCAAAAAAAAACAAAGTTTATTTTATTTTTATTTTCTTCCATCTCTCTCTCTCTCTCTCTCTTTTTTTTTTCTCTCTTTTTTTTTTTTTTTTTGAGACAGGGTCTTGCTCTGTTGCCCAGCCTGGAGTGCAGTGGCACAATCACAACTCACTGCAGCCTTGAACTCCTGGGTTCAAGCAATCCTCCCACCCCAGCCTCCCAAGTAGCTGAGACTACATGTGTGTGCTACCACACCTGGCTAATCTTTTTAGTTTTTTGTAGAGACAGGGTTTCACTACATTACTTAGGCTGGTCTCAAACTCCTGAGCTCCAGCAATCCTCCTACTTTGGCCTCATAAAGTGCCAGGATTATTGGCATGAGCCACCCCGCTCAGCCTCAAAACAGGAGTTTCCATGAAATCATTGCAGCATTTTTATATGGAGGAAACAAAGGTGGGTGAGCCAGAGACTCTCGTGGGACCCATACTGGGTGGAACAGAGAAGCAGGAGACATTGACACCAAGAACAGATCAATAGGGAGATGAGCAGCCAAAAGGTGGTGGGAAGAGGATTCCCAAGAGAGCAGCAAGGGCAGTGGATGCGTCGGGACGAAGCTGGAGGAAGGGGCAGGCTAGGCTCAGATCATTCTGGTCTGAGTGAGGGGTTTGGAGTCCCACCTAGGAAAACAATCGGGAGCCTTTGAAGGTGTTAAGTAGGACAGTGTTTGGATCCAAACGCATCCTTTTGTTGATTTCTTTTCTGCCTGGATGGCAGAAGGGATACAGAGGTTAAGAGCAGATGCAGGGAGTGGATCCGGTGCCTCATGAACGTAATCCCAGCAATTTGGAAGGCAGAGGCAGGAGGATCCCTTGAGGTCAGGAGTTTGAGAACAGTGAAATCCCATCTTTATTAAAAATTAAACCCCATCCCCAACATGTGAAACCCCATCTCTATTAAAAATTTAAAAATTTAGCTGCACGTGGTTGTGGGCACCTGTAATCCCAGCACTTTGGAAGGCAGAGGTGGAAGGGTGACTTGAGGTCAGGAGTTCGAAACCAGCCTGGCCAACATAGTGAAACCCCTGTGTCTACTAAAAATACAGAAAATTAGCTGCGAGCAATAGCATGCACCTGTAATCCCAGCTACTCAGGAGGCTAAGGCAGGAGAATGGTTTGAACCTGGGAGGCGGAGGTTGCAGTGAGCCGAGATCTCACCACTGCACTCCAGCCTGGGCGACAGAGCGAGACTCTTTCTCAAAAAAAAAGAGTGGATGGAGTGGTTAGGAGGCTTTGGAAGAGGCCCAGGGGAGGGGGAAGGCTGCCTGTGCTGTTGAGGTGACATGAAGTGGAAGAAGGAATGGAAAAGGGTGAGCTACCTGGAGAAGGCAAGGTCAGCATCGAGCTGGCCTGTGCACCTTCCCTTTATCTTTCATGAACTGTTTTCCTGTTAATCCTCTAGGACAGGGTTGGCAAACTTTTTCTGTCAAGGGCTAGATGATAACTGTTTTCAGCTTTGCAGGCCCTATGATTTCTGCCCCTGTACCACAAAAACAACCATGTACACAAATAAGCGTGAGTGCGTTCAAATAAAACCTCACACAATGAAGTAGTGGCCGGATTTGGTCCACAGGTTGTAGTTTTGACAACCCCTGCTCTGGAACTTAGCTGAAAAGTCGCTTCCTCCAGGAATCCTTCCTAAATGCCATGGCTTGTTTGCACTCACCATCTCTGGGTGGCCACTGCGTTCTGAGACTGTGGTTTTCATTGCTTCTTCCATCTCATACCTTTTGGCTAGAAGCACTGACCCTGAGCCAGACTGTATGGGTGTGATGCATCCTCTATAACCTCGGACAACTTTCTTCACTTTCCTGAGCCTCAGTCTTCTTGTTTGTAGAATGAGGATAAGAATGACTGTCATAGGAGGCTGAGGCAAGGAGGATCGCTTGAGCCTGGGAGGTGGAGGCTGCAGTGAGTTATGACTGTACCACTGCACTCCATCCAGCCTGGATGACAGAGCAAGACCCTGTCTTAAGAAAACCAAAAACCAAAAATGACTGCCATGAGGATTATTTGAGTTAATGCAGGTACAACACCTGAACGAGTGCGGGCACGTAGTAGGCACCATGTCTGTGTTAGTGGCTGTGACCTTACTGTAATAGTTGGTTTACTTGCTTGCACATCTTCAGAGCACTGCTCCTGATTTAACCTTGCCCCCCTGCTGCTCAGTAACTGCTGGCACTCCTTACCGCTTTGTGCAATGAATGGAAGGAATCTACAGTGCTGAGGTGGTTTTCTTGAGATGGTCTTGCTCTGTAGCCCAGGCTGGAGTGCAGTGGCGCCATCTTGGCTCACTGCAACCTCTGCTTCCCTGGTTCAAGCGATTCTCTTGCCTCCGCCTCCTGAGTAGTTGGAATTATAGGTGCCCCCTCACCATGCCCTGGCTAATTTTTGTATGTTTTGTAGAGATGGTTTTTTTTCTGCCATTGCCCAGGCTGGTCTTGAACTTCTGGGTTTAAGCCCCCTGGGCTCAAGTGATCCACCTGCCTCTGCATCTGAAGGTGCTGAAATTACAGGCGTGAGCCACCATGCCTGGCCTACCATCATGCTGAGCTTTTTAAAGAATGACGCGTGCACGAATGAATGCTTTTCATATCTCTTTTTCTTTTTTTTTTAATTTTTAATTTTTTTTTTTTTTTAAAGATGGAGTTTCACCATGATGGCCAGGCTGGTCTTGAACTCCTGACCTCAGGTGATCCACCCACGTCAGCCTCTCAAAGTGCTAGGATTACAGGTGTGAGCCACCGTGCCCGGCTTTTTCTTTTTTCATGCAAAAATACATTTTTATTATGGTAAAATACACATCACATAAAAGCATTTTAACTACTCTGAAACATAAGTTCTGTGGCATTAAGCACATTCACACATTCTGTATCCATCACCACCATCCATCTCCAGAACTTTCCTGTCTTCCCAAACTGAAACTCTGCTCGCATTCAACACTTGCCTTTTCCATCTCCCCTTACATTTACGGTGATATGGTTTGGCTGTGTCCCCACCAAACTCTCATCTTGAATTATAGCTCTCATAATCCCCATGTGCTGTGGGAGGGACCCGGTGGGCAGGTTTTTCCCAAGCTGCTCTGGTGATAGTAAACAAGTCTCAAGAGACCTGATGGTTTTATAAAAGGGAGTTCCCCTGCGCATGCTCTTTTGCCTGCTGCCATGTTAGACCTGCCTTTGCTCCTCCTCCACCTTCCACGGTGATTGTGAGGCCCTCCCTAGCCATGTGGAACTGTGAGTCCATTAAATTTTTTTCTTTATAAATTTCCCAGTCCTGGGTGTGTGTTTATTAGCAGTGTCAGAACAGACAAGTACAGGTAACCTCCATTCTACTTTCTGTCTCTGAGAATTTGACTACTCTATGGACCTCCTATAAGCGGAATCATACAGTAGTTGTCCTTCTGTGACTGGTTAATTTCACTTGACATCATATCTTTGAGATTCACCCATGTCATAGCATGTGTCACAATTTTCTTCCTTTTTGAGGCAGAATAATATTCCATTGTCTGTATACCACATTTTGTCTATTCATTCATCAATTTATGGACACTTGATGGCTTCCATCTTTTGGTTCTTGTGCATTTTCTTTTAATGAGGTATCTCATATGGTGGATCAAATGTAGTTCGTTGTCATGTTTCATTGCCTGAAGTTTATGGTCTGGGGATGACTTGGGAAGGTTCCTTTAGTTGGATGTTAGTACCTGGCTTTTCATCTGTCAAACAGAGATAAGAATTTCTACATGGCAACATTATTGTGTTAATGAATTAATCTCTGGAGCTCTTAAAACAGTGCTTGACGGATGAGAAACACTCAGTAAAAGGTAACTGTGAGTATTAATGTAATTACTCACGGAGAAAGAAAGGATCTTTTGAGTGGAGGTGGGGAGAGCAAAACCTTTTCTCTTTCAAAATTCCTCTAGTGAGGATCCCTTGAGCCCAGGAGTTCGATGCCGCAGTGAGCTATGGTCACGGCACTGCACTCCAGCCTGGGTGACAGAGCAAGACCTTGTCTCTAAAAAATTAAAATTAAGTTGAAATAAATAGATAAAAATAAAAATTCCTCCAGGGAAGTTTTGAATTATTATAACAACTTCATCACTGCAGACCAGAGGGTTTTTGCAACCTCCTGGATTTTTATTAATAGTCATAATTTAATCACCAGCTGTTCTGCAAATAGACTAACTCCCACCTGAAACGCACCAAACTCCAACCCTGCACTACTGACATTTTCCTGAGCAAGGATTTGTTTTCTAATTGGTAAATTTCACATGGTGTTTTTCTAAAATAATGAAAGAAGTTGATGCAATGCAGATGAATATATAGTAACCATTTCACCTTTCAACAGTTTCCTTTGGCTAGAAAATTTGAAATGCTTTCTTCTTTTTTTGAGAGAGAGACTCGCTGTTGCTCAGTCTGGAGTGCGGTGACGAGACCTTGGCTTACTGCACCCTCCGCCTTCCAGGTTCAAGTGATTCTCCCGCCTCAGTTTCCCGAGTAGTTGGGATTACAGGTGCCTGCCACTATGCCTAATTTTTGTATTTTTAGTAGAGACCATGTTGACCAGGCTGGTCTTGAACTCCTGACCTCAGGTGATCTACCTGCCTTGGCCTCCCAAAGTGCTGGGATTACAGGTGTGAGCCACTGTGCCCAGCCTGAAATGTTCTCTTTAAAAATGTAACTGTTATTAGCTGAGCTCAGCCTGAGTCTCCTTGGCAAAAGGCGTTTCTGGAAACTTCCAAGTACCTATCCTCACCTGTGCTGCAAGGCAGTTATTTCCTAAGTGGTCATAGGAATGCACATTGTAAGGCCACGTCTACACAGCTCCTCATGCAGACTGGTCTGGGGCTGTGCTGACATCCTCCTCTGTTCACTGGGATCCTAGAATTCTGTCACCTTGGCCACACCCCAAGCCTTGTAACTTGCCCTGGGGCCTCATCCTTGCATTTTGAGGCTCCGGGAATCACTGTGTCATACTGACCACTGCTAGCAGAGGAGCTGGTGACTTCTCTGGAAGTTGGTGACCACAGAGTGGGTTGCTGCCTTTGAGTGCTGATGCCTCTGAGACCCAAAGGTCCTGGGAACTTCCAGAAAAACAAACCCTCACTAACACGCAATTACCTAAATGAATGTGCATTTGAGTTGGGGGATCTCTTAATGTGTAGGGGAAAAGATGCACAAATATGGCTTTTGGAGGTAGGATGTGTGGGGACAGGGATTCTTCTGTGGAGAAAATGCTTATTCTGAAGTTGTGGGAAGCTGACCCTGGAAGGTGAAATATTAGATGTGTTACACAGATGTAGCATTAATATCGTTGAATCATACAATGAGAAGGTTATTCCTTCTTCATTGCTTCTGATAATCTCAAGTGTGCTAAAATGCCTTCCTTACCTCTTTTAACACCTGCCAGTCTCCCTTTTATAATTTTTTTTTTTTTTTTTTTTGAGACAGAATCTTTCTTTGTTGCCCAGGCTGGAGTGCAGTGGTGTAATCACGGCTCACTGCAGCCTCAGCTTCTCAGGCTCAGGCAGTCCTCCCATCTCAGCCTCCCAAGTTAGCTGGGACCACAGGTGCTTACCACCAAGCCTGGCTGATTTTTTTTTTACTTGTAGAGATGGGGTCTCACTATGTTGCCCAGGCTGGTCTTGAACTCCTGGACCAGTGAGTTCAAGAAATCAGTGAATCAATCTCCATGAATCAGTCTCTAGAGCTCTTAAAACAGTGAGCTGTTTTAAGATCCTACCACCTCAGCCTCCCAAAGTGTGGGGATTACAGAAGTGAGCCACGGTGCCTGGCCTGCCCTTTTAAACAAGAAGGAGCCTGCCTCAGGCTCAGAACTTTGGGCGGGCAACAGAATCCAGCCAGAGCTATAAATAATGTGGTTTTATTTTTATCTTGTTTCCTGTATTTTTATTCTTTTCTTTTTTCCATTGTGGCAAATAATGCTGATTTTCCACTTGTAGTGATAGTTTTGTTTTAAACATATCTGCATTAAAGTTTTTTGTTTTGTTTTGTTTTTGTTGTTGTTGCTGTTTTTACATAAATTGATTTAAAGAAAAGCTCAAGCTAGTTGTGTTATGAGTGGTGTGAGGATGGTAAGGGAAAGTCAGGCTTATGGAAACGGCAGTGAAGACTCGTGTGTTTCAATATTACTGTGTGTGTGGTCAAGCCTGAACTATCTGAATAGTTTGCATTTTAGCTGATTCCGATTGAGCAAGTCCAAGTAAGTCTGGAGATCTGCATTTTGTTTTTATGGGGTTTTGTTTTGTTTTGAGATGGAGTCTCCCTCTGTTGCCTAGGCTGTAGTACAGAGGGGAATCTTGGCTCACTGCAACCTCTGCTCTCAGGTTCAAGTGATTCTCCTGCCTCAGCCTACCCAGTAGCTGGGACTACAGGCACGTGCCACTATGCCCAGCTAATTTTTTATTTTTAGTAAAGATGGGTTTTCACCATGTTGGCCAGGCTAGCCTTGAACTCCTGACCTCAAATAATTCACCTGCCTCATACTCCCAAAGTGCTGGGATTACAGTCATGAGCCATTGTGCCTGGCCCCTTCTCAGGTATTTTCCAATTTTAGGATCAACTGGTAACTGGCAAGTAGTTCAGAGGGCATTCAATCCAACTAGATTTGCAGAGAGAAAAAGCTCAATTGCTTTAGATTTTTTTTTTTTTTTTTTTTGAGACAGAGTCTCACTTGTCACCAGGCTGGAATGCAATGGCACGATCTTGGTTCGATGCAACCTCTGCCTCCCAGGTTCAAGTGATTCTTCTGCCTCAGCCTCTCAAGTAGCTAGGACTACAGGTGCACGCCACCACGCTCAGCCAATTTTTGTATTTTTAGTAGAGACGAGATTTCACCATGCTGGGCAGGATGGTCTCGATCTCTTGACCTGTGATCTGCCTGCCTTGGCCTCCCACAGTGCTGGGATTACAGGCGTGAGCCACCACGCTCAGCCACTTCAACTTCTTTAGAAAACCTTAAGAGGTTAGCCATGGAAAGCAGGTGACAGGCTCTGTTTGGGGAAATACCTGTCAGTACCCGAGGGTCACCGTCTCACCTTGGCCAAGCTGGATGTGCCCTGCTGGTCTCATGAGAATTTATCAGCACCCCTCCCTTCTGCAACCCCAAGCTCTCACATGATTCCTGGTGCACAGTGACTTCTGAATAAATGTAGATGGAGTGGTTTGAATCAGAGGATGTTGAACTTGGCCCACATATTGTTTGGCCTTCACATTTTTCTTTTAACAGTTTTATTGATATTTGACGCATAAATAGTTGAACATAGTTTGAGTGTACAGTTTGAGAAGTTTTGACATCTGTAAGTCATGAAGCCATCATTTCTTTTTTTTTCCTTTTTATTTATTTATTTTTTTGACAGTTTTGCTCTGTCACCCAGGCTGGAGTGCAGTGTTGCAGTCTTGGCTCACTGCAACCTCCACCTCCCAGGTTCAAGTGATTTTCCTGCCTCAGCCTCCCCAGTAGCTGGGACTACAGGCACACCCATCTAAATTTTGTGTTTTTAGTAGAGACGGGTTTTCACCATGTTGGCCAGTATGGTCTCCATGTCTTGACTTGTGATCCGCCCACCTCGGCCTCCCAAAGTTCTGGGATTATAGGCGTGAGCCACCACACCCAGCCAAAGCCATCATTTCAATCAAGGCAGTGACCGTAAGTATTGCCCCATGAGTTCCTGTGGCCCTGTGTCATCTCTGTCTCCTGCTCCTCCTCTCGATTCCCACGTAAGCCCTGATCTGTCTTCTGTCACCATAGATTGGTTTGCGTTTTTCTGGAATTGTGTATAAATGGACACATACTTGCAGGTACTCTTTCTAAAACTTTGGCTTCTTCCCCTCTATGTAATTATTTTGAGTTGCATAGTTGATTTCTTCTTATTGCTGAGGAGTATGTATTGGATGGGTATACCACACTGCATGCACTGTATGGAGAGACCACGATTTATTGATCCATTCACCTTTTTTTTGTTTGTTTGTTTGTTTTTTGAGACAGAGTTTCACTGTTATCACCCAGGAGGCTGGAGTGCAATGGCACGATCTTGGCTCACTACAACCTCCGCCTCCCAGGTTCAAGTGATTCTGCTGCCTCAGCCTCCCAAGTAGCTGGGATTACAGGCATGCATCACCATGCCCAGCTAAATTTTCTTTGCATTTTTACTAGAGACAGAGTTTCTCCATGTTGGCCAGGCTGGTCTTGAACTCCAGACCTCAGGTGATTCACCTGCCTCAGCCTCCCAAAGTGCTGGGATTACAGGCGTGAGCCACCGCACCTGGCCTCACCTGTTGATAAGCATTTGGGTTGTTTCCAGTTTGGGACTGTTACAAATAAAGCCGCTGTGAACATTCACATACACATATTTGTATGCACTCTCATAGAGTTAAAAAAAATTCGGTAAAAAAATGGAGATGCCGCATAAAAAAAAATTCAGATTTCCGGTGTCTCTTGAAAAATTGGTACACTTTGGAGGCCAAGGCAGGCAGATCACCCGAGATCGGGAGTTCAAGACCAGCCTGACCAACATGGTGAAACCCCATCTTTAAAAAAAAAAGAAAAGAAAAATTGGTAGCTCTAGCAATTCAGAGCCCATGTTTCTACCAGAGAACAATGGGTAAGAGTTGACTGGCTGCTGCCTCTCTTTGGGGTCAGGTGCTCCGATTAGCCCCACCACTCCCTATCATAGCAGTTCCCTCGTTTGCATTATTTACTTGATCCTGTAGGCCTGTGTTTGTGCATTCTGCTTTATATATCACAGGAAATTCAGAGGCAGATAAATAAAACATCCAGGTTTAGGAAGAGCTTGAACAGAACAGAGAAGGGCTATGAATTTTAAAGAAGGGCTTTGCTTTCACTCTGAAGTTTCTTTGGGGTTTTGACTCCCAAGCAGCCATGATTAGCATCAGCAAAACCACGCCTTCTCAGGAAGGCCTAGGCAGGAAGGTCTGGCGTCTGAGGGGTGAGGGACCCTGCTGGTGATCTGAGGCCTTGCGTGCCTACTGCCAACCCCTCTGTTTGTCCAAGGAGGTCTGGAACCCATTGTGCAGTGGGAAATGCTTTTGTGCTTTGCAGCCCATTCCTTCCAGCTCCGGGGACTGCAGCCAAGCTACTGATGGCTGGTTTCTAAAACCGGCCCAGCTCTGGGGAAGTGGAGCCGGCAGCCTGGCCCTGTGCTACCCTCCTCATGAAACACCACAGCATCCTGGAGAGAATGTCTTTCTCTTTTCTGATGGTGTCGTGGAGGAAGACTTATCATGATGCTGACCTTTCTTTAACACTTCTCCTTCCTTTGCCCATCTCCCTTTCTAACAGAGGCACCAGGCCTCAGGCTTAGAAGCTTTGGAAAGCAATAGAACCTAGATAGAATTGGTAACTTCTTTTTCCAGCCTGGCATGGTGGCTCACACCTGTAATCCCAGCACTTTGGGAAACTGAGGCAGGCAGATCACCTGAGGTCAGGAGTTTGAGATCAGCCTGGCCAATATGGTGAAACCCCGTCTCTACTAAAAATACAAAAATTAGCTGGGCGTGGTGGTACATGCCTGTAGTTCCAGCTACTTGGGAGGCTGAGGCAGGAGAATCACTTGAACCTGGGAGGCAGAGGTTGCAGTGAGCTGAGATTGTGCCACTGCACTCCAGCCTGGGTGACAGAGCAAGTTTCCATCTCAAAAAAAAAAAAAGAATTATTAACTTATTTTTCCCATTTTCCCTATTGTTATGGTATCCTCTGTTAGTGGTAAATGATACTGGCTTTCCACTTATGGATATAATTTAAAGATTTCATTTCAAATACATATGTTAAAGGCTGAAACAGGCTGATCTGAAGAAAAATATTAGTTGATTATGTAGATAGTATGTGGATCTGGGAAATATGACAATGCTGTCCAGTACCTGAAATTTGAGAACATTAGAAGAAAAACTTAAGGCAGATTAAATTTAACAGAATTTAATTGAACAAAGAATGGTTCATGAATTGGGCAACCCCCTGAACCAGAATAGGTTCAGAGCAACCTGGAGGCTGCCACGTGGCTGGATGATATTTACAGACGGAAAAAAGAAATTGATGCACAGAAGAAGATGGAAGTCAGGCACAAAAAGAGCCAGATTGGTTACTGCTCAGTGTTTGTTTGCCTTGTTTAAACATGATTTGAACAGTTGGTCACCTACGATTGGCTGAAATTCTGTGATTGTACAGGAGTCGGTTCCAGGCTGGTCACACATCCAGTTATGTTACAGTTCGCTGTGTATGGGAGAGACCTTTAAGATATGTAAGGAAGGAGGCCAGGCATTGTGGCTCACACCTGTAATCCCAGCACTTTGGGAGGGTGAGGTAGGAGGATCACTTGAGCCCAGGAGTTTGAGACCAGCCTGGGCAACATAGTGAGATCTCATCTCTACAAAAAATATAAAAATTAGCTGGGCGTGGTGGCATGTGCCTGTTGTCCCAGCTACTTGGGATGCTGAGGTGGGAGGATCGCTTGAGCCCAGGAGGCCTAGGTTGCAGTGAGCTGCGATTGTGCTACTGCCCTCCAGCCTGTGCGACAGAGTTCGACTCTGTCTCAAAAAAAAATAAAGTAAGGAAGCAGGGTTAAGCTGAATGAAGTTTAGTTCATTTCATTGGAATCCCTGGCAGAATAGTTACCCCTGCCTCATTGTAGACAGTTCATACGGGCAACTGTGACGTGAAAGTGACTACCATTTTCTAGGAAAACATACTCACGAAACATACCCACGTGAGTATTCAACTAAGGAAACAGTCATGTGTCCTGATGCGGGGATGACCAGATTTCAAGGACGCTTTTGACCAGACACAATTTTCATGCTTTGTATTGACTTCAGAACAACACCCCATCCCTGGCTTCATAACATGACCCGCCCATGCAGACACTCAGTAATCAATCGCTGCTGTTCATTCCTGCGCAAGTGTTCCCCTCTCCCTGCAGTCTGCGTTTTCTTAGAGGCTGTGGCCTTAGTAATTCTTCAATGCAGTGGTTGTCAGCTGAAGGCAGTTGTGTCCCCTAGAGGACATTTGAAATATTCAGAGTCATTTTTGGTTGCTATAGCTGGGTGAGGGGGTGCTGCTGGCATCTCCTGCGTGGCTGCCAGGGATACTGCTAAACATCCCACATGGCATAGGACAGCTCCCCACAGCAAAGAACAATTGGCCCCAAATGTCAGCAGTGCTGATGCTGAGAAACCTTGTTTTAAAGAATTCCAGGTACCACTGAGGACAGGAGGGAGGGTTTTAGGAGGTAGAAGACCTCCAGAATTCTTCAGATTGGCATGAGTCCTGAACTCATGGACTGCTGCCTAAAGAGGCCGATTGCCCTTTTATAAACTACTAGATTCCAGAAGAGAGGAAGAATCTGGGTATATAAAAACTGGACTGTGCCTACTCCCTATGGCTTGGTGAACACGGTGGTTCTTCAGAGTATCCACACCCCTAAATGCCATCCCCGATCTGTTTTTCTTTTGTTTTTGAGACAGAGTCTGCTTCTGTTGCACAGGCTGGAATGCAGTGGCATGATCTTGGCTCACTGCAACCTCTGCCTCCAGGGTTCAAGCGATTCTTCTGCCTCAGGCTCTGGAGTAGCTGGGATTACAGGTGCATACCACCACGTCTGGCTAATTTTTGTATTTTTAGTAGAGACGAGGTTTCACCATGTTGGCCAGGCTGGTCTTGAACTCCGAGGTCCACCAGCCTCAGCCTCTCCAAGGTGCTGGGATTACAGGCCTGAGCCACCATGCCAAGCCTCCTGATCTGTTTAAGACTACTTTCCTGTAGGTCCTGGGCTATCTGTGAATCTGGCTTTGAGAGGCTCTGCTATCTGTGGGTGTCCAGCTGTGTCAGGCTGTAGCTCTTGGGAAAAGCTGCATAGTTAGGTCTCTATCTGATGCCCACCTTAGCACCAGCACGAATCGAAAGCTCTTCCAGTGCCACGTGGGCTCAGGTCACATTATGGTAGGTGGGGTGGTGTGTGCCTGGACAGAGTCACCATGAGGGATCCCTGGGACCCCTTTTTTATGGAAATTTTTTTTTTCTTTATTGAGAAACTTAAGACTCAAATAAGTTTTGAGAGGTACATCAAATGGGAAATTCTGAGAGCTGTGCCAGAAGAGGGGACTGTGTCACTGGTTATCAGTTCATGGAAACACTGTGCCAAATGGGAGAGGAGCTGCTGGAATTGGGAAAATGGAGCCAAGGTCCAGAGCCGGGGAGGTAACTGACAGATGCAGGAAGTTGGAGGGACCAGACAGAAGATGGAGAGAATGAGCACGGGAGAGGGCAGGACAAATGAGGCTGTTTCGAGCTCATTTTGTGAACACCACCTATACTCAGGGACGCTAGTACTTCCTCCTATGGCTCACTTCACATGGTGACAGCCAATCATATGCTTTGCCTAGAAGCCCTGGGCAGGGCAATCACTGGGATTGGTTCCTGGTGAGATGAGAAGAATATAAGGTGCAGCCTGGTCAAGGCGGAGGGTTGCAGCGGCGTCTCTGAGGTACCGTTATGCCGTAGCAGTCCCCTAATTTTTTCCAAGTCGTGATTCTTCCACCTTTGCGTCCTCGTCTGCTTGCTGGCATGGAACTGCTGCCAGCCTCACCTTTGCGCCCAGCTTTCACATCTGCTGGCCTCCTCCTCGGTCCAGCCATCTCTGCCTTCTGCATTCCCTCAGGTGAGCCCCACAGGGCAGTGCAGAGGGCTGGGCTCAATTCTGGCTCGAGCACTTCCTGGTTGGGTGACCAAAGTCAGGTTGCTCTACCTATCTGTGCCTCAGTTTTTTTCCTTTGTCAAATGAGAGTGTTGGCTGACAAGCAGTTGTGAGAATAACAGCAGCTGTGCCCATTTGTTCGTAAGTGATCAAGGAGCGTTTAGCTGTGGAAGCAGTACAAAGCTATGGTCTGCTTTCTGACCTGCTGAAGTGGGAGGGATGACAAGGTAATTAAAAGAACTTAGCACCTGGTTTGAATTTTGGTATGACTAAGGGGTCTTGGGGGAGTAACTAAACCTTCTGAATCTGTTTGTTAATCTATAAGAAAGGAGGGCGTGGTGGCTCATGCCTATAATCTCAGCATTTTGGGAGGCTGAGGCAGGCAGATTACCTGAGGTCAGGAGTTCAAGACCAGCCTGGCCAACATGGTGAAACCTTGTCTTTAGGGAAAAAAAAAAAAAAAGGAACAATCCTACCAGCTGAGAGGAACAAATGAGAAGGTGCCGGTGAGCAGCAATCAGCCTTAGTGCCACACTGGAATCTCTCGGAGGCCTGGGTCTCACTGTTAGGGATTCTGATTTAATTGGCCAGGGTGTGGCCTCTCTTTTTTAAAGCTCCCCAGGTGACTCTAATGCATAGCCCAGGACTGAGCACCAAAGGTTAGGTCTTCAGACCCGTGGTCCTTGGACCATCAGCATCAGCATTACCTGGGAATTTGTTAGAAATGCATGTTCCCAGGCTCCGTCCGGGAACCACTGAATCAGAAAGTCTGCAAGTGGGGTTTAGCGATCTGAGTTTTGACAGGCCCTCTAGGTATGTGTTTGAAATAGATGCTTGCTGCTGCAAAGAAAAATTGGCACTGAGACAAATGATTTTTTAGCAACGCAGTTTTTACTTTCTGGACTGCAGGAAGGGTACCCTTGCTAGCCATTGTGCCACAAGAGTACAGTGAACAAAGGAAAACACACAAATTTATTTCTTGTGCATTTGGGGTTGTTCTTACTGCTGTGTTTGGTCTTCGTTGCCTGGAGCCAGACTTTACAGTTAAAATTAAAACCTGATTGGCTAACAAGTTAAAACTTTTTAAAACCAGGTAAAAGCAATGGAGAGCTGAGACATGGCTGTGAGCACGTTCAGCACAGATATCTTGGTTAAAGTACAAGGACAAAGAATGTACTACGTGCCTGTAAGCATGGCATGTCTAACAGCTACATAGGATAGGGCTTAACAAAGTTATGAGCACGTTTATTCTTTAACAAGAAAGGAAACTTTAAAAAGGAAGCTTTTTACTTCCCACAGTATATCTTCCAGTATATCTTCAGGAATATATACTCCTGAATATATATATATATATTCAGGAATATATATGTTGTTCCTCCCTCCCTCTTCCTTGTCTCCCTGCAGCAGATATATACTTAGACCATCCTATGTGCTAGACTGAGTTAGGCACTGGGAACACAACAGTGAACAACAGACAAGATCCCTGCCCGCAGGGGGCTTATTTTCTAGAGGGAGAAATAGAGTTTAAAAAAAAAAAAAAAAAAAGCAAAGACACAATTAATTAAAAATGGTAATAAGTGTAAAGGAGACCCTCAAAGGCCAGAGATGGTGAATTACCATGAATTTTTTAAAGAGCACATTGGTCTGTCAGGCAAGGAAGCTTCTACCAGTTTCTAACCCTATTCGGGACTTTCAGGACCCCTGACCTCAGGCAGACTCTCAACGGCTGATGCATGTGCTTGCCTGACATTTTCCACAAGCAGCTGGGCCACCACTTGACAAAAACAGCTGTGAGCAGGGCCTGCTCATTTATCCCCCGGATCAGTGGTTCCCAGCCAGGGTGAATTTGCACCCCACTGGCATTTGCCAATATCTGGAGGCATTTTTGGTTAGTGCAACTGTTGGTGGCGGAGAATGCTAGTGAGTAGAAACCAGAGATGCTGTGCTAAGTGCACAGGAGACCTCTGCCCGAATGCACAGGATAGAACCCACAGCTGAGACATATCTGGGCCCAAATGTCAGAAGTGCTGACGGTTGAGAGTCCCAGCTCTGGGGGGTTCGTGTTCTGAATCCCTGGCTGGGTCCCTCCGAGATGCGTCTCTCTTCTCTCTCTCCTTATTCCTGAATTTGGCTGAACTTGAAATTCTTCCACCATTTGACCAGAAAAGGATTCCACCAAAATAAATAAATAAAAAAAAATAATTTTAAAAATTAAAAAAAAAAAGAATTCCAAGCTGCCTTCCCGCTTCCTGAGCTGGGGATCTGCACTGAGCCAAGCATCTCCTTGGAAACTCCTTGGCTTCATGCAATTTGGAAAACAATAAATTTGCAAGGTTGCACAAAACATCCAGAATCCTAAAGCCGGCTGGACCTGCTAAATCCATTTTTTTCCTTCCACATCAAAAATAATTCCTTGGCCTCAGAGGCTTTCTCCACTGTCACAAGACACAGGCAGATAGTTTTACATGGCAAACAACCCTGCCAAACATAGCTCTGCTTTCAGAGCTGTTGGGTAGATTTCTAGTCCAGCCAGGAATATCAGCACGCTCTTCCGCTGAGATGAGGTTGGTTTTATCTGAGACAGACCTGATAATTGCCTCTCATACTCCATGCATGGCCAGAGACCATTCCCAGTGTGACCTCAACCCTTTCCACATCCTGGGTGCAGGGCTGAGGGTGGGTGGGTGGGTGGGTGGAGTGGAGACTTGATTCCAGCTTCTCCTCTACAGGGGTTGAGAGTGGGTGATCATAATTGAGTTTTCCATTCTGGAAAAAGAAGAAAATAACGTACTATAACAAAAAAGACGTACTAGCCTTACTGAGTGCTTTACTTAGGTGAGCTTATCTTTCCCGCTTACGAAGAAGGGGTTAATATTAGACCTATTTTACAGATGAGGAAACTGAGGACTGGTGACAAAAAGTGATTTGCCTGAAGTCCCTACCACTAACCATTCCAACTAGGAAATGGCAGAGCTGAGATTTGACCCCAGGTGGTTTTGTCACGGATATAATTGGCTGGGGCCAGTGTTGTGGATGGTAAATAATCTGCCAAGAGAGTCATGGGTAAAGAAAGGCACATGTATTGGAGAAAGTACAAGGATTCGTTGCAAGAAAGCAATGAGCATCACAGCACAGAAGGGGCTGTCTGCAAAGAGGCAGGAGCTGGAAGGAAGTTTACAGGATCGTGCTGCTGGGGCTATGTGCAGAGCAAAGTATTTGGGAACAGAATGCTGTGCAAGTGAGTTGTTTGTGTCAACCGTCTCTCGGAACTATTGTTCTCCCCACCCTGGGGCTCCCTCCTTGTTGTTGCTAACTTATTAGGACTCCACAAGTCTTGTTCTAGATTCTGGGCTTCAGGTTAATAGGGACAGTTCTCCCCCCACCCAGCCTAATGACAACAAGAATAGACGTTGATAACAATCAACATCTATAGCAGTAGTTCTCAAGCAAGGTGATTTTGCCACCCATTTCCCCCAGGGGCATTTGGCAATGTGTGGAGACATTTAGTTGTCACAAACGGGGGTGCATGCTACTGGTGATTGGCATCTAGTGAGCAAAGGCTAGGGATACTGCCAAATATCCTACAGTGCACAGGACAGTCCCCACCCCGCACCATGGAGAATCACCCAGCCTCAAATGTCAATAGTGCTGAGGGTAAGAAACCCTCATCTGCTAGCATTAAGGTTTAATTTAAAAAGAGAGAAAGGAAAAAGATAGCAGATAGGTAGCTGGCTAGGCAGATGGTAGGATAGATAGTGTGGAGGCTGAGGGACCCACGGCTCTGGAGGGCTTGCTTCGTGCTGGCCACAGTGCTGAACACATTACACGGGTAACCTAAATCCACCCTAGAAGTCACCTTCTGGGATAGGTGCTGTTATCATCTCCTTTATACACACGGGGAAACAGGGTCAAAGAGGTTTGGTGATTTGCCAAAGCCATATGCTTGGCAGTGGCTTGTGGTTCCACAACCTCTCTTCTAGAAGGTCCCTCTGAATTGCAGTGTGGTTGGCCTGCTAGAATCCGAATACCCCTGGCCTCTCCTCACTCTGCACATTCTGTAAGCTCTGAAGTCCTTCCTACTTCACCTTATGGATTCTCTGGTGACCTCATTTCTTCTGCAGTTCTCGACACTGCCTGGGTGTGAGTCCTCCTGTCTCTCTTCTTGTCCAGATTGGCCCCTCTGTCCATCCTCCAAATGGCAGCCAGACATATCTGCGTATCTCTGGAAAGGCCGCAAGCAAAACTCTCTAACACCAAACTGGGAAGGAAGTGATTTATTTGGCTGGGAACTGCGGCAGCATACATGCCTAACATCCAAGCTCTCCAACAAAGAAAATCTTTGTCTTTTTAAAGACTGACAACTCTAGAAATTACATGTGAAAGGGTCTTGATCCATGAAGTAGGCGTGGGGTACGTGACTTAGGTGGGGGTTTGATCAGGTCTAAGCAAACACAGTGCCTTCCAGAAAGATTCCTCTACACCATGACGGCGATCTGCAGGAGTACGATTAAGGATGGCGCCCACCCTGGTCTGCCAGCCTTTACTTCTCCTATTGAAATGCACCGTAGAAGTCTAGGGGGAAGGGCTCTTAAAAACTTAAGAGGATTAAGGATCTCCTTCCTCACTTTAATATGCATATGAATGGCTTGGGAGTTTGTAAAAATGTAGATTCTGTTCTGAGATCTCGGGTGGGACCTGGGTTTCCAACAAGCTCTTCAAGTCCAAAGATGCTGGTCCATGGACCACACTTTGAGTACTTAGGCACTGGAGAAATTGTTGTCTGAACACAGAAACCCCAGAGGAGCAGCAGATTTACATGAGATGGGCAGCTTTGGCGGACCATGATTTCCCCTGGGATGGCTTATAGCAAGGGTTGCAAACTTGAAGCCCCAAGGGCCAAATCCCCGCCCCGCCCCAACCCATTGTTTGTAAATAGTTTTACTGGAGCACAGCCACCCTAATACATACTCACTTTTTCTGCAGCTGCTTCTGTGCTACAGTGGCCAAGGTTGAGTAGTTTTAACAGAGGTCCTAAGGCTGTGGTAGCAATTTAAAGGGGGTGGACTTGAAGAATTAAAAACAAAACATGGCTGGACATGGTGGCTCACACCTCGAATCCCAGCACTTTGGGTGGCTAAGGTGAGTGGATCACTTGAGGTTGGGAGTTTGAGACCAGCCTGGCCATGGCAAAACCCCATCTCTATTAAAAATACAAAAATTAGCCAGGTGTGGTGGCATGGGCCTGTAGTTCCAGCTACTCTGGAGGCTCAGGCAGGAGAATCGCTTGAACCCAGGAGGTGGAGGTTATAGTGAGCCAAGATCTTGCCACTGCACTCCAGACTGGGCAACAGAATGAGACTCTGTCTTCAAAGAAATTAAAAACAACACACACACAGCCACGCACTCCTGCTTGTAACATTCTCAGACTGGCTTTTGAAGGAAGTGGCTCTGGGCAGGTGTGGAAGTTTGAGGGTGGAATTAATAGAGGACATTGCCTGGCCAGTCTTTATTTCCTGGATGAGCAGGTAGAAGCTCAGAGCAGTCAGAGGTTCTGGGTGTGGGTCTGGGCTCCACAGTTAGTTTGTGTTAGGGCCGAGATGGGAACCTAGGCCTCCTGACTTCCTACTGAGGGTTTCTACCTCCAGGATGACCAGCACAGAATTCTTTCATCAGGTGGGGTGAGAGGAGTTACTTAACATGAAAACCTTCGGTCTGCCCAAAGAGCCACCTGCTCCCTGCCTTGGGCTGGCTTTCTTTGTGAGCCACATTCAAAAGACTGAGAGCTCTTTTCCATCACACAGGCAACCCCCATCTTGACCCTTTACATTAGATAAGTGGGTTGATGGAGGCTGGGCTGGGGTTGGGGCATTAAGTTGGAGCCCATACTGGAGTCCTGGTGATCGGCCTCTCCAGCTGTGGCCTCTTCACACTGCCTAATGTCTCGGAGTGTTGCCTGTGATATCCAGGGAATTGGGTTAAATGCTTCTGAAGGTAGATTCCTTTCAGATTAAAATAGTAATAGGTATTGAGGGTGGTAGAGACAAAAATGAGATTTTTTTCTTAGTTTTATTTATTTGTTTTTTAGATGGAGTCTCACTCTGTCTCCTAGGCTGGAGTCCGTGGTGCGATCTCGGCTCACTGCAACCCCCGTCCCTTGGGTTCAAGCGATTCTCCTGCCTCAGCCTCGCGAGTAGCTGGGATTACAGGTGTGCCACCACACCCAGCTAATTTTTATACTTTTGGTAGAGACTGGGTTTCACCATATTGGCCAGGTGGGTATCGAACTTCTGACCTCATGGTCCACCCACCTCAGCCTCCCAAAGTGCTGGGATTACAGGTGTGCGCCACTGCGCCCAGTGAGTTTTTTTTCTTTATTAAGGTAGAATTCACATAACAAATTACTTAAGTGAACAATTCACCACCTTTTAGTATTCATAAAAGGCAACTACCACCTCTACCCAGTTCCATTTTCGTCACCCTGAAAGAAAACCCTGTACCCATTTAAATCTTTCCTCCGCAAACTTCACCCGTTTACCTTTCACCTTTATGCTGTCATAACACTGTAATAAGCATACAGGCCTTTCCTTGTGTTCTTCTTTGGAATGTAAATACATTGATTTGTTTACTCTGCAGTTGCCTTAGTGAAACTTTTTTTTTTGAAAGTGAGGTATAACTCAGCAAAGAACACAACTGCATGAATCTTCAAATCTTTAAAAATGTTTAGTTATTAGGGAGACATAATAGTTGTACATATTTATCAGGTACGTGTGATATTTGCATTAATCTGTGTACAGCTTGAATTTGATTTTTACCTGTGTGCGCACATGTGAAACCAGTACCTAGCTCAGTGGCTTTCAGACAGGGGTGATTATGCCCCTCGGGACATTTAGCAATGTGGTTGTCATAAGTTGGGGGCTGGATGCTACTGGCGTTAAGTGGGTAGAGGCCACAGATGCTGCTAAACATCCTTCAGTGCACAGGACAGATGCCACACACAGAATTATCTGGTCCCAGACCAGGCTCAATGGCTCACATCTGTAATTGTAGCACTTGGGTAGATTGGTGAAACCCCATCTCTACTAAAAATAGAAAAATTAGCTGGGTGTGGTGGCCTGCACCTATAATCCCAGCTACTCAAAAGGCTGAGGTATGAGAATTGCTTGAACCCGGGAGGCAGAGGTTACAGTGAGCTGAGATGGCGATACTGCACTCTAGACTGGGTGACAGTGAGACCCTGTCTCAAAAAAAAAAAAAAAAAAAAAAAAATCTGGTCCTAAATGTCAATAGGTGATGAGGTTAGAAAACCCTGTCCCAGATCAAAGCCTCTAGGGCATTTGTAGTTCCAGGAGCCCCTCTTTTGCTCCTTCCCAGTCTACACCCCTCCCCAAAGGGAACCATCATTCTTACTTCTATCACCATCCATTAGGTTTGCCTGGTATTGAAATTCATATTAATGGAATCGTGCAATATGTTCTTTACTTGTGTTTGGTTGCTTCCACTCAATAGAATATCTGTCAGGTTCTTCCTTGTTATATGTATTAGAAGTTCTTTTTTGACCAGATGCAGTGGCTCACCCCTGTAATCCCAGCACTTCGGGAGACTGAGGTGGGTGGATCACGAGGTCAGGAGTTCGATACCAGCCTGGCCAAGTTGGTGAAACCCCATCTCTACTAAAAATAAAAAAATTAGCTGGGCGTGGTGGTAGGCGCCTATAATCCCAGCTACCCGGGAGGCTAAGGCAGGAGAATCACTTGAACCCAGGACGGGGAGGTTTGCAGTGAGCCGAGATTGTGCTGCTGCATTGCAGCCTGGGCAACACAGTGAGACTCTGTCTCAAAAAAAAAAAAAAAAATATATATATATATATATTCCAGTTAAGCCAGTCAAATTGACATATAAAATTAACCACTAGGGTGCGATGGCTCACATCTGTAATCCCAGCACTTTGGTTGGCCAAGGTGGGTGGATTGCTTGAGCCCAGGAGTTTGAGGCCAGCCTGGCCAACACAGCAAAACCCCATCTCTACGAAAAACACAAAAATTAGCTGGATGTGGTAGCATGTGCCTGCCTGTAGCTCCAGCAACTCTGGAGGCTGAAGAAATGGGAGGATCCCTTGAGCCTAGGAGGTTGAGGCTGCAGTTAGCCGTAATAGTGCCACTGCACTTCAGCCTGGGCAACAAGTGAGAACCTATCTCAAAAAAATAAAATAATAGCCGCCACCACACACACATGCACACACACACAATTTTATTTAGTCCTCACAATCACCGTGTGGGCAAGTTTGTTGTTGTTGTTTTGAGATGGAATTTTGCTCTTGCTGCCCAGGCTGGAGTGCAATGGCTTGCTCTTGGCTTACTACAACTTCTGCCTCCTGGTTTCAAGCAACTCTCCTGCCTCAGGCGCCCACCACCATGCCCGGCTAATTTTTGTATTTTTAGTAGAGATGAGGTTTCAGCACATTGGCCAGGCTGGTCTTGAACTCCTAACCTCAGGTGATCTGCTCTTCTTGGCCTCCCAAAGTGTTGGGATTACAGGCGTGAGCCACCATGCCTGGCTTGGCAGGCTATTGTTATTAAGCCAGTTTTTACAGACAAAAGAGCAAGTGCTCTACACAGTGTCTGGCAGCTAGAAAGGGCTCAATTGATGTTGAGTGCAGATAGCATGGGGCACAGAGAGGTTGTGATTCATGCAAGGTCACACAGCAGGAGGTAGAATTTGAAGCTACATCTGTGCAACTATAGAGAGGCTCAGGGAGATGAAGTAACCCGTCCCCAAGTGTACAGCATGTGGGAGGCTTAGGACTTCTCCTCCGCAGCTTCACCTCATCTCTACTGGCAGGCAGCCTGCTGTATGCAGAGCAGAGAGCTTGGGCGGGAAAGGGAGTGAGGTGAGCCCTCTACTCCACCACCCTCTTCCCACCAGAGATCCAGCTCCCAGGCAGGGCTGGGCTGGGCAGGGCATGCAGGGCTGGTTGCCAGATGCTGGGTGCCAGGACTCCTCCCATGGGGTGACCCCCTGGGCCAATCCCTAGCAGCCTCGCCCAGCCACTAGGATATACCAGCCTGTGCCCCAGAAGCCTCTTTTTCCCAGATTTCTCCGGCTTCATGGGAACAGGAAGGTTAATATCCCTGGGAAGGGTGCCGGCAGTGGGGACTCTGGGGAAGCCCCTCAGAGCTTGGGGGCTGGGCACAGAGATGCCAACTCTGTCTATGCATGTGTGTGTCTCTGCCTGTGTCTATAAGAGATTGTTCTACGTGGCCTGGGGAGGGTGGGACAGCAGGTGGGGAGAGGAGCAGGAATTTCCTTTGGCATTTTTCAGAATGTGTGGGAGAAAAGCATGCACTGTGGGAAGAGCTGGGCATGCCACCTTTGCTCTGTGACCAGAAAGGTGTCTGTGTCTGCCAGCTCTGTGTGCCGGTTTGGTGAAGGGTTTCCATACTTGCTAAGGTTTTCAAGAGCTCCTTCTCCCAGGCCCTGTGCTGATCTTATTACTGGATTGTCTCACTAAGCCTCACCTACACCCCATTGTCTAGAAATGATTATGATCCCTGCTGTAGTGGAAAGCTCAGAGAAGGTAGGACACTGGCCCAAGGCCACCGAGCTTGGCTGTGCTGGAGCTGGGATTGGGACAGTCTGGTGCTAGTGCCTGTCCTGTTGTCTTTTTTTTTTTTCAGATGGAGTCTTGCTCTGTTGCCCAGGATGGAGTGCAGTGGCGCTATCTTGCCTCACTGCAACTTCTGCTTCCCGGGTTCATGTGATCCTCGTGCCTCAGCCTTCTGAGTAGCTGGGATTATGGGTGCCCGCCACCCAGCTGGCTAAGTTTTTTGTGTTTTTAGTAGAGACGGAGTTTTGCCATGTTGGTCAGGCTGGTCTCAAACCTCTGACCACACCTCAGGTGATCCTCTCATCTTGGCCTCTCAAAGTGCTGGGGTTACAGGTGTGAACCACTGCACCTGGCTGCAGACTCTTGTCTTAATCAAACATCCCACAGTGTATATTTATCCATCCAGGGAGCCAGCGTTCGCTGAGCATCTACTAATGGATTAATATATGCAAAGCCCTTGGAAGAGTGCCTGGCACACAACAGCAGTACGCTAAGTGTTGCATATTATCATCATCTTTGATACTTACTGTGTTCCAGACACTGATCCCATGTAGGCATTGGGAATTCAGAAGTGAGCAAAGCAAACCAAAACCCCTCCCCAGAGGAAAACCTTGCTTTCTGGTTATGGGAATTAACAACCAATTTAATGAGTGAAACATACAGTATGTCAGGGGTAAGGGCTAGAGATAAAATGAAGCAGGGAGGCAGACGATTGGGGGTGATGGCTGCTTTAGGGCTGCAACTTAAACTGGGGTTGTCAGGGAAGGCGCCTTGGCTTTTTAGCTATAGACTGAAGGAGCTGAGAGAATGAGCCACCTGGGTACCTGGGGAAGTGCATCCCAGGTGGAGGGGCAGCTCCCCATTTGATCGTGCTGTGTTGGATTGCCCTGCAGAAAGACCGTGTAATTAAACTGCCCCTCCAGCTCAGGATGAAGGTCCTGTGGGCTTCCTCCTGGGCATGAAAGTTCAGGCTGCTCTGTCTCCAGCCCCTGCCCCTGGCCAGCCCATACAGCCATCTGCCTCTTGAGCACTGGGAATCCCATTCCTCAAACTTCTGGAGGCTATCATGGTGCCCAGGGTTTCTGGAGGTACACAAGCAGGGGCTGCCCCCCAGACAGAGTGGGTGTGGCTTTTAAAATTATTTATTTAATTATTTATTTGAGATGAAGTCTCTCCCTCTTGTCACCCAGGCTGGAGTGCAGTGGCATCATCTCTGCTCACTGCAACCTCTGCCTCCTGGGTTCAAGCAATTCTCCTGCCTCAGCTTCCTGTGTAACTGGGATTACAGGCACGTGCCACCACGCCTGGCTAATTTTTGGATTTTTAGTAGAGACAGGGTTTCACCATACTGGCCAAGATGTTCTTGATCTCCTGACCTTGTGTTCTGCCTGCCTCGGCCTCCCAGAGTTCTGGGATTGCAGGTGTGAGCCATCACCCCCAGTGCTTTTTTTTTTTCTTTTCTTTTAAGACGGAACCTCACTCTGTCACCCAGGCTGGAGTGCAATGGCACCATCTCAGCTCACTGCAACCTCCCCCTGCCAGGGCCAAGAGATTCTTGTGCCTCAGCCTCCAGAGTAGCTGGGATTACAGGCAAGTGCCACCATGCCTGGCTAATTTTTGTATTTTTAGTGGAAACAGGGTGTCACCATGTTGGCCAGGCTGGTCTCGAACTCCTGACCTCAGGTGATCCACCCACCTTGGCCTCCCAAAGTGCTGATATTACAGGCATGAGCTACTTGCTGGGGGTGGGCTTTTTTCCTCCCTTCTAATAAAGATGAACCTGGCCTTGAGTGACGGGCTAGACAAGAGATTAGGGGGCATGTTTTTTGGCAGAGTGCATACGCACCTGGGCAGATTTGCCTTGGGTGTGAGTCACCGGTAGGTTCTAGGGAAGCCAATTTTGGAAAACCTGCAGGCAAGCCCCGTCAAGAAATGGGAGGGGGGACTGGGTGCCATGGTTCATGCCTGTAATCTCAGCGCTTTGGGAGGCCAAGGCAGGTGGATCACTTGAGGTCAGGAGTTTGAGACCAGCTTGGCCAACATGGTGAAATCCACTAAAAACACAAAAATTATCTGCATCTGGTAGCACATGCTTATTATCCCAGCTACTTGGGAGTTGGAGACAGGAGAATCGCTTGAACCCGGGAGACAGAATTTGCGGTGAGCCGGGATTGCACCACTGCCCTCCAGCTTGGGCGACAAGAGTGAGACTTCATCTCAAAAAAATATAAAAATAAAAATAAAAAAGAAATGGCAGCGGAGGGCGGAAGAGACAACAGGGGGAGGAAGAAGGTAGAACAGGGTGGGGTGTGGTGGAGAAACAGGCAGCTGTCAGTTCTAGTCTGAACCTGGGAGGGGTGCGGGGAGGGAACAGACTCCACAATGGTCCTGGTCCCTGCCTTTCAGTGTCCACCTTCTAGCTCTGCTTCCATTCTCTCTCACCTGCATTACCTATGTACCCAGTGCAGGAATGCCATGTTCCCAATTTTACCATCTTCATATGCCACCTAGACAGTTACTGACTTTGTATTTCTATTTAAATTGAGTCGCCTAAAATTTTCAAAAAATAGGCCAACTGTGGTGGCTCGTACTTGTAATCCCAGTACTTTAGGAGGCCGGCGTGGAAGGATTGCTTGAGCCCCAGAGTTCAAACCAGCCTGGGCAACATGGCAAGACCTGGTCTCTACAGAAAACTAGCTGAGCATGGTGGTGCATGTCTGTAGTCCTAGCTACTTAGGAGGCTAGGGTGGGAGGATCACTTGAGGCCTGGGAGGTTGAGGCTGCAGTGAGGTGAAATTGTACCACTGCACTCCAGCCTGGGTGACAGAGAGAGACCCTGTGTTAAAAAGAAAAAGGAAATTAAAAAAAAAAAAATTATTGCCAGATGCGGTGGCTCATGCCTTTAATCCCAGCACTTTGTGAGACTGAGGTGGGCAGAGCACCTGAGGTTGGGAGTTCGAGACCATCACCCCGTCTCTACTAAAAATACAAAAAATTAGCTGGACATGGTGGTGCATGCCTGTAATCCCAGCTACTCAGGAGGCTGAGGCAGGAGAATTGCCTGAACCCAGGAGGTGGAGGTAGCGGTGAGCCAAGATCGCGCCATTGCTCTCCAGCCTGGGTAACAAGAGCAAAACTCTGTCTCAAAAAAAAAAAAAAAAAAAAGCCATGCATGGTGGCACACGCCTGTAATCCCAGCTACTTGGGAGGCTGTGGCAGAAGAATCACTTGAACCCGAGAGGCGGAGGTTGCAGCGAGCCAAGGTCACACCATTGCATTCCAGCCTGGCCAACAAGAGCAAAACTCCATCACAAAAAATATATATATTTAAAAGAGACACAGCCAGGTGCAGTGGCTCATGCCTATAATCCCAGAACTTTGGGAGTCTGAGGCAAGAGGATGGCTTGCGGCTAGGAGTTCAAGACCAGCCTGGGCAATATAGCAAACCCTGTCTCTACAAAAAATTAGCCAGGCATGGTGGCACACACTTGTAGTGCCAGCTACATAGGAAGCTGAGTTGGGAAAATCGCTTGAGCCCAGATGTTCTAGGCTGCAGTGAGATAAGACAGTGCCACTGTACTCCAGCCTGAGCAACATAGTAAGATCCAATTTCTACAAACAAAAATAAAAAATTAGCTAGGTGTGGTAGCATGCACCTGTAGTACCAGCTACTCAGGAGGCTGAGGCAGGAGGATCACTTGAGCCTGGGAGTTTAAGGTTGCAGTGAGCCATGATCACACCATTGTACTCCAGCCTGAGCAACAGAAAGAGAGACCCTGTCTCTAAAAAATAAAAAATAAAAATGAAAGAGAAACTTCAGGTGACTTCAATAAATGGAAAATCATCGGCACTTACTGTAAGTAGAGGATAGCTAGAAAATAAATACAAGGAAGGCAGAGCCAGCCGTTCGAATGCAGTCTGAGGCTGTGGCCTGCAGAAACTGCTCGATGCTGAAGCTGCTCTTTGTGAACCACACAAGATCTCCCACGGCTAGAGAGACAAAGACAGGCTGGCACCATGTGTGGCCTCATGCCTGGAAACGGCCAGCAAAATTTGAAAAAGAATTGACAAGGAGGTAACTGTCCCATTTCTCTCATCTAAAAACCAAGGAATGCAGGCAGGGTACAGTGGCTCATGTTTGTAATCCCAGCATTTTGGAAGGCCAAGACTGGTGAATTGCTTGAGGCTGGGAGTTCAACACCAGCCTGGCTAACATGGTGAAACCCCATCTCTACTAAAAAAAAAAAAAAAAAAAAAAAAATACAAAAGGTGGCCAGATTTTGTGGTGCATGCCTGTGTCCCAGCTACTTGGGAGGATGAGGCAGGAGAATCACTTGAACCTGGGAGGCAGAGGTTGCAGTGAGCCAAGACCATGCCACTGCATTCCAGCCTGGGCAACACAGAGAGACTCTGTCTCAAAAAATAAATAATAAATAAAATAAAAATAAAAGCCAGGGAATGTTGCTAGAACCTTGTGCATAGGATAGGTTTGATCCCATAATGAGATGATTAATGTGTCTTGGGACAAGACTCGGCTTTGATAAAGGGTCATGTGTGGCTTTGCCCTCATTCCTCTGTTTACACAGGAATTCCAGGAGACCTAAAGTGGTGACTTTTTTATGGACCTGTCCCCCACCCATGTGCTGTACATCAAAGCATCTAATAAATGTTTTTAACAGGAGGTGAAAGGGACTTGAGTTCCTCTGATGCTGAAAGTGAGCATTCGTCTCCCTTGTAGTGAGCACTTGTATGTGCTCCACAAATGTTTGTTGTAGAAAGAAGCAAACAACAGAGTATGAAGTCCACCAGAATGTCATCTCCACGATGACAGGGTTTTCCACCTGTTCTGCTTAAGCTGGTTCCACTGCCTGGAACAGTGCTTGGCACTACGTAGGTGCTCAACCAACGATTGTTGTGTGGACACATGAATCAATGACTCTATGAATGAATGAATGAAGAGATGATTGAGCTCATGAATGAGTGTTAGCCCTTCCTTTCCAGACCCAGGAGACAGTCCTTCTATAAAGTTTCAGGTCCCCATCGCAGGCTTGCTGAACCCTGAGCATGGTGACCAGGGAGTGGAGAAAGTGAACAAAGAGAGAGACAAGGTGGCTCAGGTCACTGGCCCAAGACATCTTTAGATTTCCCTAGCAACAACCCTTACTGGTAGAGAGGAGCATCCTGGGAGCTGCCCTGGATGGACTCAGGGTAGGGCATGGCCGGCAAGTACCACAGGCAGCTGCTGCTTTTTGTTTGTTGGCTTATTTTTGAGACGGGGTCCCACTCTGTCACCCAGGTTGGGGTGCGGTGGTGTGATCACAGCTCACTGCAACCTCGACATCCCAGGTTTAAGCCATCCTCCTGCCTCAGCTCCTGAATAGCTAGGACTACAGGTGTGTATTACCATGTACAGCTTATTTTTTAAATTTTTGCAGATACAGAGTCTCACCATGCTACCCAGGCTGATCCAACTCCTGGGCTCAAGCGATCTGCCTGCCTCTGCCTCCCAAAGTGCTGGGCCCACAGGTGTGAGCCACGCGCCCAGCCCACTGGCAGCTTATCACCCACTGAACCCTCAGTAATGTCCCCTCATCCACCCCAACAATAGGCTCTTGAAGTAGGGATGCCTAGATGGTAGGGACTGTTTTCCATGACAGAGCAAACACTGGGCAGAGTGGCACCAAGGAGCATTTTTCATCTATATAAGGCTCTATTTTCTTCTGCGCTGGGCTGAAGTGGATGCATTCTGAGGGTTGTTCATCCCACCCACTGCCCCCACAAAGGGGAGGTTTCTGAAGAAAATCCCCAGGGCTTCCAAGAGGTGTTCCGCCACTGAGTGTTTATATGCCACTCACACGCTGGGCACAGAACATTCTTGTGGGATAATGTTTAACCAGCATGTGGGCTGAGTTACTGTGGCTCACGGAGGACCAGGTCGGAGGCTGGCTTCCCTCCTAGGTGGGCTCTGGAGGAGGCTGGGTCTCCCTGCCCTCCCATAACCCAGCTTCCCGTCTTGACTGCACCAGTAGGAAACCGGCATCCTTTTGTCCTTCTAAAGGAGCAAACTGCTGTCTGTCTTTCCTGTTTTTTTCTTAAGCTAATACAGAAGCCAGGACCTAATTCTTTGAAAACATTCTGTTTTAAGCAATTTCTTGGTGCCCATTGGGTATGGACCCAACCTCACTAAAATAGTGATTCCTTGTATGTTAAGATTTGTGAATGTTTTACAGCTTATGAGAAACGAAAAACAAAGTGATTGTCAAATCCTTGAAGGCAGGACCTGGGTGTTATACTTGCAGTCCCACCTCCTTCAGGAGCAATTGACCGTGTCATCAGTTTTCCTCTATCTTAAAAGCTGAGATGGGCGTGACTCTATCATTTCTAGGGCAGATTGTTCCCAAATTTGAGTGTGCACAAGAGTCACTGGGGCGAAGCCGGTTAAAAATCTAGACTTCCAGATCCCCCTGTGATTCATTTATTCAATTGATGTTTATTGAGCCACTACCATAAGAAGGGTTTCCAGATTTAGCAAAGACAAATACAGGATGTCCATTTAAACGTGAATGTCAGATCAACAATTTTTTTTTCTTTTTTTTTAGAGTGTAGCGTAGTGTTGTGATCACAGCTCAGTGCAACCTTGACCTCCTGGGCTCAAGCAATCCTACCTTAGCCTCCCAAGTAGCTGGGACTATCAATATGCACTATATGCCTGGCCAGTTTTTCATTTCTTTTGTAGAGAGGGGGTCTCGCTATGTTTCCCAGGCTAGTCTCAAACTCCTGGGCTCAAGGGATACCCCACCTCAGTCTCCCAAAGTGCTGGGATTACAGACACTGAGACACCATGGCTGGCTAACAAATTATTTTATTATTTATTTTATTTTATTTATTTTTTGAGACAGAGTTTCACTCTTGTTACCCAGTCTGGAATGCAGTGCTGTGATCTTGGCTCCCTGCAACCTCCACCTCCCGGGTTCAAGCGATTTTCCTGTCTCAGCCTCCCAGTAGCTGGAATCACAGGCACTCGCCACCACGCCTGGCTAATTTTTGTATTTTTAACAGAGATGGGGTTTCACCATGTTGGCCATGCTGGTTTTGAGCTCCTGACCTCAGATGATCCATCTGCCTTGGCATCCCAAAGTGCTGGGATTATAGGCGTGAGCCACTGTGCCCGGCCAAATTATTATTATTTTTGAGACAGGATCTTGCTCTGCTGCCCAAGCTGGAGTGCGGGGTGCATCACAGTTCACTGCAGCCTTGACCTCCTGGGCTCAGGCAGTCCTCCCACCTCAGCCTCCTAAGTAGCTAGGACCACGGGTACGTAACACCACGCCTGACTAATTTTTGTATTTTTTGTAGAGATGGGTTTTCACCATGTTGCCCAGACTGGTCTTAATCTCCTGGGTTCAAGCAATGCTCCCACGTTGGCCTCCCCATGTGTTAGGATTATAGGTGTGAGCCACTACACGTGGCCTACAAATCATGTTTTAACATTAGTATGTCTCATGCAATAACTGGGGTTTGCCTCTGTGCATTCATGCTATTGTAACCAAGTACCATAGGCTAGGTGGCTTGTAAACAATGGAATTTATTTCTCATAGTCTGGAGACTAAAAGTCCAAGGTCAGGGTGCCAGCATGATCGGGTTCTGGTGAGGGCCCTCTTCCAGATTGTAGACAGCTGACTGCCTGGTTTTTCATCACATGGCAGAAAGAGAGCAAAGTAGCTCTCTGGCCCCTTCTTATAAAGGTGCTAATCTCCTTCATGAGAGCGCCACTTCATCACCTAATCATCTCTCAAAGGCCCCACCTCCAACACACCAGGACAGATGAAGCTTTCAACATAGGAATTTTGGGAACACGAACATTTAGGCAGTCCATTATAGAACGTCGATGAGAAACTGCTTTGTTCTTTATATGAAATTCAAATGTAACTGGGAGTCCTATAGTTTCACTGGTAACCGTAATGCTGCACCACACATTGCTGTAGCCGCTGGGAGAACAGCATGAACAAAACACAGCCCCTGATTCCTGACAGCTTATGTTCTAGGGAGGAAGCAATTTCCTGGTGCCTATAAGGGCTGGAGACAAATCAATCCATGCAGACAAATAGATCCAGGAAGAAAGGGGGAAGCCAGTTGAGGGGTGGCATGATGGAGGTGGCTCTCCATTTTGAACAGAGTGGTCAGGGAGTCTCTCTCTTTGGAGGTAACATTGAGGTGAGGTGAGATTTGGATGCAGTAAGCCTTGTGTAGGGCACAAGGATCTGCATAGATAATAAGCCCTTCTGGAAGAATCAGATGTAAGGGTCTGTGAATGCCACTTTGAGAAAATGACTTTAGGGTTTCAAGCCTCATGTCCACCTCTGAGGATGCACTTAGCTGTTGACAGCCCCTCTCTGGGCCCCAGTTGACTTCATATGTGCAATGGGAATAGTAGTGATAGACTCGCTTTCCCACGGGGCTGTTGGGGGTATCAAATGATGTAAAAGATGGGAAAGGACTTTATCAGCTGTAAAGTGCTCAGCAGGGTCTCGACAAGTGCCATCCAGTAGAAATACAACGCAAGCCCTTTGTGTTATTTTATTTTATTTGTTTATTTTTTGAGATAGAGTTTCACTCTTGTTGCCCAGCCTGGAGTACAATCTCGGCCCACTGCAATGTCCACCTCCCAGGTTCAAGCAGTTATCCTACCTCAGCGTCCCAAATAGTTGGGATTATAGACGTGCCACCACACCTGGGTAATTTTGTATTTTTTGTATCTCTAAGTTTGTAGACCCAGGGTTTCTTCATGTTGGTCAGGCTGGTCTCCAACTCCCAAGGTCAGATGATCCACCTGCCTCGGCCTCCCAAAGTGCTGGGATTATAGGAGCGCGCCAGTGCACCCGGCCGCCCCTTTTGTAATTTTGAAGTGTCTAGTAGCTGCTTGGAAAAGTAAAAAAAGGCAAAATTGATTTTATTTTTTGAGACAGAGTTTTGCTCTTGTTGCCCAGTCTGGAGTGCAATGGCACGATTTCAGCTCACTGCAACCTCTGCTTCCCAGGTTGAAGTGATTCTCCTGCCTCAGACTCCTGAGTAGCTGGGATTACAGGCACCCACAACTATGCCCAGCTAATTTTTTGTATTTTTAATAGAGATGGGGTTTCACCATGTAGGCCAGGCTGGTCTCAGACTCCTGACCTCAGGTGATCAACCTGCCTTGGCCTCCCAAAATATTGGGATTATAGGAGTGAGCCACCATGCCAGGCATGAAATTGATTTTAATATGTTTTATGTAATGTAATATATCCAAGGTATTATTTTTATATATGTTCAATATAAAAACTACTACAGAGGTATTTTATAACATTTTTCTTGTGTCAAGTCTTCTAAATCTGGCACGTATCATGTGCTTACGGCTCATCTCAATTTGGACTAGCTGCTTTCAAATACTTAAGAGCCATGTATCACCCGCAGCCTCGTGTTGGACAGCACAGACCATATCATGAATATTATGTGAAGAGCTGCCCTCATTGTTTTAAAACACAGTGTGTTAGTGGAAATTTTTAGGTATAGGGTCTTGCTCTGTCACCTAGCCTGCGGTACAATGGTGCAGTCACAGCTCCCTGGAGCCTCAAACTCATGGGCTCAAGTAATCTTCTCACCTCAGCCTTCTGAGTAGCTAAGACTGTAGACATGAGCTACCAGGCCCAGATAATTTATTTTTGTGGAGATGGGGTCTCACTGTGTTGCCCAGGCTGGTCTCAAACTCCTGGCCTCAAGTGAGTCTCCTGCCTTGGCATCCCAAAGTGCTGGGACTACAGGCATGACCCACCACGCCCAGCCTTTGTTTTTTAAATTGACACAATAATTGTGCATATGTTGCAATACATACGATGTATAGTGATCAGGGTAATTTGCACTTCTTTCATCTCAACTATCACTTCTTGTGTAGGGAACATTCACTATATTCCTTCTGAGGAAGGAGACCCTTAATCCTCTTAAGCTTCTAAGGGCCCTTCCCCCTAGACTTCTACATTGCATTTCATAGGAGAAGTAAAGGCTGGCAGACCTGGGCACCACCCTTAATCGCACTCCTGTAGATGCAGGCATGGTGTGGAGGAATCTTTCCTTCGAAAGGCGGGCAAGGATTTTCTTTGTTGGGAGCTCAGCTGTTAGGCATCTATGCTCCCAACCAGATAAGTCACCACTTCCTTCCCAGTGCCCAGTTGGACAGGTTTGTTTTGCGGCCTTTCCTGCTTTACTTATGGCTATTTGGAAATTATGTTATAGTTATCCTACAGTGATATAAAACACTGGAATTTTGTGATCTTTTTTTATTTCTAGTTATCCTACAGTGGTATAAAACACTGGAATTTCGTTATCTTCTTTTATTTTTAGTTTTTTGACAGAGTCTTGTTCCGTTGCCCAGGCTGGAGTGCAGTGGCACGACCTTGGCTCACTGCAACCTCCGCCTCCTGGGTTCAAGCAATTCTCCTGCCTCAGACTCCTGAGTAGCTGAGATTAAAGGCGGCTAAGTTTTGTATTTTTAGTAGAGACAGGGCTTTGCCATGTTGGCCAGGCTGGTCTCAAACCTCCGACCTCAGGTGATCCGCCTGCCTCAGCCTCCCAAAGTGCTGGCATTACAGCATGAGCCACTGTGGCTGGCCAATTTTGTAACCTTTAATAACTCTCTGTCCCCCATGCTTTCCCTTCCCCTTCCCAGCCTCTAGTGTCTTCTATTCTACTGTTTACTTCTATGTGATCAACACCTTAGCTTCCGCATATGCGTGAGAGTGTGTGGTGTTTAACTTTCTGTCCCTGGTTTATTTCTACAGTAGAATATTGAACAGTAAAGTGAAACAGACCAAAGACACAACAATATGAATGATTCTTACAATAGGCTAAGTAAAAGAAGCCAGACTAAGGGCAACAGATCAGCAGATGATCATCAAGGAAAAGATAGTTCCCTTGGTCGGAGGGATTCCACACCACAGGGGTCCACACATTGGGGTGGCTCGGGAAGGAGGAAGGGAGGGGGAGAATGTGAGCCGGAGCTTTTGTTATGGATTCTGTGGGAAGGGCTGGGTGGGGCAGAGTAAGAGGCTTAGGAATGGCTAATTAGGATCCTTTCAGTGGGCTCCAGGGCATAGGGACTGTCCCTAGTTGAATAGTACCTGGCCTTGGGGTGATTGGAGCAGGTGTACTGTGACCTGGTGGACAGGGAGTGCTCAGTAAAGGAGGCGGTTGGACTGTGAGCTCTGGGTTGGTTGCTTTGCTTTTGAAGAGTGTGCTCCAGGGTTAGTTGTCTGCTTACCTCTAGGAACTGGCTAACCTTGGGAGGTGCTGACCCTACGGTCAGCAAGGCCTCAGATATCAAAGCTCCGGAACACAAAAGATAAGAGGAGTGTCATGCACTCCTACAGCTAGAGGTCTGGCCGGGGGCATGGCAGTCCAGATTGGTTTGGGTGAACATCAGTACCTCTGTCATTTCTCGGCCCTGCCAGTCTGCGGCCCGCTCCTTAGCTTTTTCTAGGAAGAGAGACTTCAAGGAATGGCCTGAACTGAGCTTTTATAGAGCTCTTTTTTTTTTTTTTTAAATCACTGCAAATTTTATTTTTAACTTTTCTGAGTACATAGTGTAAGGTCTGACCGCGCCATGGAGGGCATGGCGACCCCCGTGACCAGCACCTCGGGAGGGCCTTCTGGAATTAAAAAACCTGAAACGGCTGTAAGATCATGGAAAGAGGAAGAAATTTTCAGCCCCTGCCATTGCCTACTTAACTCTGAGAGGTTCTCTATTGTTCTCCATTGGACTTTGTAACCGACCTTGGCCAACCTCAGGACTCCACACCCTGCCTGCAACCATCTTCCAGTTTGTAAACCAAGGACCCCTGCTAGCTTGCAAAAAACCTGCCAACTGTAACTTTTGTAACTTTCCACTGCCTCCCCTACAACCTATAAAACCAACCCCTATGCCACCACCCTTGGCTGACGCCCTTTTTGATCTTAGTCCACCTGTACCCAGGTGAATAAACAGCCGTGTTGCTCACACAAAGCCTGTTTGGGGGGTCTCTTCATTCAGAGTGTGCGGTTTTAACACACAGTAGGTCTGCTAATACTTTATGAGCATACGATGTGTGTGTTTGTGTCTTTTAAAGTAGAATCCACCATGTATACAGTCTTGTTACTGTGGTTTTTAAACTCTGTTTTATCTTGGGTTTCTTTCCTGATGTTGGCTTATTTTTGTACTCTGCGACTATTCTCCGGAGCTAGTCTTGTGCTAGAAGTTGTGAAGGCTTTGCCTAATTCCAGCTGAGACGTTCAATGGACAGGATCCCTTTCTGCTCCTTTCATGTGATTGATTATTTATTTATTTATTTATTTATTTATTTATTTTGAGATGGAGTCTCTCTCTGTCGCCCAGGCTGGAGTGCAATGGCAAGATACCAGCTCACTGCAGCCTCCACCTCCCAGGTTCAAGTGATTTTCCTCCTGCCTCAGCCTCCTGAGTAGCTGGGATTACAGGCATGCACTACCACACACAGCTAGCTAATTTTTATATTTTAGTAGAGACGGGATTTCACCATATTGATCAGGCTGGTCTCAAACTCATTACCTCATGATCTGCCTGCCTTGGCCTCCCAAAGTGATGGGATTATAGGCATGAGCCACTCCACCCAGCCTATTTATTTATTTTTGAGACAGTGTCTCACGGTGTCACCTGGGCTGGAGTACAGTGGTGTGATCTCGATTCCCTGCAGCTTTGACCTCCCATGCTTAAGCGATCCCCCTGCCTCAGCCTCCCATGTATCTGGGACTACAAGCATGCATCACCATGCCTGGTTAATTTTGTCCATTTTTTGTAGAGATGGGGTCTCACTCTGTTGCCCAGCCTGGTCTCAAACTCCTGGACTCAAGTGATCCTCCCACCTCAGCCTCCCAAAATGCTGCAGTCACACACCAGGCCTCCATGTTATATTAATGCCCAACTCCAAACATGGTGGGGTCTGGGGGAGTGTGGGGGTTTCTAGGGCCTGCTGATAATCACCTAAATGTATTGGGAGATATAAGAAGTGATATTATCCTTTCCCTTGGAAATACCAGGCCCCCCTTGGCTGTAACACCTCAGTGGCTGGTCCTTGCAGACCATGGGAGGAGAGTGTGGGTATAGGAGCCTCTTCTGGTTAATATCATCTGTGATTCTCACCCCTCAGCCACCACCCCCTTGTTGCCCACCTGTACCACCTGGGCTAATCCACATGGTTCTCTGAAGACCTACTTTTCAAAGAGATAAGCACAATACAAATTAAAACCACAATATACCACTACATATCCACAAGAATGGCTGAAATTAAAAAGACTGACCACACTAAGTGCTGATGAAGGTGTGGAGCAACTGGCACTCTTGAATACTGCTGGTGGGAATGAAAACTGGAAACTGGGGGGAAAACTTTGACAGTTTCATAAAACATGAAACATCAGCCATCCTTTGATCCAGCTAGTCCACTCTTGGGCATTTACCCAAAACAAATGAAAGTATACACCTGCCCAAAGACTCGAATACAAATGCTCATAGCAGCTCTTATTTGTAATAGCCCCAAAGTGGAAACAACCCACATGTCCATCAACAGGTGGCTAGATGAAAATTGTGGTGTAGCTACACAATGGGATATTGAGCAATGAAATGAAACAAATTACTGATACATACAACAACATGAATAATTCTCAAAATAATTGTGCTGAGTAAAAGAAGCCAGAACCACCCCCTCTCCAAAAAAAACGTACATACTGTCAGATAATGATGGTAGAAAGGCAAACTAATGGATCGTGACAGAAGTGTTTATCTGTGATCAGGGTTGCCTAAGGCAGGCAGAGGCAGGAGGGAGGGATTATAAAGAGGTGTGTGGAAACCTTTGGGAGTGATGGATTCATTCATTATCTTATTATGGCAGTGGCTTCATGGGTATACACATAAGTCAAAACTCAGCTAATTGTAAATATTAACATGTGTAATTTATTATATATCAACTGTGCCTCAAAAAAGCTATAAAGCTTTAGCCCAGGCGTGGTGGCTCATGCCTGTAATCCCAACACTTTGGGAGGCCAAGTTGGGTGGATCACCTGAGGTCAGGAGTTCGAGACCAGCCTGGCCAATGTGGTGACACCCCATCTCTAAAAAAATAAAAAATAAAAAATAAAAAGCTATAAAGCTTTAAAAAAATCTGTGTTATAAAATGTCATGTATAGGCTAGTCACGGTGGCTCATGTGCACATGCCTGTATTCTCAGTGCTTCAAGAGGTCAAGGCTGCAGGATCACTTTAGGTCAGGAGTTTGAGACTAGACTGGGCAGCAGAGCAAGACCCCTCTCTAAAAATATACAAAGAAAGTTAGCTGAGTGTGGTAGCATGCCCCTGTAGTCCCAGCTACCGAGGAGACTGAGGTGGGAGGATCACTTGAGCCCGGGAGGCAGAGGTTACAGTGAGCCATGATCCTGCCACTCCTCTTCAGTCTGAGCAACAGAGACCCTGTCCCAAGAAGGAGAAGGAGGGGAAGGAGGGAGAGGAGGCGGGAGGAGGGAGAGGAGGAGGGAGAAGGGGGAGGAGCAGAGAGGAGCAGGGGAGAAGGGAGGAGGGAGCTAGTGAGGCAGGCAGGCAGGAAGGAGAAGAAGGAAGGAGAAGAAAGGAAGGAAGGAGGAGGAGAAAGAGAAGAAGAAAAAAAGGAAAAGGAAGAAGAAGAAAGAAGCATGCATAAGCTTTAGGGGTAGGCTGGCAGAAGATCAGGCTGTGAGGCGGTGCCAGGGTCCAGTCCCAAGGTGCAGATCTGGGAGCAGGTGCTAGGATGCAGAGGGGACACAGAATGGGCCAGGTGGGCCTGGACCCTCCCCAGGAGTGGCTCACACTCTGATTGGGGGCCCCAACCTGCTGTGAAACAGTCTGTCTGAGATGTGTTAGTGGAGACACAAACTTTTGCTTATGCCAGAGATGTGATTTATTTCCATTGGGAGGATGGGATGAGGCTTCTTGGAACCAATGGTATTTCAATGTATAGGTCTCATATTTGAAAAATAGATTGTGAATATTGCAATAGCTGACCTCTGATGAGCACTTAATATGTGCCAGGGACTCTTGGAAAGCTGTACGTGCAGTGTTCTATTTTATTCTTGTCACACACTTTCTGGGCAGGCACTTTTATCACCTCCACTTAAGGGCATGGATGCCCAAGGTCTTATAGGTATACTGGTGAAACCAAGATTTGGCCTTGGTGGTCTGATTTCTGACTTGGCACTCCTATTGTTCCCAATCTGCCTCTGATATGTGGGTGTGTTGATGGAGAATATATCAGAATGTACAACTGTTTGCGTTTTTTTTTTTTTTTTTTGGAGATAGGGTCTTGCTCTGTCACCCGGACTGGAATGCAGTGTGTGATCATAGCTCACGGCAACCTTGAACTCCTAGGCTCAAGTAGTCCTCCAGCCTTAGCCTCCCAAGTAGCTGGGACTATAGCTGTGTGCCACCATGCCTGGCTAATTTTAAAAGTCTTTTGTAGAAATAAGGTCTTGCTATGTTGTCCAGGCTGGTTTCAAACTCCTGGGCTCAAGCAATTCTCCCACCTTGGCCTCCCAAATTGTTGGGATTACAGGTGTGAGCCACTGCACCTGAACTTGAGTATGATTTGAAAGTGCCTTTGGGACCGTTCTGTGGAAAGTCATTGTCACTTACCACCAGTCTAAAATGGAAAAGGTAGACAGTATTGAACAAATGTTTAATTAATTACCCATGTCACTTGCAGATAGTGCTTGTTGTCTCACATCATGGTCTTCTGCCTGTCTCTTTCCCTAGATCATGGTTTGGGTGGTGTACCTTCCAAGTAGGGCTTCACTGGTTATTTCTTTGAATTATCCTCTTCATCCACTATATGAACAGGGTAGAAATGGTCGAAGATGTTGACTCACCATGGTCTTGTATCAAGGTAGCAGTCACACTGACAAAGCAGATGCCCTTGTACGGAAGAGCAGGTGCATCTCCAGCAGTGACTCCATGGAGATGTTCCTGGTGGAGCTAATGAATGGCCTCTCTAGGTGGTATGGAGTCTCTGGGCAAGTGAAATCAAATTCCTCGTGGTCATGAGTTGCGCTGGCATGCCCTTCTGAGCACTGGAGGCCATCATGGCAGGGCGTCGCTGCATTGTTTCCAGGCGTCTCGGGGACTGAGCACATGCCATCTCGCCATCGCGTCCTGTAAGTCTGGGATGGGGAGTCAGGACAGCTTCTCCTCAAAGGGCCTTATCACAGGAGAGGGATACTGTGACCAGCAGAAGTGCTCACAGGTCAGGGGCTACTGGGTGACAGCAGGGTGCAGAGTAGATGTTTCAGTCACGGTGAGGTGGCATCATTTAGTGCCATTGTCTCAGTTCCAGGTGTTTGTGGTTGGTCAAGTGCAAGACTGGGTTCCTTCTGGTAATGGAGTAGGCTTTTGAGCCCATTCTTTGTTTATTCTCTCATCCTTTGATTTTTTGTTGTGGAAAGTTTCAAACACACAGAAGTAGAGAGAATCATATAATAGACTCCCACCAAGTGTTGTGGGTCACACCTATAATCCCAACAATTTGGGAGGCCGAGGAGTGACAGTTGCTCAAGCCTAGGAGTTCAAGACCGGTCTGAGCAACATAGCAAGGCCTCGTCTCTTGAAAAAATTTAAACAATTAGCCAGGAGTGGTAGTGTGTGCCTGTAGTCCCTGCTACTTTTGAGGCTGAGGTGGGAAGATCACTTGAGTCCCGGAGGTTGAGGCTGTGGTGAGCCGTGATTGCGCAACTGCACTCCAGCCTGAGTGACAGAGCAAGACCCTGTCTCAAAAAATTAAAATAAATGAAAGACTTTCATGTACCCAACACAAATGTTGACATTTCACCAATCGTGCCTTGTATTTGACCTTTTCTGATTTTCATTGTATTTTCTGTTGAGGTATAACAGTAAAGCTCACAGCTTGATGGATTTTTAAGGTGAATTTTCGTCTATGTTTGTATCTATGAAACTTTCAGTTCAAGATGTAGAACATTCTCAGGCCTCAGCAGGCTCTTGCCTGCGTCTTCCTGAGATCTGCACAGGGTACAGTGGTGACATCATATTGGAAAAAGCATTTCGACCAATAAAAAGTTCTGTCTTCCTTTCTGCCTTTCTTTCTCCCTCTCCCACTCCTTTTCTCCTTCCACTCTTCCATTTTTCTTTCCTTACCTCCTTCCTGCTTTTTTTTTTTTTTGAGACAGACTTTCACTCTTCTTGCCCATGCTGGAGTGCAATGGCGCGATCTCAGCTTCCTGGGTTCAAGCGATTCTCCTGTCTCAGCCTCCTGAGTAGATGGGATTACAGGCATCTCCCACCACGCCAAGCTAATTTTGTATTTTTTACTAGAGACGGGGTTTCTCCATGTTGGTCAGGCTGGTCTCGAACTCCTGACCTCAGGTGATCTGCCCGCCTCAGCCTCCCAAAGTGCTGAGATTATAGGCGTGAGCCACTGTGCCCGGCCCCTTCTTTTTTTTTTGAGGAGTCTTGCTCTGTCGCCCAGGCTGGAGTGCAGTGGTGTGATCTTGGCTCACTGCAATCTCTGCCCCCTGCGGTCAAGCGATTCTTCTGCCTGAGTCTCCTGAGTAGCTGGGACTACAGGCATGTACCACCATGCCCAGCTAATTTCTGTATTATTAGTAGAGGTGGGGTTTCACCATATTGGCCAGGCTGGTCTCTAACTCCTGACCTCATGATCTGCCTGCCCCGGCCTCCCAAAGTTGCTGGGATTACTGGCATGAGCCACTGCACCCCACCGCCTTCTTTCTTCTTTATTCACTGATCTAGTTACTAAGAGGGTAAACTCTGGATTTGTTTAAAAAAAAAAAATGGGCTGGGTGTAGTGGCTCACGCCTATAATTCCAGCACTTTGGGAGGCTGAGGCAAGTGGATCCCTTGAGGGTCAGGAGTTTGAGACCAGCCTGGCCCACATGGTGAAACCCCATCTCTACTAAAAATACAAAAATCTGCCAGGCAAGGTACCAAGTACCTGTAATTCCACCTACTTGGGAGGCTGAGGCAGGAGAATCGCTTGAACCCGGGAGGCAGAGGTTGCAGTGAGTCAAGATCGTGCCACTGCACTCCAGCCTGGGCACCTGGGCGACAGAGCAGGACTCCATCTCAAAAAAAAAAAAAAAAAAAAAAAAAACAAAAACGAAGGTAATTACTAAGAAGATAAACTTTGGATCTGTTTGAATACATATATATGTATTCTTATATACCTATGAAGTGAAACTGGCTTAAAGATTGGCTCCTGTTGCGAAGTCTCTGTTAATCTGAAAGGCCTGCCTTCCTCCTTCTCTCCCTCTCCTTTTCCTTCTCCGTTTCCCTCTCCGTCACTCCCTTCCTTTGCTTTCTTCCTGCTGAATACTGACTGGCAACTCTAATGGCTTTTGGAGATTCAGAACAAAAACAACCATGGTACTGGCCCATCTTCCACGTCCACAGTGCCCTGGTGACCAGTGGTGCCTGAAGCAGCTTCTCAGCGTTTCTTAGGAAGGGTGAGCTCCCTGCCCCACAGATGCTCAAGGCTGGGGACGGGCTATCTTAAGTGCCTGGCTGGAGGCTGACCTAGCCAGAGGAGGTCAGGAGGGCCTAGTGGGTGGTGACTCCTGTGTGTTCCTCACAGACGCTGCAGGAGATCTTCCAGGCTGAGAACACCATCATGCTGCTGGAAAGGTCCATCATGGCCAAGGAGGGCCCGCTGAAGGTGGCCCAGACGAGGCTGGAGTGCCGGACCCGGCGCCCCAACGTGGAGTTGTGCAGGGACACCCCACAGTTCAAGTAAGTGAGGGAGGCCAGAGAAGGTAGGAGAACCCCTGGGAATCCAAGAAGGGGGAGGGGGTCTCTGGAGCTCTGAGGCGCACTGGGTCTGATAAATGGACCAACAGACAATTAGGACATCCAGTGCCACAACTCAACAGAGTGCAGGGGGTGGGTGGAATTCTGAGATGCAGCTCGGGCTGGACCATGGCATGGCTTCCTCTTCACTGGGAGCCCCACCTTGTGCACTGTGGTCTTCTCACCTGCCTAAACGAGGGGTGGTTTTGTAACTCTGTAGTGCTCTAGAAACCTTCCTGTTTTCCCTTGAAAGCCAAGGAGATGGCAGCCTCCTGGACGGTGGCTTCACCTTCTCTCTCCAGGCTCCCAGGAAAGAGGCACGTGGCTCATTCCTCACTCATTTGCCACCTCCCTCTTTGTAAAGTTGTCACCATGAAACCCTGGAAGAGCCTCATAAGCTCCTCACTGATGGATCCCACCCATCCCGCTGTGCTGAAATGGCTGGTGTCTGTAGACAAAGGGCTTTCTCAGAGGCTATGGGGTGAAAAGTTCATGCCAGCCCAGGAAGGAGGTTTGTAGGGGGCAGAGGGCAGGGATTGTAATAGGATGATGGCCAGGCCAAGAGGGAACAAGTCATTAGACATGAGGATTATTTCTCATAAATGTCCTGTCTGACTTGGAGAAAACCACTTGGCCATTCTGTTCCCCCTGTGCTAGAGGCATTATCTTAGTTGTCTATTGCTGTGTAATAAATTACCCCAAAAGGTAGTGACTCAAAAGAACCACACTTGTTTCCTCAGTTTCTGTGGGTTAGGAATTGGGCTAGGTTCCTTGTTAGGTTCCACGTGTCAGGGTCTTCCACAGGTTGCAGTCAAGGTGTTGGCTGGGGCTGTGGCCTTATCAGAAGGCTAGAGTGGGGAAGGTTCCACATCCAAGCTCGCTCGCATGGTTGTTGGCAGAACTCAGTTCTTTGCGGGCTGTTGTCTGGCAGCCAGCCTCACTTCCTTGCCCTGTGGGTCTCTCCAGCATGGCGGCTTGCTCCAACAAAGCATGCAAGCCAGAAGGACAATGACGGTACCAGCAGCAAGGATGTCACAGTCTTTCGTAACCTAACCGTGGAAGTGACAGCCCATCACTCTTTCTGCATACTTTTCTTTAGAAGCAAGTCACTAGGCCCAACCCACACTAAAGGGTATGCTACCAAGAGGTGGGGATCATTGAGGGTCATCCTTTGATCTTCCTCCCATGGGCACTAACAGGGCTTCTGGTGGAGTGGGAGGAGCCTGAGTTAGGCCCCATTGCAGCAGCTCATTTACTCTATAAACCTTATTCTGCGTTCACTGTGCCCAGGGCTGTGCTCACTGGGTTTCACAGCAGTACTTCTCTTTCAACAAGACACTGAGTTGATACCCCCAAGAGAAGAAGATGGAAAGGACCATCCTCAGGCTTCCTTGGGCACATTATTTCAGCACTGGCTTATAGCAAGGGAAGTTCACCCTGATGTCTAACTGCAATCCCTTGAGCTTGAGTTCTATCCCCTTTAGTCTTACTCCTAGGGGAGTTGAGGAGTCAGTTATTCATACTTTTGTCAAATGGGAAGATAAATTGAGGTCCAGAGAGGTTGAAAAAGCTGTCCCAGTCACACAGCACTAAAGCCAGGGCTTCACTGGGCAGGGAGTGCGGGTCTTGGTGTAGCGATGCACGCTGCTCCCTCCATCCTGGTGTGGAGACCTCACTCCGGGAAGTGAAGAGATGTCAAGAAAAGAGATAGGAGTCAGGAGAAGGAGACAGATAGTCAAGAAAAAGTGCTGGGTGGTTCCCAAGTGATGATTTTTGCACAGCCTCAGTTACCGCCTAGATAACCATTTAGGAAATGGAAAAAGCAGGGTATGTGTTGGGGTGGGGGTGGTGGGGCAGGCAAAGTGATCCAAGGCTTTGAACTTGAGGGCCTGGGGTTTCCCACTACTTTGGGAGGACAAGGCAGGAGAATCACTTGAGGCCAGGAGTTTGAGACCAGCCTGGACAACATAGCAAGATCCCATCTCTACAAAAAATTCAAAATTAGCCAGGCATGGTGGCATGTGCCTATAGTCCCAGCTATGCGGGAGGCGGAGGTGGAAGGATTGCTTAAGCCCAGGAGTTGGAGGCTGCAGTGAACTATGATTGCACCATTGCACTCCCCCCTGGGCAACAGCAACACCCAACAGACCTGCTGCTGGCTTGTAAGGTCTTCAGCCCTAGAAGTGGGCTGGATGGGTCTAGGTCCTGGGTGCAGGAGAGTGGGGGCTGGTCTCTGCCGATCTGTCTTCCACCTGCCCCTACTTCTTAGATGCTCAGGCTGAGCCCAGCACCTCCTGGGGTGATCCCTCTGCTTCCTCTATGGGACTTCTTTTTTTTTTTTTTGAAATGGAGTCTTGCTCTGTTGCCCAGGCTGGAGTGCAATGGCATGATCTCAGCTCACTGTAAGCTCTGCCTCCTGGGTTCAAGCAATTCTCCTGCCTCAGCCTCCCAGGTAGCTGGGATTACAGGCAAGCACCACCATGCCTGGCCAATTTTTGTATTTTTTAGTAGAGACCGGGTTTTCCATGTTGACCAGGCTGGTCTTGAACTCCTGATCTTTTTTTTTTTTTTTTTTTGAGACGGAGTTTCACTCATGTTACCCAGGTTGGAGTGCAATGGCGCGATCTCAGCTCACTGCAACCTCCGCCTCCTGGGTTCAGGCAATTCTCCTGCCTCAGCCTCCTGAGCAGCTGGGATTACAGGCACGCACCACCATGCCCAGCTAATTTTTTGTATTTTTAGTAGAGACGGGGTTTCACCATGTTGACCAGGATGGTCTCGATCTCTTGACCTCGTGATCCACCCGCCTCCGCCTCCCAAAGTGCTGGGATTACAGGCTTGAGCCACCGCGCCTGGCCTTGAACTCCTGATCTTAAGTGATCAACCTGCCTCAGCCTCCCAAAGTGCTGGGATTACAGGCATGAACCACTGTGCCCAGTCCCCCAGGGGACTTCTACAAAACGGGGCTTCTGGGGGAGTTGCCAGATGTCCTGGAGGACTTACTGCTTTGGGGCAAGCTCTCTCCCTTTCTGTTTGACAGTCATACCACTAAAGAGGACAGACAGAGGGCAGGGGGGCGGAGCATGTTTGGTTCAGGAGCTGGGCTGTGTGTGTGTCTGCATCTGTACATGTTGTGTTTTGGTCTGTGTGCATGGCTATCTTGAGAACTGAGATCAAAAGACTCAGTCTGTCTTTCATCTCCAGTGACTAAATTGTCCCATCTGTGCATGATTGTCCTTGCCCCCATCCCCTCCATTCCTGCCTTTGGGCCATCTTTTTCCTTTTCCTCTACAAGTGGTCTGTTTTCTTCTGACCCACTCCAATCAGTGGGGTCCCATCCATACCCACCCCCCAGAAAGAAAGTCCATTTAAAATTGAACTTTAAAGGTTAGGTGGGGCAGTTCACGCCTGTAACCCCAACACTTTGGGAGGCTGAGGTGGAAGATCGCATGAGGCCAGGAGTTCGAGACCAGCCTGCCCAACATAGCAAGACCCCATCTCTACAAAAAATACAAAAATAGGCCAGGCATGGTAGCACATGTCTGTAGTCCAAGCTACTCAGGAGGCTGAAGCAGGAGGATTGCTTAGGCATAGATGTTGGAAGCTGCAGCGAGCTATAATCATGCCACTGTACTCCAGCCTGGGCAACAGAGCAACACCTTGCCAAAAAAAAAAAAAAAAAAATTGAAATTTAACTAAAATTAAATACAGTTAAATACTCAATTCCTTATTCAGACTAACCACATTTCAAGTACTCAGTTTCCACATATGGCTACGGTCTGCCATATCAGACAGCATGGCACAGAACATCTCCCTTGGTCTAGAAAGTTCTATCGGACAGTGCTGGTAGAAGTTTCCAGGCTGTTTCTGTCACTTCTCTTTGCTTCCCCCTAGCCCAGGCTTACCAGGGGGAAGTTTGCCCAGCTTCATGTCCTCCGGTCCTGAGCACAGTTTCATTGTCTCTTCTCCCCAGAGGTGGGACCTGCAGCACAGTCCCACAATCCAGCCACTGTCACAGTCCACCTGCTGCCTTCATTTCCCAGGGCTGCTATCACAAATTACTCTGAAGTGGGTGGGTACAGACAACACAAGTTTATTCCCTTACAGCTTTGGAGGCCAGAAGTCACAAATCAAGGCTGCTGTTCCTGGAGGCTCTGAGAGAGGCTGTTCCCTGCCCCTCTCCCAGCTCCGGGAGGCTGTCAGCAGTCCTCAGCGTCCCTCATCTTGTAGCAGTGTCGCTCCCATCTCTGCCTCCATCCACACATGGCTTTCGCCCCTGCGTGTCTCTGTGTCTGAAACCTCCCTCTCCTTTCCTTCTAAGGAGATCAGTCATTGCATTTAGGCGTCACCCTAACTCCAGCATGAGCTTATTTTGAGATCCTTAACTTCATTACACCTGCAAAGACCTTACTTCCTAAGAGCATCACAGGCAGCAGGGGTTAGGACCTGAACGTATCTTCCGGGGGAACACCATCCAGTCTGCCCCATGCGATACCATAATGACCTCCTAACCTTTCTCCTGCCTCTACTCTTGCCTCCTCCAATCTCATCTTATATAGCAGCCTGGAGGTTATCCCGAAACTTAATCAGCAAGTCATTCTCTTGTTTCAAACCCCCTGCCTCCACCCCATTGCTTCCCATGGCTCTGAGAACAAACCCAAGCCCCTTAATTTTGCATGTGCTTTTCTGTTTTTTTTTTTTTTTTTTTGGAGACTGAATTTTGCTCTATTGCCCAGGCTGGAGTGCAGTGGTGTGATCTTGGCCCACTGCAACCTCTGCCTCCCAGGTTCAGGCAATTCTCCTGCCTCAGACTCCTGAGTAGCTGGGATTACAGGCACTTGCCACTACTTCTGGCTAATTTTGTTGTTGTTTTTTTTTTTAGTAGAGATGGGATTTCACCATGTTGGCTAGGTTGGTCTCAAACTCCTGACCTCAAGTGATCTCTCTGCCTCAGCCTCCCAAAGTGCTGGGTTACAGGCATGAGCCACCATGCCAGCTGCTTTTCTGTTTAAAAATTCACTCAGTGTCCAACTTAGTAGCCATGTGTGGCCATTTAAATAATCTAAAACTAAATTCATTAAATGTATTTATTTATTTTATTTGTTTTTGAGGCAGTATCTCTGTCACCTAGGCTGGAGTGCACTGGCATAATCTTGGCTCACTGCACCCTCCACCTCCCTGGTTCAAGCCATTCTCCTGCCTCAGTCTCCCTAGTAGCTGGGATTATTTGCATGTGCTACGATGCCTGGCTAAATTTTGTAGAGACGCTTTTGTCATGTTGGCCAGGCTGGTCTTGAACTCCTGACCTCAAGTGATTCCCTTGCCTCAGCCTCCCAAAGTGCTGCAATTACTTTGGCATGAGCCACTGTTCCTGGCTGATTTATTTATTTATTTGTTTGTTTTGAGACAGTCTCGCTCTGTCACCCAGGCTGGAGTGCAGAGGCATGATCTCAGCTCACTGCAACCTCTGCCTCATGGGTTCAAGCGATTCTTGTGCCTCAGCCCCCCAAGTAGCTGAGATTACAGGTGTGCACAACATCTGGCTAATTTTTTTTATTTTTAGTAGAGACGGCATTTTGCCATGTTGGCCAGGCTGGTCTCAAACCCCTGACCTCAAGTGATTTACCCACCTCAGCCTCCCAAAGTGCTGGGATTACAAGTGTGAGTCACCCAGCCAAAATTTAAATTTTAATGTAATACAGTTAAAAATTAAGCTTCTCAATTGCATGGCCACATTCAAGTGTTCAGTAGCCCCATGGGGCTGGTGGGTACCATATTGGATGGTGTAGATATAGACCATTTCCATCCTCACAGAAAGGTCTACTCCATGCCACTGCTGCAGCATACTTTCTCTCTTGGCCTTCGCATGTCCAGCTCAGTCTGATCTTTCTTCTCTACTCCAAGTCCTCCCATGGAAGGCTGAGGGAGGAGGGTCACTTGAGTCCAAGAGTTTGAGACCAACCTGGAGGCAAAAAGACGAAACCCCATCCCTATAAAATTTTTTCTTTGAATAGCCGGGTGTGTGGTGCATGCCTGTAGCCTCAGCTGTGTGGGAGGCTGAGACAGGAGGATCTCTTGAACCCAGAGGTTTGAGGTTGCAGTAAGCTATGATGGTACCATTGCACTCCAGCCTGGGTGACAGAGGGAGACCTTGTCTAAAAAAAAAAAAAAAAAAAATTAAAATCGACCGGGTGCTATGACTCATGCATGTAATCTCAGCATTTTGGGAGGCTGACTTAGGCAGATTGCTTGAACCCAGGAGTTCAAGGCCTCCTGGGAAACATGGTGAAACCTCGTCTCTACACAAAATATAAACTTAGCCGAGTGCAGTTTTGCCCACCTCTAGTCCCAGCTACTTGGGAGGCTGAGGCTGGAGGAATGCTTGAGCTGAGGAAGTTGAGGCTGCAGTGAGCTATGACTGCACCACGGCACTCTGGCCTAGACAGATGAGACTGTGTCTCAAAAAGAAAAAAGGAAAAAAGTCCTCTCAGAAAGTTCTAGAAAAGCAAAGCCTGAGAAGGAGAGGTGTGGGGAAGTAGTACAGGGCAGCCCAGCCCCAGCTGATTCTGCAAGGGGCCCGAGACCATGAATTGCATCACGCATATGTCTGCACCTGAGACCCTTTATACCTGAGTCAGCCAGCCATTGTCTGTGGCCACTGGCAGTGACTCTCCTCCCAGGTGAGGTGGCTGTGATTGGCTAAGCAACATAATTCTCTGGAGGAGTGTGGATCTGTGGGCCATTAGCAGGCAAAACTGACTCACAGCAGCTGGGGATAGTGCCCTGGACAGTAAGGGAGACTTGAGTGAGGCTCTTACCTAGAGACAAGGCTGGCCCTGTTATCCTGTTTACTAAAAAGAAATTGTGATAGAGTATGAGTAACACAAAATTTACCATCAGTGACATTTAGGACATTCACGCTGTTGAGCAGCCCTCAGCACTCTAGTTCTATTGTAGCAGGAAAGGCTGCAAAACAAACCTCTCCAACACCGAACTGGGAAGGAAGGGGTGATTTATTCAGCCACGACCACGACCACGGCATAGTTGCCTAACAGCAGAGCTCCCCTGACAAAGAAAATCCCTGCCCTTTTAAAGGCTTACAACTCCAGAAATTACATGTGAAAGGGTCTTGGTCCATGAAGTAGGTGTGGGGTATGTGACTTAGGTGGGGGTGTGATAGTGTTTAAGTGAAAACAATGCCTTCCAGAAAGATTCCTCCACACCATGCCTGTGAACTGCAGGAGTGCGATTAAGGGTGGCGCCCTGGTCTGCCAGCCTTTACTTCTATTGAAATGCACTGGAGAAGTCTAGGGGAAGGGCTCTTAGAAGCCTACGAGGATTAAGGGTCTCCTTCCTCACTTTGACGTTTTCATCACTCCAAAAGGAAACCTGTATCCATTAAGCAATCTTCTACATTCTTTCCACCCCCTGACCCATGGAAGTCGCTAGTTAACTTTCGGTCTGTATGGCTTTGTCTATTCTGGATATTTCTTCATATATATATATATATATTTTTTTTTTTTTTTGAGATGGAGTTTTGCTTTTGTTGCCCAGGCTGGAGTGCAATGGGCGTGACCTTGGCTGACTGCAACCTCTGCCTCTTGGGTTCAAGCGATTCTCCTGCCTCAGCCTCCCAGGTTGCTGGGATTATAGGCATGCACCACCACACCTGGCTAATTTTTTATATTTTTGGTAGAGACAGGGTTTCTCCATGTTTGTCAGGCTGGTTTCGAACTCCCAACCTCAGGTGTTGTACCCACATCAGCCTCCCAAAGTGCTGGGATTAGAGGCAAGAGCCACCTCACCTGGCCTCTATTCTGGATGTTTCATGTGAATGTAATCATGCAATATTTGTTCTTTTGTGTCTGGCTTCCTTTGTTGAGCATAATGGTTTTTCGTTGTTTTGTTTTTGAGATGGAGTCTTGCTCTGTTGCCCAGGCTGGAGCACAATAGCTCAGTCTTGGCTCACTGCAACCTCCATCTCCTGGGTTCAAGTGATTCTCCTGCCTTAACCTCCCAAGTAGCTAGCACTACAGGGACCTGCCGCCACGCCCAGCTAATTTTTGTATTTTTAGTAGAGACGTGGTTTCACCATGTTGGCCAGGCTGGTCTCGAACTCCTGACCTCGTGATCCACCCGCCTCAGCCTCCAAAAGTGCTGGGATTACAGGCGTGAGCCCCCATGCCCGGCCCTGCATAATGGTTTTCAAGATTCATCCATGTTGTCACATGTATTAGTATTTCATTCTTTTTTATTATAGCTGAATAATATTCCATTTTGTGGATTGATTACATTGTGCTTATCCACTCATCCATCCATCCATGGACATTTGAGCTGCTGCCACCTTTTGGCTATTGTGAATAGGGATGCTGTGAACACTCATGTACACATTTTGGCTTGAACACCTGTTTTTCATTCTTTCCGGTATACACTCAGGAACAGAACTGCTGGACTGAATAGTAAGTCTATGTCGAACTCACGGAGGAATCTCAAGATTGGTCTCCTGTCCTGTTTTATCGTGCTGTCTTCTTTCTTACTTTGTGTGCATTATCCTTGGCAGCTTCTCATGTATTTCCTTGTCTGCCTGTTCTGCCTCTACCTTCTCCTGGAGGGCTGAGCCTTGCCTGTCATGCTTGCTGCTGTCTCTCAGTGCCAGGCACAGTTCCTGATACACAGTGAGTGCATCTACCTTCAACCGCTGAATAACCTGTGCCAGGTTGGGCACAGTGACTCAGGCTTATAATCCCAGCACTTTGGGAGGCCAAGGCAGTTCGATTACTTGAGGTCAGTAGTTCAAGACCAGCCTGGCCAGTATGGTGAAAGCCTGCCTATGCTAAAAAAATATAAAAATTAGTTGGACGTTGTGGTATGTGCCTGTAATACCAGCTACTCAGGAGGTTGAGGCAGAATTGCTTGAACCCGGGAAGTAGAGGTTGTAGTGAGCCAAGATCATGCCACTGCACTCCAGTCTGGGTGACAGAGGGAGACTCTGTCTCAAAAAATAATAAACAGCTTTCCCAGGTGACTGCCAAAGATGATGGAGGTATGGGTCCTTGTGCTCCATGGCCGCGGCCATCTCCTGGGCCGCCTGTAGACATCGTGGCGAAGCAGGTACTCCTGGACTGCAAGTCAGTGGTCATATGCTGCGAGGGCATCAATATTTTTGGCAATTTCTATAAAAACAAGTTGAAGTACTGGCTTTCCTCCGCAAGCGGATGAACACTAATCCTTCCTGAGGCCGCTACCACTTGCGGACCCCCAGCTGCATCTTCTGGCAGCCAGTGCAAAGCGTGCTGCCCCACAAGACCAAACGAGGCCGGGCCGCCCTGGACCGCCTCGGGGTGTTTGATGGCATCCCACAGCCCTACGACAAGAAAAAGCGGATTGTGGTTCCCACTGCCCTCACGGTCATGCGACTGAAGCCTACAAGGAAATTGGCCTATCTGGGATGCCTGGCCCATGACGTTGGCCAAAAGTACTAGGCAGTGACAGCCACCCTGGAGGAGAAAAGGAAAGAGAAAGCCAAGATCCACGACCAGAAGGAAAAACAGCTCATGAGGCTATGGAAACAGGCAGAGAAGAACGTGGAGAAGAAAACTGACAAATACATAGAGGTCCTCAAGACCCACGGACTTCTGGTCTGAGCCCAATAAAGACTGTTAATTTCTCATGGTTGGCCTGGCTTGCCCTTTATCCATGATCGCCCTGGAATGTGCGGGACCCAGGGGCAGGCAGCAGCAGTTAGGGTGCCACAGGCAGCCTGGGACATAGCAAGCTGGGAGCAAGGAAAGGGTCTTCGTCACTGCTTTCTGAGGTTACTTGAAAGCACTCGGAGAATTGTGTAGGTATACTTTATCTGTGATCAATAAGAAGAGCAATCAGTTACTATTAGCAAAAGGGAGCTGGAAGACAAGTTGGAGGGGCCCTTCCTCGTGAGTGGGGCGTCTGTTTAACTTTCCATCTGGTCATATACTATGCTCTGCAGCTGTTAGAATGTGCAAGCCCTTGGGGACAGCATGAGCTTGCTATTGTACAAAGGGTATTTATAGTAGCATACGCTGGAAAGATGCACAACCAAGGGGTTACAAGCATTGCCCGTGCTCCTCACCTGTATTTTATAATCAGAATCAAATAAATTACTTTTAAACAAAAAAAAGGTCGGGCGCAGTGGCTCATGTCTGTGATCCTAGCACTTTTGGAGGCCGAGGTGGGCGGACCACGAGGTCAGGAGATCGAGACCATCCTGGGCAACATGGTGAAATCCCATCTCTACTAAAAATACAAAAATTAGCTGGGTGTGGTGGCGTGTGCCTGTAATCCCAGCTACTCAGGAGGCTGAGGCAGAAGAATCGTGAACCTGGGTGATGGAGGTTGCAGTGAGCTGAGATCGCGCCACTGTACTCCAGCCTGGCAACAGAGCTAGACTCGGTATCAAAAATAAATAAATAAATGAATAACTATAGCTTCTCCTCTGCCCTCACCCCAGGCTGGTGAACGAGGTGTTCACCATCGACGATACCCTGCAGACCCTCAAGCTGCGGCTGCGGGAGACACAGGACACACTGCAGCTGCTGGTCATGACCAAGTGCCGGCTGGAGCACGAGCTCGCCATCAAGGCCAACACCCTCTGCATCGACAAGGAGAAGTGCATGGGCATGCGGAAGACTTTCCCCTGCACTCCGCGCCTGGTGGGCCACACCTGAGCACCACCCCGGCCCTTGGTGCCTCATTCCGTGCTGGCATAAAATTGGAAAAGGCCGAGAAACAAAATAAAACAGTATTTTGTTTGGAAAGGGCCAACTTTCTCTCTTTTTCATATCTGTTTGTTCTCTGCATTTCTTTCTTTCTTTCTCCCTCTCTCTTTCACTGTTACCTGTTTGTCATCTTAGGAGCACAGTGTAGATGAGGGTGTTTTAAGATTAGACATGGCAGCTCAAAATCTAGAGCCCAGCTCTGTCACTTAGGAGATGTGAGGCCTCGAACAAGCGTCTAGCCTGCGGTCCTCATCTATTGAACGAGGGTAGTCCTAGGTGCAGGGGATTGTCAGCAGTGTGGGGCAGAGAAAAACAAAACCAAAAATAACCAGGATTTAGAATCAGAAGTTCTGGGGTTGAATCCTAGCCTTGGTAGTTGGAGTGTTTGTATGTATGTATATATGCGTGTATTTATTTATTTATTTGAGATGGAGTCTCACTGTGTCACACAGGTTTGAGTGCAGTGGGGTACTCTCGGCTCACTACAACCCCCGCCTCCCCAGTTCAAGCGGTTCCCCTGCCTCAGCCTCCCCAATAGTGGGAGTACAGGTGCCTACCACCACACCTGGCTAATTTTTGTATTTTTAGTAGAGATGGGGTTTCACCATGTTGACCAGGCTGGTCTCGAACTCCTGACCTCAGGTGATCCACCCATGTCAGCCTCCGAAAGTGCTGGGACTACAGGTGTGAGCCATCACATCTGCTGATGGAGTGTTTTAGAAATAGCTATGGGAGGCCAGGTGTGGCGGCTCACGCCTCTAATCCCAGCACTTTGGGGAGCCCAGCTGGCTGGATCACTTGAGACCAGTAGCTCCAGACCAGGCTGGCCAATGTAGGGAAGCAGTGTCTCTACTAAAAATACAAAAATTTGCCTGGTGTGTTGGCATAAACCTGTAGTCCCACCTTCTGGGGAGGCTGAGGTGGGAGAATCACTTGAACCTGGGAGGCAGAGGTTGCAGTAAGCCATGATTGATCCACTGCACTCCAGCCTAGATAACACAGCACGACTCCCTATGAAAGTAAAAAAATTGCAATGGGTGAGAAAGGAGGCAAAATTCATTCTGTGGGCTAGGCGTGGTGACTCACATCTATAATCCCAGAACTTTGGGATGCTAAGGCAGGCAGATCACAATGTCAGGAGCTCAAAACCAGCCTGGCCAACATAGTGAAACCCTGTCTCTACTAAAAATGCAAAAGTTAGCTGGGCGTGGTGGTGCGTGCCTGTAGTCCTAGCTACTCAGGATGCTGAGGCAGGAGAATCACTTGAACCCAGGAGGCAGAGGTTGCAGTGAGCTGAGATTGTGCCACTGTACTCCAGCCTGGGCAACAGAGCAACCCTCCATCTCAAAAAAAAAAAAAAAAAAAAAAAAAAAAAAAAAA
>NW_022437039.1:7625940-7689856 GCF_009761245.1 Sapajus apella | reverse complement strand
ACAAAAAAAAAAAAAAAAAAAAAAAAAAAAAAAAAAAATGGGGAAGTGACATTGCCTCAAAAAGTAGTTAAGCATAAAATTACTCTATGACCCAGCAATTTCACTCCTAGGTGTTTACCCAAGAGAAGTGAAAACAATCCTCAAATACTTGTACATGAATGTTCAGAGCAGCACTGATCACATTAGTCAAAAGGTGGAAGCAACCCAAATGTCTATCCATGGATAAATGAGAAAACAAAATGTGCTGAATCCTTATAATGGAGTGTGATTTAGCCATGAAGTGGAATGAAGCTCTGATCCACAGTACAACGTGGATATACCTTTAAAACAGGATGCTCAATGAAAAAAGCCAGACACAAATGCCACCTAGAATATGATTCCGTTTATATGAAATGTCTGGAATAGGCAAATCTGTAGAAAGAGCAGATACAGTTGCTGGGAGAGGGCAATGGGAGTGACTGCTTAGTGGGTACGAGGTTTTATTTTGGAGTGATGGAAATGTTTTGGAACTAGAGAGAGGCGGGTGCACAACATTGTGAATGCACTAAATGCCTAGAATTGTTAATTTTTGAGTTGGAGTTTCTCTCTGTCACCCAGGGTGGAGTGCAGTGGCATGATCTTGGCTCACTGCAACCTCCACCTCCTGGGCTCAACGATCTTCCTGCCTCAGCCTCCTGAGTAGCAGCTGGGACTACATACATGCACCATCATTCCTAGCTAATTTTTTTTTTTTTTTTTTGTAGAGGTGGGGTTTTGCCATGTTGCCCAGGCTGATCTTAAACTTGTGGGCTCAAGCAATCCTCCTACCTCAGTCTCCCAAAGTGCTTAGTGTGCTGGCATGAGCCACCAGATGGGACCTCTCTTTCTTAATACACCTCTTCCATCAGGGATCTCACTCCTTCCCCTCCTTTTTTTTTCTTTTTTGAAATGGAGTTTCACTCTTGTCACCCAGGCTGGAGTGTGCGGCACAATCTCGGTTCGCCGCAACCTCTGCCTCCCTGGTTCACGTGATTGTCTTGCCTCAGTCTCCTGAGTAGCTGGAACTATAGGCACATGCCACCGCGCCAGGCTAATTTTTTGTGTTTTTAGCAGAGATGAGGTTTTACCATGTTGGCCAGGCTGGTCTCAAACTCCTGACCTCAAGTGATCCACCTGTCTTGGCCTCCCAAACTGCTGGGATTACAGGCGTGAGCCACCGCACTTTCCCCTCCTTTTAATCCCATTCATCCTCCACTGACTCCCAAATTTCTGGCTTCTAAATCCAGGCCCCTGAACTCAGCTCCTGGTGACAATTCTAGCTTCACCCGCCCAGCTCTAGGCCATCCCCTGTTCCTCCCTAAGTAAATGTGCCACCAGCTGATCCCCAAGCTTGGAGCCATCCTTGATTCCTCTCTGTCTCCCACACCCCAGATTTAATTCATCAGCAAGTCATGTGCGTACTACCTTCCTAATTTTTCCCGAATTTTGCCACTGCTCGCCTTCCCCTGTTACCATCCGAGATAAGCGCCTACTATGTGTCACCTGGGCAACAGGTACAGTGTGGAATGAAGATGAGTCAGCTTGGACTGTGACCCCCAGGCACTTACAGGTGCTACTAGGAGACACAGGGCTTCTACACCACCAGATGCAGCTACATTTAGGCAGACGGGGATCAGTGATCTCTCAGGAAAGATCAACTTCGAAGTCAGGCACTTGAGTTGGAAGGTTCCTGTACTTCAGTGAGCCTCAGTCTCCTTGTCTGTATAGTGGTTCCCCCCACATGAGGATGTCTAGGAAAAGCTCAGCATTATTGGGACAGGATCTTTGAGCCCATGCGAGCCCCAAAACATGGGTAGAAAAAATAAGTAATAGCTCTCCAACACTTTTTAAGTTATTGTTGAAATGTTCGTGGATGCCGTTGGGTTCAACCAATACGTTATTGAATTGATACTGGCCTCCTGTTGTTACAGGTTTTCTTTGACAAATCCTGAAAATACAAAGAAGGAGGCCACCTGATCTCATGTGGAGAAGGGATCCTCCTCCTCTGTTGTTGTTTAAAAGAGGTGGTAGGGCCGGACGCAGTGGCTCACGCCTATTGTCCCAGCATTTTGGGAGGCTGAGATGGGCGGATCACCTAAGGTTGGGAGTTCGAGACCAGCCTGACCAACATGGTGAAACCTCATCTCTATTAAAAATACAAAACTAGCTAGGCATGGTGGCACATACCTGTAATCCCAGCTACTTAGGAGGCTGAGGTAAGACAATCACTTGAACCTGGGAGGCAGAGGTTGTAATGAGCTGAGATCGCACCATTGCACCCAGCCTGGGCAACAAGAGTGAAACTCTATCTCAAAAAAAAAAAAAAAGATGGTGGGATGATACCATGGTCAAGAGCCCCTCCCTCCCTCCCTCTTTTCCTCTCTCCCTTCCTCTCTCCCTCCCTCCCTCCTTCCCTCCCTCTACAGGGTTTTGCCATGTTGCCTAGGCCAGTCTTGAACTCCTGGCCTCAAACGATCTTCCCTCCTCAGCTTATCACAGAATTGGGATGTCAGGTGCTAGCCACTGATCCTGGCATGAGCAGAATTTTCACACTGGGTGTATTTTGGCTCCACTCCCCATTAGCTATGTTGCCCTGGGAAAGTCACTGAATCACTGAACCTCAGTTTTCCTATCAAAGGGGGCCAACATTCATTTCCCCCATTCAAGGGTGATTGTGAGGACTAAGACTTCCATATCTAAGAGGTATTCAGTAATATTTGAAGAATAACAGCTCATATTTATTGAGGATTTGCTCTGTGCCAGGCAATTTAAAAAGTACCATCTCATTTTAATCATCACTCAGCCCTGGAACATGGAAATGGAAATTAAGGCACAGAGAGGTTAAGAAACTTATCCATAGTCACACAGTCTCCTTATCTGTATAATGGTCCTCCTAAGTGAGGATTTTTTTTTTTTTTTGTTTTTTTTTTTTTTTTTTGAGACGGAGTTTCACTCATGTTACCCAGGCTGGAGTGCAATGGCGCGATCTCAGCTCACCGCAACCTCCGCCTCCTGGGTTCAGGCAATTCTCCTGCCTCAGCCTCCTGAGTAGATGGGATTACAGGCACGCACCACCATGCCCAGCTAATTTTTTGTATTTTTAGTAGAGACGGGGTTTCACCATGTTGACCAGGATGGTCTCGATCTCTCGACCTCGTGATCCACCCGCCTCGGCCTCCCAAAGTGCTGGGATTACAGGCTTGAGCCACCGCGCCCGGCCCCTAAGTGAGGATTTTTAAATAATAAATGACTGGGGCAGGATTTAAGTCCAGTTATGAGAATCCAGAGTCTGAAATACTACTGACCACAGCTTCCCAAATAAAAAACTATTGTTTAGGGTGGACCCACAGTCCAAAAAGGGGAAGGCAAAGGCCAGCCCCATAGGGGCATCTAAAGGAGCAGAGGACCCCACAGGCTTGTCCCCAGAGGGGCTGATCTGATTAAATGTTTCTCCATTCTCTGGAGGACAGAGTAATAATAACAATTGGAGGCCAAGATGGAAGGATTGCTTGAGGCCAAGACTTTGAGATCAACCAGAGCAACATAGCAAGACCCCACCCCTCTCTACAAAAAATAAATTAGCTGGGCACAGTGGTATGCACCTGTGGTCTCAGTTACTTGGGAGGTTGAGGCAGGAAAATAACTTGAGTTCAGGAGTTTGAGGCTGCAATGAGCTATGATGGTGCCACTGCACTCCAGCGTGGGTGACTGAGCAAGACCCTGTCTCTTAAAAAAAAAAAAAAGTCAGAAAACAACTGGAGCTAACAGCTTGAATGCTTGGAAGTTGTTAAGTACTCTATCTCAGATAATCCTCATGCTCATACTCACTTTACAGATGAGGAAACTGAGCCACAGAGAGTCTAGCTCTTTTGCCCACAGATACACAGCTAGAATGGGCTGGCCCTGGTCTTCAGCATTTACACACCCACCACCCAGGTGGCCACCCACTGGCGATTCTGCCCCCACTCCTCTACTCCCAGCCAGTGTCAGTGACAAGGCAGTCCCTGCTGGGAGGGAGGCAGCTGCATTTTTTTGCCTTGTCCAGAAATGTCAGTGCGTCACTGTCACACAAAGCCTGCTGTTCACTCCTGTGATTCCCAAGGCACTCTAGACAAGAGTCCCTGCTCCCAGGGTTGGGGTGGGGGAAGGAGCAGCAATGGGAGGCAGGTTCAAAGCACACAATTAAAATTCCTAAGGGGCCATATGAAGTCTTATTCCACATGCAGAACATTCTTTGTCTCCATATGGCACTGGAGGCTGGGCTTTAAGCCTCTTGCCACACCTTCTCGCATCCCATGTAACCCCTGATGTGCTCCCGGGTGGAATTCTCTGTGTCCCCAAGACAGCTGGCCCCTCCCTCCCTCCCCCCAGCAGGGCTGCTTGGGATTCCTGGCGCTCCTCTGGGGACAGGCATGAGTGTGGGCACCCATGGGCCACAGAGCCCTGGGCAGCCTGAGTCAGGGATATCCAAGGGCCTGCTGGCTCAGGCCACACACCTAGCAGGTCAGCACCTGGCAGTGTGTGTGTGTCCTGGGAGGGAGTGTCCACAGCTCCTGGTGGCCCTGGGCTGTTGGTGGTCTCAGAGGATAAGGGAGACCAGTCAGCTGAGGTTGTGAGGGAGAGAGAGCCACCTTCACCAGGGGTGTGGGCCCCCTCTCCCGATAAGGGGCTGCTCTTATCTAGGAGCTGAGAGCAGGTAAGGGGCTGTCCTTATCCATGAACTGAAAGGCAGATCAGGGAGGACACCAGGAGTGCCAAATCTAAGGAGTCTTCACTTTGGGTCACTTAAAGTTTTTTCTCTTACCTCTTTTTTTTCTTTTTTTTTTTTTTTTTTTTGATACAAGGTTTCACTCTGTCACCCAGGCTAGAGTGCAGTGAGTGGTGTGATCATGGCTCACTGCAGCCTCTAACTCCTGGACTCAAGCAATTCTCTGCTCTCAGCCTCCAGAGTAGCTGGGACCATAGGGCGACAGGCATGTGTCACCATGTCCAGCAAATTTTATTTCTTGTAGAGACAGGGCCTCACTCTGTTGCCTAAGCTGGTCTCTAACTCCTGGCCTCAAGTGATCCTCCTGCCTCAGGCTACCAAAGTGCTGGGATTGCAGATGTGAACCATGGTAACTGGCCTTGCTTCACTCTTAATGGTCTAGAGGAAGGGAGAGGGGAGCAACTGCCCAAGGGCACATGGTCTCCGGTTGGTGTGAAAATGTTTTGGAACTAGATAGAGGTGATGGTTGTACAACATTGTGAATTCACTGTGAATATCCCTGAACACTTTAAAATAGTTCATTTTATGTTAAGCTAATTTCACCTTGATATATATTCTTTTGAGATGGAGTCTCGCTCTGTTGCCCAGGCTGGAGTGCAGTGGTGCGTTCTCAGCTCACTGTGAACCTCTGCCTCCCAGTTTCAAGTGATTGTCCCACTGTGTGATGTCTGAAGCCACTCTGCCTGGATTTAAATCTGGGTTCTTCGGCTCCCCCTCTGAATGCCTTTGCAATTCACTTAAACGCTCCAAGCCTCAGTTTTCTCATCTGTAAAATGGGGACAATGATAATAGTCTCTACTCATAAGAGCTTACTTAGCAAGGGTTATTTGGGTGAATGTATGTGAAGTCCGGGCCACAGAAACTGGCACACAGCAGGCGCTCACTAGTGGGTCCTGCTTGCGTAGAAGCTGTTAGTGACACCCTGCTTCAACACAGAGAGCTTGCTGGCAGGTGGGAGACCCTGCAGGGGCCTTGTCCACGTAGGACTCCCTGACTTGCACTCAGATTTAGCAAGACAGTGGTGCATGCTGGGTGAGGGGGCTTCTCACTCACCGCTGCCCCTGGAATAAGAGGAGGAGAGAGTTTGAGGACCGCAGGAGGGTGACGAAGACAGCAAATGACCCTTGGAATGGAAGGATGCAGAACATGCTGTTGGGATCTGACCCTCTCCCTACACCCCTTCCCACTGGTTTCTCAGAAATCCCAGTGGACTTGATTTTTTCCCAGAAATGGAACCAAAAGCAGTATCATTAGTTTGCGGGGTGGGGTTCATTCTGTCCCCAATCCCCATCTATCTTCCCTGGATTCCAGGAATTTGGTTCAGGAGCCAGCATTAACTAATCAAAGAGGAGATAACGAGGCTGGGTGGGGGAAAGTCCGGCTGCTGCAGAGGTGGTGAGATGGCAATTCAAGAATTGTAGGCGGTCTGGCCCCACCCCTCACGTTTGTATGCAAATGAAGCCACTGCAGCCCTGCCCCTCTGCAGGCACCACGGCTGCCACAGCCCTGTGCAGACCTCGGGCACCTAGCCAACTCTGCGCCAACCCAGCCCAGCCCACTGTGTGCACTGCTCCCCCCACTGCCACTGCCTCCTACCTGCCAGCCTCTGTGAGACTGAGAAGCGGCTGGGGACCCCCTTGTTCCCCGTTTGCTCCCCTAGACTTTGAAGCATATGAGGTGGTGGTGGGAGTACGGGGCTGAGTCAGGTACAGGGATGAGGACTCTGCCCGAGGGGCCGCTCCTCTGAACGCCCCGCGCCCATCTGTTAGTGTTTTGTCAGGTGATCCCTTCTGGGCTGGAGGAGGTGAGTGGAGTATGTGTCTGGGGATGGGGGGATGTCCTGACATCACCTTTGGAGAGCAAAGCGGATGTTCTTGGTTGGAGGGGCAATAGATTCCCTAGGGGGTGCCCACCCACCACTGGGTCTGTGGGGATGCCGAGGCAGACACAACCGCTGGGAGATGCCAAAACCTACTCTACAGCCTTCTGTCTGCCAAAACTGGGAGAGGAGCTGAGGCCAGGCCTCCAGGCCGCCTGGGCTCCCCCTTCTCCCTCTGCCAAGGCCCTAAGAAGCGGGCTAGCCAGGGCGCGACAGGAAGAGGGAATTGGGAGAGGAGCCTGATTCTGCCAGAACCTGGCACGGTGCCTGTATGGCTCAGTACAGGCATCTGCTGAATAAGAAACCTTTTCAAAACAACAAGAAGAGCAGGCCTCTTGCACAAAGCCTTCCCAGGGCTCTCCAGGCCTCCTAGGAGACCCCCTCTCCAACTTCAACTCACACCCACCTCTCCAGCTACCCCTTACTCCTGAGCTGTACTTTCCCACCCCAGGGTCTTCGCATGTGCTGTTCCCTCCTCCCGGAACACTGGTCCGTGTCCCACCTTCCTTCCCCCAGTTCACAGCTTTGTGCTAAGGTCACAGCTGTCAGTCAGTTTCCCAGGAAAGCCTTACCAGATCTCACTGATGGGTCCTCTCGGCTTCTTTTTTTCCCCAGTCCAGTAGATTTCCTTTCCTTAGGATGCAGTTTACCAAACTGCCTGGAAAATAGAGTCATATGAAATACTATGTTTTAGAAATACAGATTCCTTGATCCTTTCCTATCTCTAGAGTCAGAAGCTCCTAGAGAGGGAGCTGGGTGATACTGAATCACCACCATGGGCTGGCAGCAGAGGGATGCCCCTACCCTAGATTCTGAGCGCCAGGAGGTGGTCACCGCCGTTTCTTTATCATGCAATCCCACCTCCAGCACAGCGTCTGGCATGGGATCCGGCTCAAGACATATTTATTAAGTGGATACATGGCTATGGAATGAATGAAAGTCATAGTAACTAACTGATTTAATTCTGAGCATACTGTACGTCTTACCCTGCCTGCACAAGACTAGCCCACAAGAAGAATGCCAAGGTAGATGATGTGGGCGCTAAGAATCGGAGCTGACAGAGAGGACAGGATGTCAATAAAACCCAAGTGGGGTCCGGGATGGAGGCGAGTATGGGAAGAGGACTCTGCCTGCGTAGGGAGCCCTGAGTGGAAGACAGAAGTACCTGATGTATGTAGCTGGACTCACCTCCCACTGGGAGAGCATCTCTGCCCTAAGTCAGGTGGAGGCAGAGAATCCGTTACACCTGTGGGGAACTGAAGACCCAGACAGGACAGGGTAACAGCAGCAGCAATGAAGATGTACCTTTTGGGCATCTGGATGATGCTAGGCACTGCTTTGAGTGCTCTGCCTGTCAGGTCCTGCAGTCTAGTAGGTGTACCCGCTCCCTCTCAAGTTCCTGCCATGCACCGCTTTCCTCTCTTTTCCCTCCCCCTCCAGTTCCTCCAAATGTGAAACTTGGAAATGAAGTATCTCCTTCCACCATGGTATGTCCTGGATTTCAAACAGCTCCCCTCTCCCTGCCAATCTCTCCATCAGGGCCCCTCTCTGTCTGTATGTGTTGATTTCGGGTTCTGCTCTGGGGGTTAGGTGTGGTGGTGGGGCTCCTCCATCTGCTGCGAGAGTGTAGGGGTGAAGGGAAGAGGGACGGGGGTAGCAGAGGGAGCCAGCCTGTTTCCCCAGCTCTCCCGCCTCTGGGCTTCCTACTCTGCAGCCAGGCCGGCACCCATGAGAGGCCGAAGCCTGCATTTCAGGATTTCAGGCTTGGCAGGGTGCCGGAGAGGGCAGGAAATGGAGAGAGAGGGCGGGAGGAGCCAGAGGCTTTCCCAGTGCCCTGCCCAGGCTGGGATGGACAGTATCTCTGAGATCAAAAAACCAACTGGCCCACACCCTGCAGAGCAGGCCTAGTCCCTGCCCCTTAATGGGAGGAGAGGGCTGGACGTGCAAAGTCGGAGGAGGGGGAGGTGGGGGCGCTAGGGAGCTGGTGGCCCTTGCTGTCACCGCGCCTCAGGGGTTACTGTCAAGCCCCACCCCGGGAAGACAGAAAGGACGCATTTCAGAGCTGGGTGGGCTGTGCTGATACTGAACGCTTGTTTGTTTGCCGCCCACACTCTCTGGGAATCGCCTGTGTGGCCGGGCACCCCAGGCGGGGGTGGCCGCTAACACCAGGCCTGTGCCCATCAGTTCCTCTTCCCCAGAGGGGCAGCTCTGAGAGTGCCCCAAAGGACAAAGGATGGGACTCTGGGTGGTGACCTTTGGGGCAGGACAGGGAGAGACCAGGGTAAGCCAGAGCCCTGAACTTTGCCAGGCCTGGTAAACAAAACACCCAAAAGATTTTTAAAAAGGCTCTGAAATCTCTGCCAACCTCCACCCCTCCCCCCCAGGACAGCGTGGCCAACTGGGTGACTTGAGGGTACAGGGGGAGTGGGTGAGTGTGTTGGACAGGCCAGGGCTCTCCCCTCTACTGTGGGCTCCCTGGAGCAGGCATCCCAGGAAACCAGAAATTCTCAGCCCACTCCTGAGCACAGTTCTCAGAAGCAGTCTGAGCTCTGCCTTTCCTTTCTCCAGGCTTGGCCCCCAGCTCACATGGGGCCCAGAAAGAAGCCCCCAGCTCCCCGGAAATCCTGGACCCAGGATTTCACAAGACAGCCAGTATCAGGGCTCTACAGAGCATTTCCTGAAGCTTTTTTCTTTTTTTTTTTTTTTCAAAATGTGCCCCTGGGTTGGAATTCCCTGGGGGCAGAGAGTTGAGATGTATTCTCAGCCAGGAGGTCACGGCACTTCTGACTCGGATGGGGTAGAACAGATTGGGTAGTTGGCATCCTGGATTCTGACTTTGCCCTCTTAATCCATGGTCTTATTCGAGGCTGGTTTCATGGACATTCAACCTGTACAGTCACACAGGGACCCACCTTCAGAATCGACCTGCACAGTCACACAGGGGCCCACCTTCAGAATCCACCTGCACAGTCACACAGGGGCCCACCTTCAGAATCCACCTGCACAGTCACACAGGGGCCCACCTTCAGAATCGACTTCTACAGTCACACAGGGCCCACCTTCAGAATCCACCTGCACAGTCACACAGGCCCACCTTCAGAATCCACCTGCACAGTCACACAGGGGCCCACCTTCAGAATCCACCTGCACAGTCACACAGGGGCCCACCTTCAGAATCGACCTGCACAGTCACACAGGGGCCCACCTTCAGAAGGGCTTCAAACTCTATTTAGTGGGTACCATCTTAAAATTCTTTATAATATTGAACAAGAAGCTCTGTGTTTTAATTTTGCACTGGGCCCTGAAAATTACATAGCTGCTGGTCTTAAAATACAAAGGGCCAGGAGTGGTGGCTCATACCTATAATACCAGCACTTTGGGAAGCCAAGGCGGGTAGATCACCTGAGCTCAGGAGTTCGAGACCAGACTGACCAATATGGTCAAACCCTGTCTTTACTAAAAACACAAAAATGACCTGGTTGTGGTGGTGTGCACCTGTAGTCCCAGCTACTTGGGAGACTGAGACAGGAGAATCGCTTGAACCCAGGAGGCAGAGGTTTCATTGAGCTGAGATCATGCCACTGTACTCCAGCCTGAGCAACAGAGCGAGACTCCGCCTCAAAAAAAAAAAGAAAAATTAGTGGCTCTAAAATTTCTATTTAGGAGAAGCTTTGAAGTAAAAGTCTCATTAGAAGTGAGGTCTACACAATTTATTCTGAAGCTGTACTTGGATAATAATAACAACAGCATATTCTTATAGCACTTATTATGTACCAGTCACTATTCTAAATGCTTTATGTAGTGCCAGGTTCAGTGACACACTTGTAATCCCAGCACTTTGGGAGGCCAAGGAGGGAAGATACTTGAAGTCAGGAGTTAGAGACCAGCCTGGCCAACATGGTGAAAACCCTGTCTCTACTAAAAATACAAAAATTAGCCGGACATGGTGCCGGGAGTCTATAATCCCAGCTACTCGTGAGGCTGAGGCAGGAGAATCTCTTGAACCCGGGAGGTAGAGGTTGCAGTGAGCTGCGATTGTGCCACTGAACTTCAGCCTGGGCGACAGAGCAAGACTCCTTCTCAAATAAATAAATAAATAAATAAACAAATGGCTTTATATGAGTTAGCTCATTTACTCCTCTTTCTTAGCATATCAGTTATATTCGTTTTCATCAGAACTACTCTTCCCATTTTACAGAAAAGGAAATTGAGGCTCGTTAAAATTAAAGAAATGGCCAGGTGTGGTGTTTCATGCCTGTAATCCTATTACTTTGGGAGACTGAGCTGGGAGGATCACTTGAGTCCAGGAGTTTGAGACCAGTCTGGGCAGCAGCGTGAGACCTTGCCTCTATAAAAAAAAAAATCAAGAAATTATCCAGGCATGCTGACATGCACCTGTGCATCTGTAGTCTCAGCTACTTAGGAGGCTGAGGCAGAAGGATTGCTTGAGCCCAGGAGGTCATGGCTGCAGTGAGCTGTGATTGCACCTCTGCCCTCCAGCCTGGGTGGCAAAGCAAGACGCTGTCTCAAGAAAAGAAAGGGAGGAAGGGAGGAAGGAAGGAAAGAAAGAAGTGGCCTAATAAATCCTAGGCAGTTTGGCTTCACAGCCGTTCACCTCTGCTAGCACTCCTGCTTGTATTTAAAGTGTGTTTCTTGTAGACAACACATAATTGGGTCTTGATCTTTCTAGTCCATTCTGAGGTCTCTGTCTTTAATTGGCATTTTTAGACTATTCACATTTAAAGTGATTTTGATGTAGTTGGATTAATACCTACCACATTTGTAACTGCTTTGCATTCAGTGTGCTTTTTTTTACTTTTAAAAAATCTCCTCTTTTTCTGCCTTATCTTGTTTTGAGTGTTTTATGTGATTCGATATTCTCTCCTTTCTTAACATATCAATTATACTTTTAAACAACTTTTTGGTGGTTGACCTAGAGGTTTTACAATATACATTTACTATCTATTTATAAGTAATACGAGTCCCTTTCCTCCCTTCCTTTCTCTCCCTCTCTTCCCCCCTACTCCCCGCCCCTCCCCTCCCCTCCCCTCCCTTTTTCTTTCTTTCGAGATGGAGTCTCACTCTGTTGTCCAGGCTGGAGTGCAGTGGCACAATCTTAGCTCACTGCGACCTCCACCTCCGGGGTGCAAGTGATCCTCCCACCTCAGCCTCCTGTGTAGTGGGATTACAGGTGCTCGCCACCAGGCCTGGCTAATTTTTGTATTTTTAGTAGAGACGGGATTTCACCCTGTTGGCCAGGCTGATCTTGAATTGCTGACATCAAGTGATCCTCCTGCCTCAGCCTCTAAAAGTGCTGGGATTACAGGCGTGAGCCACTGCACCAAGCCCAGAGTCCACTTTCAAATAACACTCTAGGACTTCACTGAATATCCGCAGTGCCTTCCTCCCTCCTTTATAATGTTGTTGCCATTCACTCTGCATATGCTGTCATCACCCATAAGCACCCAACACATTGCTGCTGTGATTATTGGTTTACAGCAGTTATTTATTTCTTGAATCTTCACACAACCATCTTAGGTGGAGACAGTCATCAGCCTCACGTTACGGGGGTCTATGGATGAAGTTTCTGAAAGTCACAGGGTCACACAGTCAGCGAGTGGCAGAGCTGAGCTTTGAACTCAAGCATCCCTCACACTGCAGGCAGGCAGCCTGCTTTTGCTTAGTTGAATTGCTACCTGGCTTCCAACAGAGCAAAGTTTACTAAAGAGTTTTTATTTCCCTCTTCTCCTTTTATTTTGAGGCAGGGTCTAACTCCATCACCCAGGCTAGAGTGTAGTGGCGTGATCTCCGCTCACAGCAACCTCCACCTCCTGGGTTCAAGCAATTCTCCTGCCTCAGCCTCCTGAGTAGTTGGGATTACAGGCACCACCTGCTACACCCAGCTAATTTTTTTTTTTTTTTTTGATAGGCATAGGGTTTCAGCATGTTGGCGGGGCTGGTCTCGAACTCCTGACCTCAGGTGTTCTGCCTGGCTTGGCCTCCCAGAGTGCTGGGATTCAGGCATGAGCCACTGCACTTGACCTAAAGAGAGTTTTAATTTCCATTTTCTATGGTGTTTTCGCTTACTGTTGTTCTGCTCAGCATATTATTACTATGGGGGCTTTGTAGGGACTGATGGAGATGGAAGGGGCAGCCAAAAAAGAATTGGGGTTCTGACCTCATCCACTGACTCCTCCCAGATCACATCCTCATCCTCTTTCTTTTTTTTTGAGCCTGTTGCCCAGGCTGGAGTACAGTGGTGGGATCTCAGCTCACTGCAACCTCTGCCTCCTGGGTTCAAGCAATTCTTCTGCGTCAGCCTCCCAAGTAGCTGGGACTACAGGCTCATGCCACCATGCCCTGCTAATTTTTGTATTTTTAGTAGAGATGGAGTTTTACCACATTGGCCAGGCTGGTTTTGAACTCGTAACCCTGTGATCCACTTGCCTCAGCCTCTCAAAGCACTGGGATTACTGGCATGAGCCACCACGCCCAGCCCACATCCTGATCCTCTAAGGCTCAAGAGTGAGAGGGAGGGGCTTGCTGTGCCCACCTTGTGGCATGAGACATCAAGGGCTGGGGCATCCCCATGTAGAAACTCAGGCATCTATTCTCCAAGGTGAACACTCTGGGTCTGCAGTCTGGCCTGTAAACCTTTCTCTAGATGAGCCTGATCTGCGGATTCTCAGGCTGTTCTCTGGTGACCCAGGGTTTGGCTGTGGGTCTTTGGCAAGAGGCCAGAAAGGGCATTCCAGGGACCTTCCCTGCAGTAGCTGAGCAGGGCAGCACGGCTTTTGGGGGAGGGCAGGAAGGAGCCACTTTCTGTTTGTAAACAGCATCCGTATCCCACTGGTATCCTTCCTTCCTCCTGGCCTTCCTGAACTCTGCTCCTTTTGGCAGACAGAAGCAATGTGGACAAGGTCTTGGGGCAGGAGCAGGCAGAACTGTCCTACTCAATCTCACTGGGGCTGATTTTCTAGGCTAGTGGGGATCCCCCTGAAAAGGCATCTGGAATCAGACCTCAACTGATTTCTTTCTTCTTCTTTTTTTTTTTAATAGAGATGGGGTTTCACCATGTTGGTCAGTCTGGTCTTGAACTCCTGACCTCAGGTGATCCACCCACCTCAGTCTCCCAAAGTTCTGGGATTACAGGCTTGAGCCACCACATCCAGCTGATTTATTTTATTTTCTTTATTTGAGAGGGAGTCTCGCTCTGTCACCTAGGCTGGAGTCCAGTGGCATGACTTCGGCTCACTGCAACCTCCACCTGGGTTCAAGCGATTCTCCTGCCTCAACCTCCTAGTAGCTGGGACTACAGGCATGTGCCACCACACACAGCTAATTTTTGTATTTTTAGTAGAGATAAGGTTTCACCATGTTGGCCATGCTGGTCTCGAACTCCTGACCTCTTGATCCGCCTGCCTTGGCCTCCCAAAGTGCTGGGATTACAGGCATGGGCTACCACACCTGGCATCTGAATTTCTTTTCCTTTCTTTTTTTTTTTTTTTGAAACAGGGTCTCACTTTGTTGCCCAGGCTGGAGTGCAGTGGCATGATCTCAGCCCACCTCCTGGATTCAAGCAATTCTCCTGCCTCAGCCTCACAAGTAGCTGGGATTAAAGGCCCACACCACCACACCCGGCTAATTTTTCTATCTTTAGTAAAGATGGGGTTTTGCCATGTTGGCCAGGTGGATCGTGAACTCCTGACCTCCAGTGATCTGCCCACCTTGGCCTCCCAAAGTGCTCGAATTACAGGTGTGAGCCACCGTGCCCAGCCTCAGATCTGAATTTCTGGGGTGGACACAACTGTAGCTTATCTTTGAGAGGGAAGCCATGATGGGGCAGAGGGGAACTTGGACTCCCCAGATGCCTACAGAGCTGGGGCTGTGGGGCACCCAGTGTCAGGCAAAGAGGGCATTGTGGTAGGCAGCATTTTGATTGACCAGTATCCATTCTTTTTTTTTTTTTTTTGAGATAGAGTCTCGCTCTTGTTACCCAGGCTGGAGTGCAATGGCGCGATCTCGGCTCACCGCAACCTCCGTCTCCTGGGTTCAGGCAATTCTCCTGCCTCAGCCTCCTGAGTAGCTGGGATTACAGGCACGTGCCACCATGCCCAGCTAATTTTTTGTATTTTTAATAGAGACGGGGTTTCACCATGTTGACCAGGATGGTCTCGATCTCTTGACCTCGTGATCCACCCGCCTCGGCCTCCCAAAGTGCTGGGATTACAGGCTTGAGCCACCGCGCCCGGCCAGTATCCATTCTTCTTTCTGTCAACAGCATCCTCATTTTCCCTAGAGTACTCACCCATCCCCCTTTCTCAGGTGATCCTTCCCCTCTGATCCTGAGAGAGACAAGGGGATGAGGCCTGGCCAATCAGCAGATTCTGTTCTGCCATTGGTTCCGTGTTGGTCTAGGCTGTCCAGTGGGAGTCAGTGCTGGTACTGTTTTGCTGGGACCATTGGAGAGGAGGAAACCTCTTTTTGCTGAGCTTGTTGAGCTGATCAGATGCAACCCTGGAGCTGCTAGAGGCTTATTTCTCTGCCCAAAAACAGAAGAGCCTAAAGATGATTTTTTATTTTTATTTATTTTTAAAAATTATTTTTCTTTTTTTTTTTAAATTTAGTATGTAGGAAACACTGAAATTTTTTATTATTATTATTATTATTATTATTATTATTATTGAGATGGAGTATGGCCCTCTCACCCAGACTGGAGTGCAGTGGTGCAAATGTAAACTCACTGCAACCTCTGCCTCCCGGTTCAACTGATTCTCCTGCCTCAGCCTCCCAAGTAGGTGGGACTATAGGCGCATGCTGTCAGGCCAGGCTAATTATTGTATTTTTAGTAGAGATGGAGTTTCACCATGTTGGCCAGTCTAGTCTCAAACTCCTGACCTCAGGTGATCTGCCTGCCTTGGTCTTCCAGAGTGCTGGGAGGGATTACAGGAGTGAGCCACCATGCCCAGACCTTAAGATGATTTTTTTTTTTTTTTTTGAGACAGAGTCTCGTTCTGTTGCCCAGGCTGGAGTGCAGTTGCGCAATCTTGGCTCACTGCAACCTCTGCCTCCTGTGTTCAAGCTATTCTCCTGCCTCAGTCTCCCAAGTAACTGGGACTATAGGTGCCTGCCACCACTCCCAGCTAATTTTTATATTATTAGTAGAGATGAGGTTTCACCAGTTTGGCCAGGTTGGTCTCTGATTCCTGACCTTGTGATCCGCCCGCCTCAGCCTCCCAAAGTGCTGGGATTACAGGCCTCAACCATTGCTCCGGGGCTAAAGATGATTTTTCAAATGGCATTTTTAATTAGTGGGGAAAGAGTGAATTGTTTATGAAATGGAACAACTGGCTACGCATTTGGGGGGGTGGAAATTAAGTCAGACCCCTTCCTTGTATCACAAAAAATTCCAGTTAGATGTAGGAAGTATTAAAAAGTGGACACAGTGAAAGAAAACTCAGGATAATACTTTGTCATACACTTGAGAGTGGGCAAGACTTCCTTGGCATGCTACTAAGTCCAGAAGCTACAAATGGAAAATACTTGCAGATTGACTTCCTGAAAACAGACTGTATAGCCAAAGACAGCATAGAACAAGTTGAAAGGCCAACAGTGACTGGGAGAAAAGATTTACATTGCAGTGGACAAAGGTAAATACTCCTAATTACAGAAAGACTTGAGCATCGATAGGACAAAAGGAAAACCCACTTATGCTGAAACTGGGCAAAGGACATGAGCTACCAAGTCACAGAAAAATAGTCAGATCATTGTTCACTCCTAGAAACACTGATCAAAAGAAGCATCCGGGGGAAGGGATTAGAAGTGATGTCATGCATAGAATTGTTGAAGGAATGGAGAATATTTAGTGTGGAAGGAAACAGGTTAGCACAACACAGTCCAATAAAAACAAAATGCCAGGGGCCAGGGGTGGTGGCTCATGCCTGTAATCCCAGCACTTTCAGAGGCCAAGGCTGACAGATTGCTTGAGCGCAGGATTTCGAGTCCAGCTTCGGAAACATGGCAAAATCTTATCTCTAAACAAAACACAACAAAAATTAGCCAGGAGTACCTGTTGTCCCACCTACTCTAGAGGCTGAGGCAGAAGGATGACTTGAGCCCTGGGGGTTGAAGCTGCAGTGAACTGTGACCACTGCAGTCCAGCCTGGGTGACAGAGCAACACTGTCTCAAAAACACCTAAACAAACAACAACCAAATACCTAGCATATAGAAAAGGAGTTAAGCCTGCTAAGCACAGCTCAGGGAAAAAAAAAGATTAACAGATAAAAATAGCAGGGAGTTACATTTTAATTCAGCACAAGAAAAAACGATAATTTACACTTATACTATCCAATGCAGCAGCCATCAGCTCCAAGTGATCACTGAGCACTGGTCTAGCTGGTCTGGCTGAGAAATGGTGACGTGTAAAATACACACCAGATTTCTAAGATTTAATACAATAAATATGAATGTAAAACATCCCATTCAAGTTCTGAGGTTTTTTTTCTTTTTTTCTTTTTTTTGAGACTGAGTCTCACTCTGTCACCCAGCTGGAATGCAGTGGCGCTATCTCAGCTCACTGAAACCTCTACCTCTCAGGTTCAAGAGATTCTTCTGCCTCAGTCTCCTAAGTAGCTAAGATTACAGGTGCCCGCCACTAAGCCCAGCTAATTTTTTGTATATTTACTAAAGACAGGGTTTTACCATGTTGGTCAGGCTGGTCTGGAACTCCTGGCCTCAGGTGATCCATCCGCCTTGGCCTCCCAAAGTGCTGGGATTACAGGCATGAGCCACCATGCCTGGCCTAAATTTCTTTCTTTCTTTTTTTTGAGATGGAGTCTTGCTTTGTAGACAAGGTTAGAGTGCAGTGGTGGGATCTTGGCTCACTGCAACCTCTGCCTCCTGGGTCCCGGTTCAAGCACTTCTACCTCAGCCTCCTAAGTAGCTGGGATTACAGGCACGAGCCACCATGCCCAGCTAATTTTTGTATTTTCTAGTAGAGACAGGGTTTCGCCATGTTGGCTAGTCTGGTCTTGAACTCATGACCTCATGATCTGCCCACCTCAGCCTCCCAAAGTCCTGCCTAAATTTCTAAATATTGATTACATGTTAATATGATCATATTTTAGGTCTACTGGGTAAAGAAAACATTAAAATTAATTTGATTTGTTTCTTTTTACTTTTTAAATATACTTTAAAAAGTAATGTTAACATGTTCACATTATATTTCTGTTGGGTAGCACTGATTGAAACCTCTGTCACAATGGGATAGAATGCTTTGTGGAATAGTGAGCTCCCTGTCCTGAGAGCGTTTCAAGCCAAGGTTGGATGATTGGGAAGCAGGGACAACACATGATGACTTCAGAGTTGAGAACTCATAGATTTCTTTAGCTCCTGGGTCTCCTCGGTGTGCAGGGGCTTCTGGGACCACAGCTAAGTGCATAGGTAGAGGGCAGCTGATCGTTTTCCTGGCAGTGGCCTAGAAAGCAGCTCTCATCCCACACAGCAGGATTCATCTCTTAATGGGAATCCAGCATGAACTGCTGTTGGTTCAGGGGGCAAGGACTGGCAGAATGAGAGCCGGACCCTGCCTGCTTTCTGTGCCCTTGTGGCTTAGTCCAGGTCTAGGGGCAGCCCCATGAGGCCCCCGTTTTCAAATGTTCCCAGATAGTGTACAGAGGGAGGACTCCTGATTGCTCTCTGCTCAGCTCCAGGTCCTGGGCAGAGCTCCCACACAGGAGAATCTCTTGGCTGCCTGGGTGTGGAGAGGCCCTTAGGGTAGGTAGCTTAGCAGATGCAAAGCTGGAAACAGCCGCTTCCCACTCCCTGCTGGCCAGACTGTTTCCTCCTTGCAATCTGTGTCTCATTGAGCAAGGATCAACCCAGCACCCCAAGAGTGGGCTGGCCAGGCCCCGATGCAAGCCGTGCAGCCAAGAACCAGTGTGCATTTTAGTTAATAATAGAAACCCATGAGCAGCAGAATAGCACGGCCAAGGCTCGGAGCCTAGAGGCTCTATTCTGGCCCTGGTGTTCCCCATTTACAATGAGACCTTGGGAAAGTCCCTTCTCTTCTGCTCATTCGTCAGACAAGGGAGGGGGACACCAAGTGGGCTTCCCAACTCTGAAATCCTAGGGTCGTTTGATGAATCAGCATCAGCTCCTTAAAGCTCTCCTCTGTGGTATTCTCTTATTTCTTATTGCTAAGAAATAAGAAGTTTATCTGTCCCAAGTCGATGAATGAAGGCACATTTGTCGATTGCAGCTCTGGTGTTTTTTTAGTTAAGTTTTGTTTTGTTTTTGAGACAGAGTCTCCCTCTGTTGCCCAGGCTGGAGTGCAGTGGAGCCATCTCAGCTCTCTGCAACCTCCACCTCCCGGGTTCAAGCAATTCTCCTGCCTCAGCCTCCCAAGTAGCTGGGACTACAGGCGTGTGCCACCATGCCCGGCTAAATTTTTGTACATTTAGTAGAGGAGGTTAGACAGGATGGTCTTTATCTTCTGACCTTGTGATCCAAAGTGCTGGGATTATAGGTGTGAGCTACTGCACCCGGCCTGCAGCCCTGTTTTATCTGCATTTGAGTTATTCAGTCTTCCCGACCGCTTTATGAGGTCCAGACCATTATCTCTTTTATAAAGGCAGAAACGAAGAACTATCAACTCCTTATGTAAGTTTGCTACGACTGCTGTAACACAGCACTGGGTGGCTTAAACCAGCAGTCCCCAACCTTTTTGGCACTAGGGACTGGTTTTGTGGAAGACAGTTTTTTCACAGATGGGGGCGGGGGGATGGTTTGGGGATGATGCAAGTGCATTACATTGATTGTGTATTTTATTTCTGTTAACATTACATTGTAATATATAGTGAAATAATGAGACAACTCATCATAAGGTGGAATTAATGCAAGTCCTGAGCTTGTTTGCCTGCAACTAGACGGCCCCATCTGGGGGTTATGGGGGACAGTGACAGATCATCAGGCATTGAATTCTCATAAGGTGCACACAACTCAGACCTCTGGAACGTGCAGTTTACAATAGGGTTCACGCTCTGATAAGAATTTTTTTTTTTTTTTTGAGACAGAGTCTTGCTCTGTCACCGAGGCTGGAGTGCAGTGGCATGATCTCAGCTCACTACAATCTTCGCCTCCCGGATTCAAGAGACTCTTCCACCTCAACCTCTAAGTAGCTGGGATTACAGGCGCCTACCACCACTTCCAGTTCATTTTTTTATTTTTAGTAGAGACAGGGTTTTGCCATGTTGGTCAGCCTGGTCTCAAACTCCTGACCTCAGGTGATCTGCCTGCCTCAGCCTCCCAAAGTGCTGGGATTACAGGCATGAGCCACGGCGCCCAGCCAATCCCATAAGAATTTAATGCCACTGCTGATTTGACAGGGGCAGAGCTCAGGTGGTGGTGCGAGTGATGAGGAGTGGCTGTGAATACAGATGAAGCTTGGCCTGCCCGCCCACCTCTCACCTCCAGCTGTGTGGCTCAGTTCCTAACCGGTCCCCTGGGGAGTTGGAGACCCTGGCTTAAACCATAGAAATGTATTTTCTCACAGCTCTGGAGGCCAAATGTCCAAGATCAAGGTGTCAGCAGGGCTGGTTCCTTCTCTCCTTAGCTAGTTGATGGCCTTTTTCTCCCTTTGTCCATCGTCTTCCCTCTGCACGTGTCTGTGTCCAGATTTCCTCTTATAGGGACACTGGTCGTACTGGGTAAAGTCCACTTGAATGACCTCACTCTAACTAACTTACCTCTTTAAAGACACTCTCCAAATACAGTCACATTCTAAGATACTGGGGGGCAGGACTTCAGCATATGCATTTTGGGAGTGATGTAATTCGCCCCATAACACCTCTTCAGGTAGGGAGAGCCTCCTCCTTCCCCTGCCCCCTTGCAGATCTGGGCGAGGGTTTAATAGAGATCCTTAGATGATCTTTGGTAAAAATAAAGCTTGAGGGAGTTGGGGGCAGGGGAGGACTGAAGGTTAAGGGGTCCTCCTCAGGGTTCCCAGGTCCACTCCATAGAATGCAGCCAGGGGCTCAGACTCCTCTCTGCCCTTTCGTGGTGCTGACAGCTAGATGAGGGAAATGGCTAAGTGAACAGAAATGTCCTCCTCATCCTGGAAGAGCATGACCCCACTGGAGAGGTCAAGAGGCTTCCTGGAGGCAGTATCATGGGAGGATGAGAAGCTTTCTGAACAGAAGGAGCAGCTGGTGGGCATGAGAGTGTGTGTTTCGTGAAGGGGGCTCCAGGCAGCATCAAGCTCAAGGCTGGGAAGAAGGTGGCAGTCAGCAGGGGCAACCAGGAAGGTCTTGAATGCTAAGGAATGTGCTTAGGAGCTACGGATGCTGTCAGGCGTGGGAGCGCAGCCCAGGGAATTTATCATGAGCAGGAGCTTTGTGATGTAGTGTGGGGGTTGCACCAGGTGGGTGGGTCAGCCGGAGCCTTCAGTCGCTTGCTCTGTGTTCCCTGCCACGCCTCTAACTCACTCACATCCCTTTCTTCCTCTTCCCCTGGGAAGCCAGGGGAGCCCTCTCATCTATTGTTCAGCCAAGACCCTGAGCCATTCAGCTTCCCAAACCTTGATCTTGAACAATCACTTTGCAAACATGATTTGGAGGAGGCTACGTCTTCACCACACCAAACCCGTGATGTAATCTCTGTCTTTACAAGTACCTTGCTGGGACCCCCACTGACTGGTGAGGGTGGGTCAGGAAGAAGGATCTCCTCTGGCTGAGTCTCCATAGGAGGCGGAGAACCCAGGAATGCAGTAGGAAGCCTACTGGAGGCTCAGAGTGGGCTAAACTTTTTAGGACAGAGTTTCACTCTTGTTGTCCAGGCTGGAGTGCAATGGCTGGATCTTGGCTTACTGCAACCTCCACCTCCTGGGTTCAAGTGATTCTCCCAGCTAGCTGGGATTACAGGTATGTACCACTACGCCTGGCTAATTTTTTTTTTTTTTTTTTTAGTAGAGACAGGGTTTCTCCATCTTGGTCAGGCTGGTCTCAAACTCCTGACCTCAGGTGATCTGACTGCCTCAGCCTCCCAAAGTGCTGTGATTACAGGCATGAGCCACTGCACCCAGCAGAGAGTGAGCTAAATTGAGAATACCCTTAACACAGAACATCCCCCCTTCAAACTGCTTTGGTTAATAATAATAATAATAGCAGCTAATATTTACTGGGCGCTTATTTTGTGTAAGTGAATTACAAAATTAACTCATTTACTCTTCATAGCAACTCTATGCAGTAGGAACTATTATTGTCTCTCTTTTACAAATGAAGAAACTGAGGCATAAAGCCACTAAGCCACTTCTCGAAAGTCACTGGTTGAACTACTCGAATAAAGGAGAATGGGAGTCTTTTGCTGAGTATGGAAGATGAAATCTCTCTACAGCTTGGAGATAGTTACACCATCAGGTTTTGCTTCATAAAATTAGTGCAGGCTGGGCGAGGTGGCTCACGCCTGTAATCCTAGCACTTTGGGAGGCTGAGATGGGCAGATCACCTGAGGTCAGGAGTTCAAGACCAGGATGACCGACATGGTGAAACTTCATCTCTTAAAAAAAAAAAATTTAGTGCAAACTGGCATTTTCAGTTTTTCTACACAAAGCTTAAAAAATTAAACATCAGATGCTACTGTTTAAATTGAGATACTTGGGCAGGGAATAGTGTCTCACATCTGTAATCCCAGACCATTGGGAGGCTGCAGAGGGAGGATTCACTTGAGCTCAGGAGTTTGGGACCAGCCTGGACAACACAGCAAGACTCCCATCTCTACAAAAAATTAGCTGGTCATGGTGGTGTGCACTTATAGTCACAGCTCCTTGGGAGGCTGAGGTGGGGGAATTGCTTAAGCCCAGGACTTTGAGGCTGCAGTGAGCGATGCTTGTACCACTGCACTCCAGACTGGGTTACAGAGTAGGACTCTCCTTCTGGAAAAAAATAATAAATGAAAATAAAATAAAAATGGAGATTTTTTTGATATAAAAATCTGGCTTTTGGGCTTTCCTCTTGGACAACCAGAAATTCTGGTGCCCTGGGCCAGTACATGGCGGTAGTAGTCTAAAGGAAACAGCAGCTACTCTCCTTACTGGACAGACGCATCCACCCTCTACTGGGTTCACACTGCCTGGGTTGTGCACACGTGGTGGCTTCCTACCCTGGGGGACATTGAGTTTTTCTCCCCTGGATAAATGCCGCCATGAAAGGTAGGGTTAGAAAGCCCTTTAGAAATGGACTTTGACTTTTTTTTTTTTTTTTTTTTTTTTTTGAGATGGAGTCTTGCTCTGTCGCCCTGGCTGGAGTGCAGTGGTGCAATCTTGGCTCACTGCAAACTCCATCTCCCGGATTCAAGTGATTCTCTTGTCTCAGCCTCCCGAGTAGCTGGGACTACAGGCACATGCCACCACACCCAGCTAATTTTTGTACTTTTAATAGAGATGGGGTTTCACCATGTTGGCCAGGATGGTCTCGATCTCTTGACCTCGTGATGCCCCACCTCAGCCTCCCAAAGTGCTGGGATTACAGGCATAAGCCACCATGCACAGCCCGACATATTTTTTTTTTTTTTTTTTTAGCATACATGGAAGTCGAGCCCCAAGAAGATAACCGTCTGTGATCACACATCAAATTACATGCAGAAAATCTGTGTATTTTTGTATGTAAAATGTCAGCATGCTAAAGCTCACTCTGGGGAACTAGTTATAATGCAGCTTCCTAGGCCCCATCTCCAAAAGTTCTGACTCAGTAAGTTTTCCCTGAGGCTGGAGTGCAGTGGTGCAATCTCAGCTCACTGCAACGTCCACCTGCCAGGTTCAAGCGATTCTCCTGCCTCAGTCTCCTAAGTAGCTGGGACAACAGGTGCATGCCACAATGCCCAGATAATTTGTATATTTAGTAGAGGTGGGGTTTTACCATGTTAGCCAGGATGGTCTTGATCTCCTGATCTTGTGATCTGGCTGCTTGGCCTCATAAAGTGCTGGAATTACAGGTGTGAGCCACCGTGCCCAGCCAAATCTTTGTTCTAACAAACATTTCCCCAACCCTGTCCCCTCAGTGAGAGGGGACTCTCTCACTGGTGATCCTGGGACCACACTCTGAGAAATATTACTTTAGTCCCTAAATACTCAGAGTAACTATATGGTGCATTAGCCAGCACCATTGGACTGGGGAGCTCAAAGACTCAAGTTTTCTCTTTGGTTCAGAGTGACCATGGCCAAATCTGTCTTCAACTTATTAAATTTGAACATCCCCCAACACCAAGACTATATATGGGGGCTTTGTTTTTTTTTTTTTTTTTCTGGAGCATTCAGCTAAGCCTCAGTCACCTGGATCTGGGCCTGAAAACTTGATGGATGCCTCAGCTCTTCCCTACAGCTGACAGTGCCAGGTCTGTGTGGAACCTGTTTCTGTGCTTGCTGCACAGGTTTGGATGAAACAAACTTCAGGGTGGGATGGGTTTTAAAGGAGGCAACTTGGCATTCAGCTCTCCCCAGAGCCCAGCTGGACACAGCCCACCCAACCCTCCACCACCGCCTCATAACACACAGGGCTGGTCTGTGATCATGTACAAAGGCTTGCAGGTAAGCAGTCCGACTTACCAGCCTGCCCAGGCGGCGGCTGGGCGACTGCTCATACAAGCATGGAAAGGGAATTGTCCATTCCCTACTGGGCAAAACACACCCCATTTATGAGGAATCAAATCAGTGGTGTGAGTGGGGATGTGCTGGGTTGCAAACTCCTTGAGAGGTGGGGCACGGCTCTCACCCATGCTGTGCTCCCTGAAGGTGCAGATTGGTCCCTGATGTCACAGCACCTGCACATGACCACCATTTGTCACCAGAGAAGCCTCCAAAGAGGAGGAGCTGCTAACCTGGGGAAGGCTTTGGCCACCAACTGGGGAAGGGAACTGAAGATGCCGTGGGACCACCTCTCCCTAACCATTTTCTTGTTCTTGCTACTCTTTATGTTCAGCCCTAAGTCTCACCACAAAGAAATTACGTTAGGCTGTTTAGAGGTCATTTACCTAAGTCAGGCCAAATCCTCAAAAAACACCCAAAGGGAGATGAGCCCATCTCCTGGATGGGGAAATAGAGGCTTAGAACTCATAAGGGGTCCTTCAGAGGGTGGTCCCCTGAATATTTTTTTTTTTTTTTTTTTTTTTTTTTTGGTGAGATGGAGTCTTGCTCTGTTGCTCAGGCTGGAGTGCAATGGCATGATCTTGGCTTGCTGCAACCTCCGCCTCCTGGGTTCAAGCGATTCTCCTGCCTCAGCTTCCCAAGGAGCTGGTATTACAGGCGCCTGCCACCACATCTGGCTAATTTTTGTATTTTTTTAGTAAAGATGGGGTTTCACCATGCTGGCCAGGCTGGTCTCAAACTCCTGACCTCAGGCGATCCACTGCCTTGGCCTCCCAAAGTGCTGGGATTACAGGCGTGAGCTCCTGGCCCTAAATTTCTTTTTTTAAGATGAGATTTCACTCTGTCACCCACACTAGAGTACAGTGACACAATCTCAGTTCATTGCAACCTCTGCCTCCCAGGCTTAAGTGATCCTCCCACCTCAGTCTCCTGAGTAGCTGGGACCATAGGCACGTGACACCACGCCCTGTTAATTTTTGTATTTTTGGTAGGGAAAGGGTTTCACCGTGTTGCCCAGACTTATCTTGAACTCCTGAGCTCAAGCCATCCACCTACCTTGGCCTCCCACAGTGCTAGGATTATAGGCATGAGCCATTGTACCTGGATTTTTAAAAGAATCTTTTATATCTCAGTGAGTTTTATTTTACAAGACTCATGGTCCTCCCCTGACACCCATCATTGGTCAAAGCACGCTGTATATTCTGGCAAGTTTTGGTAGCTTTGACCCTTAGAGAGAAGGACTTGTCTGTCTCATATGATAGCTGTGTGCTTCTGTCCAAATTTCCCTTGTCTTATAAGGACACCAATCATTGGATTGGGACCCACCCTAATCTAGCATGGCTTCATCTTAATTACTAATTCTATCTGCAAAGACTCCCATTTCCAAATAGGGTAATTTCCTGAGGTTCTAGGTATACGTGAGTTGTAGGTCGACACCATTCAACCAAGTACAGAGACCTACTTGAGTGAGGCACTGAAGGTCTTCTCCATGACGACCTGTTGTGGTGAATAAGAGGCAAATAGAGGCTATGCCTTGGGCTCGGCCAGTAGACAAGGGTTTGCATCAGTTCTCTCAGTGACTGATGGGTCACTCTCAGGATACTTGGCAGGCCAGACCTGCCCCAGAGTGGCTGTGGGGTGGCATGTCTCCATTAACAGAAAGTTGGGATAGTGAGGGAAGATGTCAGTTCTGGGGCTGCAAGGCAGTGGATTCTAAGACCTGCCCCATCAAGCCCCCCATGGCTGCCCCAGGAAATTGACCAAGAATATAGCAGCCACATGCAAGGGCTGGCTGTTTCACTAACTAGTAGGGACCTAGAAATCCCAGATCTACTCCAGTTAGGTATTTCTGGAACTAGGGATGTGCCCCTGGGTCAGCAGCCTCAATGTTTCTGTCTCCACTGAAGTTCCCAAGGGGAAAGGGGCTGCTCCCAGCTGCAGGAGCCCCAGCTGCCATAGCATCTCCTCTAGCAAACAGGTCTTGTTTCAGATGCTGCTCTCAGAGAATGGAGCCCTTTGGCATGTGGGTCAGATGTCCTGGTTTTTATTTCTGGGAGGTGAGTGACTAACCCTGGAACCTAGTAAAATCCCGGGATTCTTCTGCTGCTGCCTCTTTTTCTTTTTTCTTTTCTTTTTTTTTTTTTTTGAGACAGAGTTTCACTCTTGTTACACAGGCTGGAGTGTAATGGCGCAATCTCGGTTCACTGTAACCTCCACCTCCTGGGTTCAAGCAATTCTCCTGCCTCAGCCTCCCAAATAGCTGGGACTACAGGCGCACGCCACCATGCCCAGCTAATTTTTGTATTTTTAGTAGAGACAGGGTTTCACCATGTTGACCAGGATGGTCTCGATCTCTTGACCTTGTGATCCGCCTGCCTCGGCCTCCCAAAGTGCTAGGACTATAGGCGTGAGCCACCACGCCTGGCCTTCTTTTTTCTTTTTAAGATGGAGTCTCACTCTGTCACCAGGCTGGAATACAGTGGCACGATCTTGGCTCACTGCAACCTCCTCCTCCCAGGTTCAAGCGATTCTCCTGCCTCAGCCTCCCGAGTAGCTGGAACTACAGGTACACACCACCACGCCTGGCTAATTTTTGTATTTTTAGTAGAGGCAAGGTTTCACCATGTTGGCCAGGCTGGTCTCGAACTCCTGACCTCGTGATCCACCTGCCTCAGCCTCCCAAAGTGCTGGAATTACAGGCGTGAGCCACCGTGCCCAGCCTCTTATGCTTCTTAAAGGAGAGGGAAGGATCAGAAAAGCAACTTGCCTGCAAGCAAGGCTGTGTTCTGGGACCCAGGCAGAGGACACTGTCCCCAAACCATAAAGCTGGACGTGCCGGACACAAGGAAGATATTCAAAGAGCTGGGCTGACTTCCTCTTGACTTCCCACCAAGCCTGTAGGAGGGTTTGATCTTCACAACACCACCATGAGGTAGATATTACTATTTTCCCCATGGATTTGTTAAGGGTCTTGGTTGCAAATAGCAGAATTTTGGCTAATTTAAGCAGCAAAAGCTTTCTAAAAACAGACAGCTCTCTGAATTCAGGGTGAGGAGACAGAAAACTGGGTCTGAGTGGTAGGTAGCAAGAAGTAACCCCCAACCACTCTACAATGCCTTAGTGAGCGTGCAACTGCTTCCACCAACACATGGGTTCAGCCATTGATGTCCCAGAGATCCAGTTGTTCCCGCCACCATGTTCACCAAAGATAAGACAGTGCTTGAGCTAGTGATCTCTCTCCATGTAAGTCCTACATGACATGGTTGCACCAGATTGATGGGATAGAACTGGGGTTGGGAAATTGAATTCTGACTTCTACCTGAGTGAGTACAGACTCACACTGTGGGCAAATGGAGAAATCTCCAGTTACAGAAAGGGGATTCTGAAATGATGGGCAGCCAGAAACAGAAGAAATCTCCCCACATGCCACTCTACAGGTGAGAAAACAGAGAGGTTGAGTAACTTGCCCAAGTGACACAGCTAGAAATGGTGGAGGTAAGATTTGAATCCAAGCCGTCTGGATACGGAGCTGAGATCTATGCGTCAGGATGGGTTTGGTCAGGTGGCGGAGGGAGGTGGAGGGACTCTGATCAAAGGTATAGAAGGAGGGGCAGCTGCTTGCAGAAGGAGCCATTGCTCCCCATATCCTGCCAAATAAAAGGGCAAAGAGGGAGAGGCTGGAAGGCGTGGGTAGAGAGGTACGAGGCCCTGTGGAACTCCTGCTGGCTGCCACCCATCTGCTTATGCAAATCCAGGGCCCAGAGTGACAATGTTCCTGGATTGGGGTCTGTAACAAGGGGATCCTGAAGGGGGCTGGAAGGCCCATGTGTGACCTGCTCCTATCTCTCCTTCTTGTGTTCCCCGCCAGCCCCCAGCAGGCCTCTGGGAACTGGATGTTCTCCCAGTCAGATTGACATTGATGATAAACAGAGACATTCCAAACCTGCAGGAATTGGAACAATGTGGCCAGGTCCTGAGGACTACTGAGGTGACCCTGGGGAAGGCCAATGGGCTGGGGCTCCGTCCAGGCCAGCTGAGGACCCTGAATGTGCTTAGCAAATACTGAGTGCCTACTGTGTGCAAGACGGGGGTGAGGCATTCCTGGGACCCTGCCCAGAAACAGAGGGGGCTGGGTCAGCCCACTCTTGATGGAGTGGAGTTTCAATCTCATTCTCGTCTCCGGCTCCATGAGGGCCCGGGAGGGGCAGGGTGGGGCACTGTGAGATGCCAGCTCCCTGAATGCTGGGCCGGGACGGTATCACCACCCCACCCCTGTCAACAGCCTGACGCCTGGCAGATGGAAGCCAGCTGTCACAGGCTGGGTGCAGAGGGGCAAGGGCCTCCGACACTGCCTTCATGTTGTGAGCATGCATTCCTCCTGGACTGGAATGTGCACTAAAAGGTACAAGGCAAACATCTCGAGAGGAGTTTAATGACTCTGGGACAAAGTGGCATGGTGAAGTGTGGAGTGGGGCAAAACTGCTCCCTCCCCCAAAGCAGGTTCCCCTGAACTGTGAGAAGGACCAGGAGACATGGGCGGAGCTGGAGGAGTTCCCCACTCCTGCCTGCCTGTCTCCTGTCATTTGAGGACGGAGGAGATTCCTTCTCCTACTTCCCAGCCCTGGCTCTTTACTGTTGGGGGACACAGGCTTGTACATCAGGTCCCCACCTTGCCGGCTGCCCTTCATCCCTCCAACGCCCAACCTCTGGGCAGGTGTCGGGGCCTTGTAGCTGCCAACACCCACCCCCACCCATCCTGGGCCTTGGTGTATCCAGATCTGTACAGCTCAGGCTGTGGCCTGCAAGCTATTCACAAACAGTTATCTGTCCTCAAAGAGCTGAGTGCAATTCCCAGAGGAAGGGTTTGGAAACCTACGTAGCAATTAGCCACTGCTGCAACATGTAGGCACAGGGGGGTTTTTATGGTAAATTGTGAAAGTATTGGTGTACGATGAATCATCAATTGAGAACAGATGACTGGTCCTTCACCACAAATCATTTGAAAAACATGGAGCTGAGGGACCTGGGGGAAGACAGCACGGAGTTAGTTTCCTTCTGGGAGCTGTGAGGATCACCAGGCCTCACCTCCTTCCCTCCATCTCTCTGAGCTGAGACCCTCCAGGAACTTCCAGGGGACCTGCCAGGGCTCCTCCGAAAGGCAGGGAGTGGGCATGGCCTGGCTGAAGTCTGGAGGACCCAGGCATCCCTCAGTGGATGCCGGGATCCTGGGATGGGATACATAAGGCAGCTGGCTCAGGGTCTCCTCTTTGCCCTGGGCCCTTCCCTTCCCTCTCATCCCTCTCCCTTCCACCCCCTCACTGGCCCCACAAACCTGGCTGGTGCACTGTGTTAGGCTTCAGATCGACAAGGTCCCTGTCTTTCTCAGTTTAGGTTCTTGTGACTTCGGATTGGAGGTGGGTGCAGGAATGAACCCATGAGTGAATGAACCAGATGATTTCAGGTGGTGTTAGAAGCTGTGGGGAAATACAACACGATCAGTCAAGAAGGGCTCAAGAAAGGTGGGCTTGGTGGGTGCAGCATAGCAAGTGGGGACTGGGCTCAGGGAACGTCTCTGGGACTTTTGAGTAAAGGAAAGGAGTGAGCGGGCAAAGCTGTCTTTTTGAGAAAGAGCCTCAGACGGTGGGTCAAGCCTTTGTTGGGGAGACTGGGTGCAATAACCTTGCTGCATTTGCCTCTACTTACCTGGCCACAGGAGGGAACCATGAGAGGGTGGTGGTGTTTTAAATAGCCTAATAAGGCCGGGCGCGGTGGCTCACGCCTGTAATCCCAGCACTTTGGGAGGCCGAGGCGGGTGGATCACAAGGTCAAGAGATGGAGACCATCCTGGTCAACATGGTGAAACCCCGTCTCTACTAAAGATACAAAAAATTAGCTGGGCATGGTGGCACGTGCCTGTAATCCCAGCGACTCAGGAGGCTGAGGCAGGAGAATTGCCTGAACCCAGAAGGCAGAGGTTGCAGTGAGCCGAGATCACGCCATTGCACTCCAGCCTGGATAACGAGAGCGAAACTCCGTCTCAAAAAAAAAAAAAAAAAAAAAAAAAACATAATAAGGCACAGAGAGTCATCTCAGAAATCTTCAAGGGAAGAAAGGAGGAGGACCAAGAGGAGAAGAAATTGCAGGGGCTCGGCTCTGTAAGTTCAGCATCGGCCTTGCCTCTCTGCTGCCCACACCCTGCAGGAACCAGCCATCTCTGGAGAGAGAGCAGCAGGGCCATCCTTTTCTGATGCCATTACTATCTCCCAAGTGCAGGAGGAGGTGAGGCCCTGCACACAGGGGCTTCCATTCCTAGCAGCGCCCCAGATCTTATCCCCAGTGTGGGGTAGAGTCTATGGCATGAGATTGGTTTATTTCAGGTGTCCCAAGCCTGTGCCCTGGCCATCGCCTCCTGCCTGCAGATCGTGGCATTCATGAACTCTTTCTCTGTGTCATGTGCCCAAGTGTGTTGTGAGATGTGCAGAGATGAGACAGCGACGGGGAGGGGGCGGGGCAGCAGCAGGTAGAGGCATGTCTTGGCCATGGTTCCTGGCTGTGCTTCCCACCCACCTGCCCGCATCTGTCCTCTTGGCTGAGCTGTCTGCTGGCCTCTTTGGTAACAAGGCTCCCCGTCCTGCTCCCCCTCCCCCTCCCCCTCCCCCTCCCGCTCCCCCTCCCGCTCCCCTCCCCCTCCCCATCCTGCTCCCCCTCCCCCTCCCTGTCCTGCTCCTCCTCCCCCTCCCCCTCCCCATCTCCCTCTTCCTCCCCCTCCCCCTCTTCCTCCCCCTCCCCCTCTTCCTCCCCCTCCCCCTCCTCTTCCTCCCCATTCCTTGGAATTTCCCTCCTTTCCAGGTGCTTTGGGGGAAACCTGGGTTTGAGGTCTGAGAGTCAGGGTTCTACAGCTTCTTCCTGAACTAAAGCAGCATTTCGGTGGTCTGCGACTGTGGAACAAATCCCCACAAACTTAGAGCGTCGTGGGCCTGAGCTCTCTGCTCTGTGCCTCTTATCTGGAGGCTCTGGGAGAGAATCCACTTCCAGACTCATTAGACTGTTGGCAAAATCTCATTCCTTGCAGTTGTAGGTCTGACGTCCCCATTTCCTTGCCAGCTGTCATCAAGGGCCACTCTGTTCCTAGAGAGTGCCCAAATTCTCGCTTCAGTGGTCGCTTTCCATTTTCAAAGCCACCACCAGCACACTAAGTCCTTCTCAATGGTCACTTGAACTTAAGTCCCTGATTTGTCCTTCTGCCACCAACCAGAGAAAACATTCTGCTGCTTTTTTCTTTTCCTTTTATTTATTTATTTTTGAGACATGGCCTCACTCTGTTGCCTAGGCGGGAGTGCAGTGGTGCAATCTCAGCTCACTGCAATTCAACCTCCTGGGCTCGAGCAATCCTCCCACCGCCAACCTCCCGAAAAGCTAGAGCTACAAGTGTGTGCCACTATGCCCGTTTAATTTTTGTATTTTTTTTTTGAGAGACAGGGTTTCACCATGTTGCCCAGGCTGCTCTTGAATTCCAGGGCTCAAGCGATCTGCCCACCTCTGCCTCTTAAAGTACTGGGATTCCAGATGTGAACCGCACCCTTCCATACACTACTTCTATAAAGCTTATGTAATTAGGTTAGACCCACCTAGATAAGCCTCTTTTGATGAACTCAAAGTCAACAGATAAATCCCTTTTGCTAAATAAGGTAATAAACGTAATATGGTCACAGGAGCGATAGCTTGGTATATTCTCAGATTCTACCCTTCCTCAATGGGGGATTACAGAAGGGTCATGGGGGCTGATTCTTACAACCACAGCAGGCAGTGGGTCCCTAGACCTCCTCCATCAGGGCTGTGCTAGCCTGGGGTATGAAGTCTTGGGTTTGAACTCCTACAGCTGCTGTGTGACCCTGGACAAGTTGCCACTTTCCTCTGGGCTCAGTTTCCCTATCTGTACACCTATGAGACTGGATTCACAGAGCTTCCCCACCTTGGGTGCCCTTGGGAACCACCGGTGGGAGCTTTTTAAAAATATAGTGCCCAGGCTGGGTGTGGTGGCGCATGCTTGTAATCCCAGCACTTTGGGAGGCCGAGGCAGGCAGATCACCTGAGGTCGGCAGTTTGAGACCAGCCTGACCAACATGGAGAAACTCTGTCTCTACTAAAAATACAAAAACTACCTGGGAGTGGAGGCACATGCCTGTAATCCCAGCTACTCGACAGGCTGACACAGGAGAATCACTTGAACTCAGGAGGCAGAGGTTGCAGTAAGACACAATCACATCATTGCACTCCAGCCTGGGCAACGAGAGTGAAACTCAGTCTCAATAAAAATAAAATAAAATAAAATGTAGTGCCCAGACCCCATCCTCAGGGATTCAAGCTTAATTGGCCCAGGGTTGTGGCTCAGACATGAGTTCATAAAAACATCTACCCAGGTGATTTGCGGCCATCAGTCAAGGCCGGGAACTGCAGGGTTGGAAATGCTTTAAAGCAGTGGCTCTCAACCTTGGTTGCATACTAGGATTCCCTGGGGAGTTATTTATTTATTTATTTATTTGTTTTTGAGACAGAGTCTCACTCGGTCTCCTAGGTTGGAGTGCAGTGGCACGATCTTGGCTCACTGCAACCTCTGCCTCCCGGGTTTGAGTGATTCTCCTGCCTCAGCCTCCTGAGTAGCTGGGATTACAGCGGCATGCCACCACGACCAGCTAATTTTTGTACTTTTAGTAGAGATGGAGTGTCACCATGTTAGTCAGGCTGGTCTTGAACTCCTGACCTCCTTGTCCGCCCGCCTTGGCCTCCCAAAGTGCATGAGATACCCCGCCCAGCCAATATATATATTTTTAAAGACCAGTGCCAAGGCTCCACCCCAGTACCTGACTGAATTGGTCAGAAGTGAGGTCTAAACAGCAGCATCTTTTAAAAGTTCCCCAGCTGTTTCCAGTGTGCAGTCAGACGATTCTAATTCCCAACCTCCAACCCTCTTCCTCATCACGGGGTGAGATGGGGTCAAGAAAATGCCAGAATAGGCTAGGCACAGTGACTCACACCTGTAATCCCAGCATTTTGGGAGGCCGAGGCTGGTGGATCACGAGGTCAGGAGATCAAGACCATCCTGACCAACATGGTGAAACCTGTCTCTACTAAAAATACAAAAAAAATTAGCCAGGTGTGGTGGCGCACTCCTGGAATCCCAGCTACTTGGAAGGCTGAGGCAGGAGAATTGCTTGAAGCGGGGAGGCAGAGGCTGCAGTGAGCCGAGATCACACCACTGCACTCCAGCCTGGGCAACAGAGCAAGACTCCATCTCAAAAAAAAAGAAAGAAAATGCCAGAATAAAGGAGGAAGTGGAGACAGGGAGAGTAAAGTGTCCTGGGTCAGCCCCAAAGACCCCTCCGTGGAACTGTCGTCTTCCTCCAGAGCCCCTCAAAGAGAAGCTCGCTTTAGGACAGGACCTTAAACCTGTCAGTGCCTCTGTGCTCTGCTCTTTGAAATGAGGGCTTATTATGCCCCAGTTTCACAGGATGGAGGATTAAAAGTGATCATGTCCCTTCACTTGAGGTCAGGAGTTTGAGACCAGCCTGGCCAACATAGTGAAACCCCATCTTTATTAAAAATAGAAAAATTAGGCAGGCATGGTGGCAAGTGCCTGTAATCCCAGCTACTTGGGAGGCTGAGGCAGGAGGTTGCAGTGAGCTGAGACAGCACTGCTACACTCCAGCCTGGGTGACAAGAGCAAAACTCCACCTCAGAAAAAAAAAAGTGCTTATGTCCCTGAGTGCTTAGTGCACTGCCCCAAGAATGGCATTACATGCAAACTCTTGGAAGCTCCTTGGGGCAAGGCAGAGGGTGCACAACCGAATCAGATCTCCACAGCCCCGGGGAAGGAAACCAATCTTCTCTGCCACTGAGATCTCAGCTCCAGTGCTCCCCGGTAAGCCCTGGAAACCAGGCCCCAGCCCTATTTTAAGCGTGGCCACTGCTCATTCTGCACCATTTCCTTCCAAACAAACAGCTTCCCTTTGGGGAGGTTATTGGTGTGCAGCCCAGGGTGGGCAGAGCCGGATTTCTGCCTTGGGCACTCCCCAGTGGTGGGAAGGAGGCCAGAGCCAGGGCCCTAGCAGGGCTGCTGGAACAAGACTGATTTCTGGCAGGGCGTGGTGGCTCACGCCTGTAATCCCAGCACTTTGGGAGGCTGAGGCAAGTGGATTGCTTGAAATCAGGAGTTAGAGACCTGCCTGGCCAACACAGCGAAACGCTGTCTCTACTAAAAATGCAAAAATTAACCAGGTGTGGTGACCGGTGCCTGTAATCCCAGCTACTCAGGAGGCTGAGGCAGGAGAATTGCTTGAACCTGGGAGGCAGAGGTTGCAGTGAGCTGAGATTGCGCCATTGCACTCCAGCCTGGGTGACAGAGTGAGACTCCATCTCAAAAAAAAAAAAAAAAAAGTATCTTCTTTATTGACTTTTTTTTTTTTTTTTTAAATGCCCAGAAGGTGTTGGTTGAATGGAGGAACAAAAGAAATTTACAAAGAACTTCAAAGCATGAAGTATGTGCAAGGCACTGTAGGGGCTTAGAAATTATGCGTCGCCATACTTTGAAGGCAATACATGGCAAGGGATATTCCTTTTTTTGGGGATGATCCAGGTGAATGGCAAGGGTTATTCTAAGTGCTTTGCATATATAAACTAAATCTTTCCACAACCCTAGGAGGCAGGGAGTAGTAGTAGTCCCATTTTACAGATGAGAAAATGAAGGCACAGAGAGGTTAAATGACCTGCATAAGGTCACACAGTCAGTCAAACCCAGGCAATAGCCAGCTCCCTAAGCTATAGTATGTCTATGGGGAAACATGAGGTGTGATGCAAACTTAGCTGGGTTGCACAAGGAAGAGAAAATCCATCTCCTTACACTGTGGCCACACCCTCATGCCAGAGATGAGGCTGCTACAGGCGGAAGTGTGTGACAAGGAATCCCTTCAGGAATCCTAAAAGAAGCAGCATTATCCCATGGTAAGTACATCAGAAGCACAAAATTCTAGGACCCATGGCTTCTCACCAGGCCAGACTCAGTTTCCCCATCTCCAAAGGGCAACAGTGACAGGATGGTCCTGGGCATTTCTCTCCGTTTTATGATTCTATGAAGTGACAAATGGGTGCCACCCACCGTCCCAGAAACTCCTGGGGTGGGCAGGATATGGTGGCGAATGGGGCTCAGACAGCAGAGAAAGGCATCGGAATCTAGGTGGGAAATGGGGTTCAGGTGGAGGGGGTCCACAGCTGTGGCTTCTGTTTGCCTGTGCCCAGTCCCCCTTTCTCTGCTAGCTGGATACATTCCCTTTTGGGAACTACCTTTTGGCCATGCTGTGCAGATCTGGGGCAGAACTGTGACACTCTAATAAGGGGGTCTGGCTTCCCCATGACCATGGGGGTGGACACGTGACCCAACCTAAGCTGATCAGATCCTCTCTCCAAACAGGAGCCCCAGCCCCAGAGAACCAGGGGTGATGGAGGAAGGTGGTCCCCACTTCTGGGCTCTTCCCAAGTCATGCAAGACCCTGTTTCTCCTGTGGCTGGGGAGGCCTTTGCCCCAGGCAGAATCCTCAGAGGGTGGCCCCACGGGCTCCTGCCCCAGTCTTTCCCTTTGAGCTCACTCCTGCCACTTTCCTCATCATGTGCCACCTTTTGGCAACACTGTCACTCTTTTATGCCTCAGACAAGGCAAGCTCCTGGCCACCCCAGGGCATTTGCACTTGCTGATTCCTCGCTCAGAACATTCAGCTGCAGACCTTCCTTCCCACGGTGGTTCTTTCTGGTTATTTCAGCCTCTGTCAGCGGTGATATCAGAGAGACTTTGCCCTGCCCCTGTGGTCAGTGTCTACCATGTCCTCTAGCTGTATTTTTTGTTGTTGTTTTTGAGACTGAGTCTCACTCTGTCACCAAGGCTAGAGTGCAATGGCATGGTCTCAGCTCACTGCAACCTCCACCTCCCGGGTACAAGCAATTCTCCTGCCTCAGCCTCCTGAATAGCTGGAACTACAGATGGGTGCCACCCTATTCGGCTAATTTTTATATTTTTAGTAGAAAAGGGGGTTTCATAGCTGGGTGCGGTGGCTCACGCCTGTAATCTCAGCACTTTGGGAGGCCAAGGCGGGCAGATCATGAGGTCAGGAGTTCGAGATTAGCCTGATCAATGTGGTGAAACCCCGTCTCTACTAAAAATACGAAAATTAGCCAGATGTGTGGTGTACACCTGTAATCCCAGCTACTCAGGAGGCTGAGGCAGGAGACTCGCTTCAACTTGGGAGGCAGAGGCTGGGCAACAAGAGTGAAACTCCATCTTAAAAAAAAAAAAGAAGAAAGAAAGAGGGTTTCACTATGTTGCCCAGGCTAGTCTCGAACTCCTGACCTTGTGATCCACTATCCTCGGCCTCCCAAATTGCTGGGATTACAGGCGTGAGCCACTGCGCCCTGCCTCCAGCTGTATTTTCCCCAGGGCATGTGTCTTGAGCTGGGGTTGCTTGGCTGCCTCATTTGTTGATTTGCTTTTGTTGGCCTCCTCCATTTGGCGTGAGCCCCTTCTCTGAGTGTCATGCCTCCCACTACCTTCCCGGACCAGTCAGAGCCCCTGGAACTTGGCCAGTGCTTCAAAAAAAATGATATTTGAGGCCAAGCAAATATTGGTGGCTCACGCCTGTAATCCTAGTACTTTGGGAGGCTGAGGGGGGTGGATCACTTGAGACAAGGAGTTCGAGACCAATCTGGCCAACATGGTGAAACCCCATCTCTACTAAAAATACAAAAATTAGCCCGGTGTGGTGGTGGTGGGCGCCTGTAGTCCCAGCTACTCGGGAGGCTGAGGCAAGAGAATCACTTGAACCTGGGAGGCAGAGGTTGCAGTGGGCCAAATGGCACCATTGCACTCCAGCCTGGCAACAGAGTGAGACTCCATCTCAAAAAAATGAAAAAAATTTTAAAGTAATACAAAAGTAAAAAAATATTTGAATAAATGAATAAATTAATGGGCAATGGAGTATGTGTAACGCCAAGTAATCCTCCTAGGGAACACTTCAGAGAGTTACAATGAGAGAATTCTTTGTCCTATTTTCAAATGGGGAAACTGAGGCCAGGCAAGAGACAAGGAAGCCATATCAGAACACTAACTGGGCCTTCCATCCCCTCGCAGAAGAAATTCTCTAACCTCCGTCCACGCAGGAATACTTGGGCCTTGGGATCACTTCCCACAAAGGGGAGCCCGGCACCCCAGGGGCGGGGCATCCCAGCACCCCATAAGCCTCCCTGAGCTTCCAGGAAACAATCTGTTTTTCTTCTTTGTGAGACATACAGAAAGCACTCTCAGGGAGGAGGAGCATGTGCTCGGAGAAGCCTTTGAACACCTGGACCCGGGGCACCTGGGAGGTGGGAGGATGGGAGGAACCCAGCAGCCGAGGACAGGCGGCAGACAAGCTGGGTCATGCCGTGCACCCGTCCAAACGGATCCACCTGGCATGTGGGTGGTGTGGTCCAACTGGTTGGGTGACTGTGGGGTGTGGGCTGGCGAGGGTGCCAGCAGTGAACTGTGACACTCCTGCCCTGGAGAAGGGGAGGCACCTGGTCTCCCACTCTCAGAGCAGCTCCAGTCTGTGCTGACTCTGGGCTTGAGACCATCCACTCAAGGGACCCAGAGGTTCCCCGCATCTTTCCAGGAACCAGGTTGTGCTGGGCACAAGTCACTTGAGTCTGGCTTCCTGAGAGCGTCTCACCTCCTGGTGGAGGGAAAGGAGGAATTATTCAGGGCTGGAAATGAGGTAGACATTGGGTCAAGACAAATGCATGAAGAGGCTAGTAGGAAGAGAAACCTGGAGGGGGACACCAGGACAGTTGACTGTGGTCATTAAGAATTTGGAGCTCCTTGGAAATTCCAATTATCCTGATTTGACTATATGAATGTTTCAGATTATTACATGTACTCCAAAAATATGTACATCTAATATATTACTAAAAATAAATACATTAACTTAAATGAAAAAAATAATTTTGGCCATGCATGGTGGCTCATGCCTGTATTCCTAGCACTTTGGGAGGCCAAGGTGGGAGGATCACTTGAGCCCAGGAGTTCAAGACCAATCTGGGCAACATAGTGAGACCCTGTCTCTAAAAATAGTAGCAATAATAATAATAATATTTTTATTTTTATTTTTATTTATTTATTTTTTTTTTGAGACGGAGTTTCGCTCTTGTTACCCAGGCTGGAGTGCAATGGCACGATCTCGGCTCACCGCAACCTCCGCCTCCTGGGTTCAGGCAATTCTCCTGCCTCAGCCTCCTGAGTAGCTGGGATTACAGGCACGCGCCACCATGCCCAGCTAATTTTTTGTATTTTTAGTAGAGACGGGGTTTCACCATGTTGACCAGGATGGTCTCGATCTCTTGACCTCGTGATCCACCCGCCTCGGCCTCCCAAAGTGCTGGGATTACAGGCTTGAGCCACCGCGCCCGGCCAATAATATTTTTAAAAAGAATTTGGAGGCTGGGTGCAGTGGTGCATGCCTGTAATCCCAGCACTTTGGGAGGCCAAGACAGGCGGATCACCCGAGATCAGGAGTTCCAGACCAGCCTGGCCAACATGGAGAAACCTCGTCTCTACAAAAAATACAAAAAAATTAGCTGGGCGTGGAGGCACATGTCTGTAATCCCAGCTACTCGGGAGGCTGAAGCAGTGAAATCGCTTGAACCCATGAGGTGGAGGTTGCAGTGAGTCGAGATAGCACCATTGCACTCCAGCTTGGGCAACAAGAGCGAAGCTCCGTTTCAAAAAAAAAAAAGAAAACAAGAATTTGGAGTTCCGCAGTCTTGGCTCTTGCCACCTACTTAATTAACCTGTCTGAGCCTCTACTCCGTCATCTGTAAAACAGGGGTCATAACACCTACTTCCTAGTGTGGTGAGGATTAGATGAGCCGGGGAGTGTAAAAAGTGTTCAGCACTTAGTAGATGTTCAATAAGGTAGCCATAAGGGAGAGAAGCTTAGCGGGGGGATATTGAGGACAGTCTGGTGTCTGTTAACACTTACAGCGTCTCCTTCCTCTCTCACCTAAGCTTAATTTCCCCTTCCTAGAAGATGCAGGGATGGGCCCCACCCCTCTGGATTCTTCCCACTCTATGTTCTGGTTTTGTCACTTTGGAAAGCTGGTCAGTTGATGTGTAGCTAATGCGATAATGACTGATAATGGCTTCTCAGGGTTTCTCATCTAAGAATTTCTATATTTTACCTAGTGACACCTTGAGAAGCCAAAGGAACATTCTCTGCAGAGCCTGGCACAGAGAAGGGGACGAGAGGGGGATCTGGGTTGAAGGGGGCTTCCTGGGCCCTCCTATGTCTGCTGAGTGTCCTTAGACCCAGCCCTGGGTTATTAAATGGATGGGCATTGGATACAACTTCAAAGAGGAAAGACAGGAATTAAAGAATGTTTTTTGGGGATCCTTTAACTTCCCCTTTGGGGGATGCAAAGGGGCAGGATCAATAGATGTGCCACGAGAGATCTAGGGGCTGCACGTGGGAAGAGGCCCCAAGATTCGCTCTCTACTCCTCCGTGTTATTGTCCTTGATTTCCTAGATTTATGCTGGAACAGAGTTCTGAATTTGGTCATCCCAATACCACCTTCGCAGTTACTGCCTTTTCAGTACCTCCTACCTATGCTATTATTTCGGAGTTTGTTCAGTTGCTGCCTATGGGCCAAAAATGATCCCAAGTTGGCCTTTGTAAATAAAGTTTTATTGGAACACAGCCAGGTCCACTCATTTATAGTGGAAATGTATGGCCTGCAAAGTTAAAAATATTTGCTATCTGGCCCTTTACAGAAAAAAGTTTTGTGACCTTTGATTTTACTTCATTAAAACAAAAAAAATCAACTTAAGTTTTTGACTTAAATTTATTTCAAAATGAAAATTTTTTTTATCACTATCATAAACAAAAAATCAGAATCTCTAGCCTGAATGGAAGGAAACTAGAAAAATGGAACCAAAGCAAAATAATGTGTTGTAATTCTATCTGGAGTTCGTTGCCTAACCAAACTTCTGGGTTGAGGCCTGTGTTCTCTTTTCTTTTTTCTTTCTTTTCTTTTTTTTTTTTTTTTTTTTTGAGACAAGAGTTTTACTCTTGTTGTCCAAGCTGGAGAGCAATAGCGCCATCTTGGCTCACTGTCAAGTGAGCTCTGCCAAGTAGGCTCACACCTGTAATCCCAGCACGTTGGGAGGTTGAGGCTGGTGGACCATGAGTCAGGAGTTTGAGACCAGCCTGGTCAACATGGTAAAACTCTATCTCTACTAAAAGTACAAAAATTAGCCTGGTGTGGTGACCGATGCCTATAATCCCAGCTACTCAGGAGGCCGAGGCAGGAGAATCACTTGAACCCGGGAGGTGGAGGTTGCAGTGAGCCGAGATCACACCACTGCACTCCAGCTTGGGCCACAGAGTGAGACTCCACCTAAAAATAAAAAGAATCCTGGAGCAAGGAATGCGCCGGGGAGCCTCAGCCTCCAATCTTCAGCACCAAGCTGAAGAGGGCTGGATTGAAGAGGATCCCATGGGCGCAGATGGAAGGGATGCACTTATAACCTTGTATGGTCAGTGTTATCTGCTTCTCCAGGAATCTTAAAATCTGAGCTTTGATGTTTCAGGTTCTAATTCACTTGCATGATCCAGGACAAGACCTGGGTGTCCATTCTAGAATCTTCCAAGTCCTTTGACCACCCACTTTCCATGCTTTTTTTTCCTTTTTTTCTTTTTTGTTTTTGAGATGGAGTCTCACTCTGTCACCCAGGCTGGAGTGCAGTGGCACAATCTCGGCTCACTGCAGCCTCCACCTCCCAGGTTCAAGTGATTCTCCTGCCTCAGCCTCCTTTTCCATGCTTAAAAGACATGTCTTCGCCAGGCGTGGTGGCTCAGGCCTGTAATCCCAGCACTTTGGGAGGCCAAGGAGGGTGGATCATGAAGCCAAGAGATTGAGGCCATACTGTGAAACATGGTGAAACCCCATCTCTACTAAAAATGCAAAAATTAGCTGGGCCTGGTGGTGCACTACTATAGCCCCCAGCTACTCAGGAGGCTGAGGCAGGAGAATCACTTGAACTGGGGAGGCGGAGGTTGTGGTGAGCCGAGATCGCGTCACTGTACTCCAGCCTGGCAACAGAGCGAGATTCCATCCCATCCGGGGCTGATCAAACGTGGCCCCACCTTGTCTGCCCAGGATCTCACCCAGGAGGGAGAGTAGCTGTTCCAGGGCTTGAAATGTTAACCCTTATCTTGCCAGATCATTGTCATTCTCAATGTCACATTGACCATCCATATCTCAGCAGTTTACATACTTAAGCTGGTTATTCTGGTGTTCTGTGTGCCACGATACCTCATTGGCAAAATCTGACTCCTACCCTAGCCAAGGACTCACACAAAGCCCTCTCTAGCAGCAGAGAGATGCAATCGAAGGTCAAGGTAGTTCAACTGAGCCAGTGATGCTCTCCTGTGGGCCACCTCTGTGGAACTATAAGGTGGCTCTCCATCAGCCAAGAAAACCTTTCTCAATAGGATGTCAACTCACCATGGCACCTCGGTTATCAGGGGCTCTAGCGTTAAATTTGAATCTCAATGACAATGGCCACATTTGCTTAAAGGATTAAAGCAGTGTTTCTCAAAATGCGGTCCATTCATCTCCTCTGTCAGAATCACTTTGCAGGGGAGGGAGGCTTGTTAAATATGCAGATTCCTGGGCTTCACCCCAGATTAACTGTACCATCGCCTTAGGAGGTGGGTCCCAGAAATTTACATAGTTACTATGTTTCCCCAGGTGACTCATAGATGTATTCACCTTTCCAAATCTCTGGGCTCCTGTATTTGCTTCCTCCTCCATCTGTGTAGTTTGTATTGCTTTTGTGTCAGCTCTATTGTGTCTGTGTCTTTGATGGTAAGCTGCCTTAAGCTTCCCTTTGGAAGCCAGACAGGTAAATACATGAAGCTTCATACATGACTGGGCATCCTAGGAAACCACCCCGACCCCTGCTATCTGGCCAACCAATATGTCATCAAAGTGCAGCTTTGATTCACTGGATAGAAGCTGTCCAGTGAATTATTTCTGATTACCTGAATTAGACCGTCCGATCTCCAGAGTCCAGCGTGCCCCCAGCACTTTAAGAAACAGCTGCACCATCAGACACTCCAATGCACCAAGCCCTTCACATATGGCCCCCAGAGAAGTGCCCATTTCATCTGACCCTCAGACTCTTCAGTCCTGTAAATATTGTGGTTTTCTCTAAACATCTCCCCAGAGGGACCTCCGAGTCCCCTTTGGGTTATTCTTCTCCCAGACTTAGCATCATTCTGCAGTGTGAAAGAAATGTTGAATTTCAAGTCACTATCATTTCTCATCTTGTTATTTCTCCACCTGATCCCATGCCTTCCCTCCCCAACCTTTTCCACACAGCAGTCAATCAGATCATGTTACTACTGACTTAAAACCTTCTGCCAGGTATGGTGGCGCACGCTTGTAATCCCAGCACTTTGGGAGACGGAGGCAAGTGGAAAACTTGAGGTCAGGAGTTTGAGATCAGCCTTGCCAACATGGAGAAACCCTGTCTCTAGTAAAAATATAAAAATTAGCCAGGTGTGGCGCTGGGCACCTGTAATCCCAGCTACTCGGGAGGCTGAGGCAGGAGAATCACTTGAACCCAGGGGACAGAGGTTGCAGTGAGCTGAAATTGTGCCACTGCACTCCTACCTGGGTGATAGAGCAAGACTCTGTCTCAAAAAAAGGGGAAAAAAAAAGAAAAAGAAAAAACCTTCAGTGGTGTTCCATTGCTCCTAGAAAGAATTCCCCAGCCTTCCCATAGCCCAGTCACCCTTCTTGCCTCATCCTCGCCCTGGCCTTTCTATCTGGAATGGCTTCTTTCAGGCCCTCCTTCCCTTCATGTTCCCATCCACAAGGCCTTTGCAGGAGCTGCCTCCTCCACATGGCGCAGTCTCCCATTACTTTCTGCCAACCAACTCCTACTTACCATTTAGGTCTTAGGCCTAAGCTCTAGCATCCTTCCTCAGGGAAGCCCTCTCGATGTCTCTGCTTGGGTCAATCCCCTTAAGGTAGATTTGCAGAGCACTGGGTTCCTCCTCTGTCACAGCACAGTGTCACGCTGATACATTCACATTTAGATGAGGAATTAGTTGATTATAGTTAGGGCAATTGCACATTCCCGTCTCCCTGGGAGAGTTCTAGCTGTGCTTACCGTCTCACTGCAATTACTAACAGCACCATTTTCACTCTCAGAAGTGTCCTACTGGTTGGGTGTGGTGGCTCACGCCTGTAATCCCAGTACTTTGGGAGCCTGAGGTGGATGAATCACAAAGTTAGGAGTTTGAGACCAGCCTGGCCAATATGGTGAAACCCTGTCTCTACCAAAAATACAAAAATTAGCCGGGCATGGTGGTGGGTGCCTGTAATCCCAGCTACTTCGGAGGCTGAGGCAGGAGAATCACTTGAATCTGGGAGGCAGAGGTGGCAGTGAGCTGAGATTCCACCATTTCACTCTAGCCTGGCGACAGAGTGAGACTCCATTGCAAAAAAAAAAAAAAAAAAAAAAAAAAAAAGTGTCCTGCTTTGGTTGATACATGTGTGGCCATCCTAACAGTAGTGCACCCCACCAGCCTGGAAACTCCATGAGGCCTTGAGCTGTGTTTGTCTACACTCATCATTATAGCCCCAGTGCCTGGCTCAGTGCGTACACATTTTGAATCTCTTGTGTGCCAGACACCATTGGAGGCATTGGGAATATAGCAATGAGTGAACCAACTTGTCCCCAAAGCCCCTTGATCTCATGGAACTCAATAACCAGCCCTGGTCAGTTCTGCTCATTATCCTACTTCATACTGGTATATGTTTTATTTTTCTTTCCAAGATTACTGGGTATCTTTTTGTGAGTTGTCTCTTAGGCTATAAAACCAGGTCACTTCCTAATCCCAGTGACCTCAGTTGTCTGCCCCGGGAGGCAACTTTAGCCTTATGACTCTGGCCAGACTCTCACATTGTTGGGAATCTGTGGATATGGGGAAGAGAGGAAGTCTTCCATTTCTACCCTTCTGCCCCATGCATAGTCCAACAGGTCAAAATTCAAAGAATGACGTGGCAGGAGGAGGCCTAGGAATTCCTCCCCGTTCTCTCTTCCTGGCAGGAAGGTATGTAAACTATTCTGGATGAATGAGAGTCTTGATTTTAAAAGACTTGTACATTGACAGTCTGGAATTCCCTCTGAATGTGGGATCAAAATCCTTTTGGACACAAGCTGTGTGTTGCTCTTGTTCGTTCCTTCCTTGTTTGATGTCCTCGGAGAGGTGGGGGTCTGAGATAAGGCAGCCTCAGCCTCCAGACTGCAGACTCTGCTTTTAGCAACCAGCACAGTATAGATGCTCACTTGAGGGGCTTTTCTTCCATAATCCTGTTTTCAGTCTGTAATTAGATTTTTATTTTTCAAGTGTGTGCTTTCTTACCCACCGTCTTCATTCCGCAGTAGAACACAAGCTTACCGAGAGCAGAGATTTCCTCTGTCTCACCCATGGCTTTCCCACCAACATCTTCACATAGTGGGAGAACAATCAGGGTTCCTATTAATCTCATAAATTTAAATTTCTTTTAGAAATGGAGGTCTCGCTCTGTGGCTCAGGCTGGAATGCAGTGGTGAGATCATAGCTCACCACAGCCTCAAACTCCTGGGCTTCAAGTGATCCTCCTGCCTCAGTCACCTGAGTAGCTGGGACTACAGGTGTGTGCCACAATGCTCAGCTAATTTTCTTATTTTATGCGGAGATAATGTCTCACTGTTTTGCCCAGGCTGGTCTCAAAACTCCTGGGCTCAAATGATCCTCCTACCTCTGCCTCCCAAAATGCTGGGATTACAGGTGTGAGCCACTGCACCCAGCCCCACTGGGTGAAAAAAAACACTTTTCTGGCAGAAGAGAAAGAATATTTTGTAAAATTAAAAAATATATATTTAGAAAAGTACAAGGGTGGTGTGGTGGCTCACACACGTAATCCTAGCACTTTGATAGGCTGAGGTGGGGGGGGGATTGCCTGAGCTCAGGAGTTCAAGACCAGCCTGACCAACATGGTGAAACCCCGTCTCTAACAAAAACATAAAAATGAGCCGGGTGTGGTGGCGAGCACCTGTAATCCCAGCTACTCGGGAGGCTGACACACAAAAATTGTGTGACCCAGGGAGGTGGAGATTGCAGTGAGCTGGGATCACGCCACTGTATTCCAGCCTGGGCAACCAAGTGGGATTCTGTCTAAGGAAAAAAAAAAAAAAAGAAAGAAAAGTACAAGGATGCTCTCATAAACTGAAGGATGGCATTTATGACTGTGCTTGAGATCCTGGGAAAATGACAGCCCACTCCTGGGACATTATTAACAACAAGAGCATTTTTCTTCTTCTTTGCAAAACTTTTCAGTGCCAAACTGTAGTCTGCTCTTTTCAGAAGATAGGCCAAGACAGCTGGCCTCCATCCTCTTTGCCACTCTGGGGACACCTGGGGACTTTCTTCTGTGATTTGCCAAGAACATCCCATGAGCCACCCTAGGTTCCAGACGTTTGGGTAGTAATGACTCTGGTGGTGGAGCACAACCCCCACCCCCTGCTTCCTGTTATCCTTTCTGACCATATTTCAGGGAAATTCAAATCTGGGAGAGCTCTGAAGCTCTATCCCTGTGGTTCCAAGCCTCCTGATGAAAAGAGAACCAGAGTCAGGCAGCCAGATGTTTCTATTACGGGAAAAACCCGGGCACAGCCACTTACCTTTGTTCTACTCACAGACGTTTGCATTCATTTCATGGGATGGCTTTAGGAGACACAAAACAGCCTAAGACAGCATGGTTTTTGGCTGTTTCTCCATAACTGGAAATTCTGTGGTTGTTGTCTTTGGTGCTTAGTCAAACCCTCTTTGTTGTAAGTCAAGCTGATATTATTTGTACTGTTCATTCTTATTGCATTTGCAGGATGTTTTATGATGGTGGTTTCCAGGTATTTCAGTAACATAAATCAGAGATAAAAGGAGGCAGGAAAGGTCAGACTCAAAAGGTATGGCTGTACCCCCTAGCTCATGGGGAGAAGCTATGAGACCCAGAGCTCTGAGCTTTAAGTTGCACGGTAACTAGGGCTTGAAATCATTATCTCCATCCTGCCTCCAACCCAGTCTGCAGAGGTAGGCGACACGGAGGAAATGGCCTCAAGAAAACATGTTTCTCAGATTCCACTCAAGGGAATTCCGATTTCCTGATTCTTCATACAGTAGGGAAGAGTCTGCCCAACCATCTATCTCACACCAAGATGGCAGCCAGCTGAGATGCTCTTAGAAGTGCTTTCGTGGCCAGGCATGGTGGCTCTTGCCTGTAATCCCAGCACTTTGGGAGGCTCAGGTGAGTGGATCATCTGAGGTCGGGAGTTTGAGACCAGTTTGGCTAACATGGTGAAACTCCATTTCTACTAAAAATACAAAAATTAGCCAGGCGTGGTGGCAGGCACCTGTAATCCTAGCTACTCAGGAGGCTGAGGTAGGAGAATCAGTTGAACCTGGGAGGCAGAGGTTGCAGGGAGCTGAGATTGTGCCACTGCACTCCAGCCTGGACGACAGAGCGAGACTCCATCTCAAAAAAAAAAAAAAAAAAGAAGCAAGTTGTTAGGTGCAGCCCGCTCTCAAGGGGAGTGAACTACATAAAGGCAGGAACACCGGGAGGTGCAGGGGCACGGGGTTATCTTAGCAGCCTATGTATCCAGTTTGTTTTCAAAGGAAACAGCCATTGAATGGAAGTTAGGAAAACCCCCGGCAGCTGTTAAGATTCAGCTAACCCGCCAACCAAAAGTGGATTATGATGGTTGAATCACATTCATATTCAATCTATTCCCATCAGGAGTTTGTGGATATTTGAGAAAATCTCCATCCTTCTTAGCAAGAGTCCACATTGTCTTCTCCATGACCTATGCTGCTACAACTGAGTTCTGTTTGGTTCTCTTAAGGTTGGGCATCCGATTTGCACCCAGGCATGGACATCCCTAGTCATTCCTTCTAAGACAAGGAAAGAGAGAACAGGATCCAGTTACAAGAGACTGCAGAACCCTAAAATGTTCAAGCCAGAAAGACACATGAGAGATCACTGTATAAGCAATTATCTTCTATCCCCACCCTGAACTAAGCCCCCATCCTCGGTGACTTTCCATACCTTCAAATGCCTTCCTTACAGTTCTTCCTGTCTCTCTCCATATAGACCAGCTACTACTGTGAAAGAAACAGCCATGAACCACAGTGGCATTCAACAGTTAGCATACATTTCCCATTTACATGTCTGCAGTTGGCTGGAGCAGCTCTGTGTCTCTGACAAAAATTCTGTAGGTCCTCCAGGGTAGCTCTACTCCACATGTCTTTCATTTTCGGGGACCACTAAGCTACCAGAGGTATACTATGCTCATGGAAATGGCAAAAGAGTGAGAGGGCAAAGCCTACTGTTCAGGCACCCTTCCGTTCTTTGTGTGTGTCATCTTTGCTAATATCTCATTGTCCAAAGCAAGTCACATGGCCAAGCTCAAGATAAAGAATATACTTCTCCCATCATGAGGCCATGGCTAGGGTGGGGATATATATATAAACTACTAGTATAAGGGGCTGAAGGACTGGGACCAGAACTCAATCAAACACACTCTTACTTTCCCCCACACCAAGTTCATTATTGAAACACCAGAAGCAGGGATACAAGCAGGTATGAGGCAGGTTTCTGTTTCCCATTTTCCTGGATGGACAGAGGTATATTTAAAGACAGAAAGCAAAGAACAGCAAGTAGCAGGTGAACGGGACAGACAGGTGGGGCTCTGGAGAGGGTCTAGAAACAAGGGAGAGGAGTAATTGGCCCATTCCTTTCTCTGGCTCTTGGAGAGGCATCTTGGGGTCTGGCCAGGTTCTTCCCAGTTGGGACACACACCACCAGTTGGTGGCTTCGGAGATAGTACAGGGAGGAGGTATCTCTTGGCTCTGAATCAGAGTGAGAACATGATTCTCTTTTCCAAGGATCTTGCAATTGTTCTGATAACAACAGGGGAAAGACTTCTCTGTGTCAGCATGCTTTTAAAATCTTGCTGATCACTGCCATCAATTTTTTTTTTAAGAGACAGCGTCTTGCTATGTTGCCTAGGCTGCCTCAGAACTCAGGCTCAAGTGATCCTCAACCTCAGCCTTCTGAACAGCTGGGACTACAGGTAAGCACCACCACACCTGGGTCCCTTTTTAATAGACCCTACACCTCACAGGCGCACAGACTCTTTCAGGCAACAGTGTCTGGTTGCAATTTACTGCCACTATTTTATTTCAATAGTGTTTATATTCATAAGTTTGTCTTCTATTTTTGGCAGATAGCACTGGCTTCCTGTTTACCATGGCAATATAGGGCTTTCTTTTCAAATAAACATACTAAAATAAACAGAGTTAATTTAAATAAAACGATTAAGGGAACACTAGTTCAGGTGGAAGGTGGATATGGCAAAAATTAAAGCTTGGGTGTGGTTAGCATTTGGTAAACAGTGATAGAGTGTAAAGAGGAGAATGGGGTTTCCTGCCGTGAGTCTGGTTTCATATCCAAACTTTATCAATTGTGTAGCTGCTTTGGGCAAGTTACTGATGTAGCTTCTCTAAGCCTTAGTTTCTTCGTGATAAAATGAGGGTAACTTGCTTTGCAGGGCTGCCATGTTCTATTGAAGATTATGTTTGTAAGTAAGCGGCACACACTAAGCCCTCATCAAATGCAGAAACCTGCCTGCTCCATCCCTTACCTGGCCTTACCCTTCTGGGAGACTTTGGGGGTTTCTCTGTCCTCCACATGGCCATGGGCAGGTAGGTGGGCCCTTTTGGCCCTCCTCTATAGCAACCACACCCCACTCTCCTCCCCTTTTATGGAGGAAGAAGACTCAGTTCATATTAGTGCTTTCCTGTCCCCTCTCCAGCTCCAAACACACACACACACACACACACACACACACACACACACACACACACACACACAGAGTTATCTTGGGGGATGAGAGTCTTGTCTTGGTTAACCATAGAATTCCAGGAGATTTGGCAGGTCAGACCCTAGGCCAACTTGGGAAGCCCAAGTCCTGGGGGAGGGGGTGGTCCTTTGGAGGGATTTCAAATCTCCCAAGGATCTCTAATTTAGACCCAGCAAGGCCCTCTCCTGACAGAGCTCCTCAGTAGGATTAAAAAAAGATGCTCAACAGAAAATATAAACAAGGAGTCCAACCAGAGCACATGATTGCACAATAAATTAATATTTCTCAAAAGGGCTTCTCATTCTCTTGTCAGTGGCACAAGTCAATTTTATATTTTTAGAACTGTTAAAATAAAAGTCTTAAAATATACTGTTGTAAGTATTTTAAAAGTATACTATACTGTTTTAAGTATTTTAAAAGTATACTATTTAAGTATTTAAGTATACTATTTTAGGACTTGTTAAATTAAAAGTCTTAACATATACTTTTATATGTTGTGGCCCTGTTAGGGAATTTCTTCAATTAAAAAAAAAATACACTGACTCCCACTCCCTCCTTCCACACACATGATGGAGCTCAGGTGCCTCTGGTCTCCTCACCCATCTCCCAGGACCATCTACAGCAGATCAGCCCTCTCAGTTTCCAGATGGGGAAACTGAGGCTGGAAAGAAAGGTAGTTCCTTATCTTTTGATGTCATTTCCGGGGACACTAAATTCCAGGACTGGTGGTTGAAAGGCTGTGGTGAGTGGTTTGTGTGAGTGTGAATGTGTGTGTGCGTGTGTGTGTGTGTGCGTGCGCGTAGTGGTGGGGGGAGTGACTAAGGGATCCTGGGAGAGTCTAAAGACTGGTTGCTGGGCATCTCACACCAAGGCCAGGACTCCAGGTGAGATAATACAAATAACAATGGCTGACGTCTCTGGGACAGGTACCATGAACCAAGCATGGTGGACCTAATATCACCTTCAGACTTTGCAACCCAAGGAAACAGTTCCTATAATCATACCCATTTCCAGAAGAGGAAACGGAGGCAGGAGAGATTATGGACGAGCTTGTAAGTTCATAAAAGGCCAGAGGAGGTCTGGCGCGGTGGCTCAGGCCTGTAATCCCAGCACTTTGGGAGGCCGAGGTGGGCAGATCACAAGTTCAGGAGTTCGAGACCAGCCTGGCCAATATGGTGAAAGGCCGTCTCTACCAAAAAATACAAAAATTAGCCGGGTGTTGTGGTGGGCGCCTGTAGTCCCCGCTACTGGAGAGGCTGAAGGAGTAGAATCGCATGAACCTGGGAGGCAGGCGGAGATCGCACCATTGCACTCCAGCCTGGGCTACAGAGTGAGACTCTGTTTCAAAAAATAAAATAAATAAAATAAAATAAAATAAGTCCAGAGAAGGGGTTCTAGAGCAGGGAGCCTGGATTCCAAAACTCCTTAGGGAGGAAGAAGAACAGGGAAGAGGAGAGGAAAGAGGAAGAGAGGGGTGTGGAAACCTGCAGGGAAGGGAGACTCCTTTCTCCCAGGAGCCTCCCTTTCTCCCTCTTCTCCCCCTCCTCCCCGCCATCCCCACCCCCCTCCTCCCCGCCATCCCCACCCCCCTCCCCCCGTGGCCCGTGCCAGCGGCTCCGCCCAACTTGACCAAAGAGCCGCCGAGAGGCGGACGGGAACTAGGGGGCGCCCGGGCGCTCTAGGGCTCTGCCTTTCCCTCCGGGCCCCCCTCCCTTCGCCAGCGGCCCCTCCTACTCGGCTCTCCCGGCTCCTGACGTCACGGCCCGGGAGGCGGAATCGTGGAAGGAGGGACCGCGGGGGAGGAGGCTCCGCGCTGCCGAGAGGGTGGAGGGAGGGCGCGCAATCCCAGCCCAGAGCTTCAAAACAGCCCGGCGGCCTCGCCTCGCACCGCAGCCTGTCAGCCGCTCCAGCTGCCAGCGCGGCCACCAGCGCCAGGTGAGTTGGGGGCGCGTCCAGGGCGCGGGGCGACATCAAGGGTCTCCAGGATCGCGTGCGCCGGGGCAGCAGGGACGCGACTCCTCCACTTACGGGACCAAGAGCGGCCCCCGGAATTGGTGACGGTAACGGGGGGGCCGAGGCGCCACCCATGCCGCCGACTTCCAGTCTACGCCGCGCTCGCTGGGGCCCCCGAATTCCACTTCTCCACTTCGGGACAGCTTCCCACGCCTTTTGCGCCGAAGCGGGCGGGAAAAGTTTGGGGAGGAGTCAGGGCGCCTCCCCCTCACCCTGCTGGACGCACTCCCGGGGCTCTCATAGTCCAGGGCGATCCCTAGGTCGCGTGAGGGACCCCCGGGCAGCGTCCCCAGCCTCGCCGCACGGGCAGGACTGGTGCGCCCAGGCCGGGCCAGTGGGTCCTCCTGGGCTGAGTTCACCCCTCTCGGCCCCTGCTGCTGCTCCGTCGCGCCCCCGAGCCGCGAGGAGCGACTTCTTGGGGGTCTGGAGTGGTGGGTGAGCCCGGAGGTGCTGCTGGGATGACATCTCTCTCCCTGCCAACTCTATTAGGGTTTGGGGGTGCTTTAAGTAGTCAAGACCACATCCATGGGTTCCAGAGGTAGGGGAGGCTGCAGCTCGGGGTGTGGATCCTATGTCCTCCTCCCCAAATCCAGAGACCTGAGCGCGCCCCAGGGAGGTCTTTTGGGTGAAGATGCGGGGCTGACATGGGGACTCTGAAGACACCACAGGGCAACGCTCTCCCTCCAGGCTCAGAGTCCAACGCCTGCCAGCTTCAGATTTGGGGAAGGGAGCAGTGTCCCTCCCAAGCTCTGAAGGTGTGTGTGTGTGCGTGCACCTTGATTTTATAATTCAGTTGTGTCTAAGTAAGGGGCTTGGAGAGGGACTTAAGAAGCCTGCAATTCAAATCGTGTGATTCCACTTTTATGAGACACCTAGAATAGGCAAATTTCATAGACAGAAAGTGGAATGGTGGTTGCCAGGAGCTGGGGTGCCTGAGAACAGGAAGTTACTGTTTAATGGGACAGAGTTTTTGTTGGGGAGGGTGAAAAAGTTTTGGGTATACACAGTGGTAACGGTTACACAGCACTGTGAAGGTATTTAACGCCACTGAATTGTCTACTTACCATCGGTTAAAATGATGATTAGGATGTTATGCAATTTTATCATGAAATTGTTTTTAAAAAACACCTCCAGCCACATCTGCACTCCAGTCTGAATCAGAGAGAAATCTTAGAACCGACACGCTATTGCTGGGCACCTCTTCTTGGAATTCGGTCCTCCAGTTAAGAAAGCTTAAAGAGGATGAGGAAGGGATGGGGTCTTGGTTTCCCAGGAGTCACACAAGGTGAAGGATGGCCACCTGAGCTGCTGGAGGTTTGCAGTCGCTGGTGCTCGCCCTCCATCTCGGTTTCTCCCTGGGAGCCTCACTCCTGAGCTGTTTCCAGCACACTCCCCTGTTACAAGTGGGGAAATTCAGGCCAGCGATCCAAGTCATCTTGCTCAAGGCCGCTGAGCTGGTAAAGCAAAGAACTAGACCTTGAACCTCCATCTGCCTCTCAGGCCCTCCCCTTCTTTCCACCTGGAGATGCCCTGCTGATTTGCAGGGAATGAGGGGAAACCCTTCTGGGGAAAACAGGGCGTGGATGCCCATGGGGCCCTTGGCCAAGGCCAAGCTCACAGCCTGGGGAGAGGCATGGGGGTGGCAGGAAGGTGCAGAACCTGTTTTCCCACTGAGGATTTTTGAATTTCACCACCTCCACCCCCGTAGGGAACTGGGGAGTCAGTTGAGTAGGAGGCAGCCGGCCACATAGCCTGGAGCCTCCTCTGCCCCTCAAGTGGAGACATTGAGATGTGCCTGAAATCCAGAGAACGTGTTTGTGTTGGAAACCATGGAGCTGACCAGCTGGGTGGGTGAGGGCAGGGCCAGGCGTGAGGAGGGTGGGGCTTGGGGCTGACACTGCGCCACCCATGGTGGGAGGAGGGGGTGAACCCGCTCTGGCTGGCATTACCCCAGATTAGGGTTTAGCTAATGAGGAGCTAACAGGGGTTGGTGGCATTTGTGGCTAGGAGCACATCCCTTTAGCAGCCCCTCCCTGCTCCCCTATTCCCACCCCAGTAATGGCACTTAAATCCTTTCTTCCCTGAATGGAAGTGAATATTTCATGTCAGTTTCTTTTCTCTGCCTCTCACATAATATCTTCATAGTAGGAGCTAAAACCACATGCCAATGAGCACAGAGTCTTCATTTTCCAGCAACAGGTAATTCACAGGGAGGATCAGCCAGCCCATTTTTCACCCTAGACATAGAGTGACACTCTCTTGCCCTCACCTCTGTTCTGTGGCCTTCCTGGTTGGTGAGGGCACAGCAAAGGCCACTTCTTTGTCATAGTAAACTCCGCCAGACATGACCAGGAAGGGAAGTCTGTTGAGATGAAAATACATAAATGTCTCTCCAGGCCAGATGAGGTGGCGCCGGACGCTGGCTGATTGGTGAGGTTTGTTTGGGAAGCAGGAGTCCAGCCACCCTCCAGGGGGTGGGGGGAAGAGTGTGTGTGTGTGTGTGTGTGTGTTGCAACATGTGGCTGCTTCCCAGCTCTGTGGCCAAGTGGGAACTCTGGCATGGGCTATGGGAGCTAAGGTGGGGATGGGGTGGGGCAAGGCTCTCCATCCAGAGGGGAGGTTGCAGCCTTACTTACCCAAAGGTGGGGTGGGGCCCCAGAAACTGGGATTGATAGAGCAGAGCTCTACCAGAGGAACGAGTTAAAGGGCCCCCTTGGGATGCCTGTGCAGAAGGGGTGTGTGTTTGGGGGTGTCTCAGGAGGGCATGTGATTGGCAACAGCAGCTGGAATGAAGGAAGAGGGTAGTTGGCATCATAGAAAGGACCAGAGGCCTGACTTTTGGGCGATGGCCTCAGCATGTGCAGGGAAGGAATGGGGATTGGTGTGGTGGCAGTGGAAGAGGAGGTTCCCCTTCTCACCCCAGGAATGGTGACGTCTGGCTCCCTGCAGATGTTAGCCAAAGTATGCAATTTCAGCAGCACTATGGCAGGAATCAGATGCATCTGGCTCTTGTTAGGGACAGGCCAGGGGGGAGTCTAAAAATATCTGAGGCAGAGCTGCCACCCAGCGAGAGTGGCGGGCTGGTAACCTGACACCTGGGTGGAGGCTGGCAGTGGTGACAAGCACCGGTCCTGCTTCACTCCCCAGGTACTCAGCCTCCTCCGGCGCCTGAAAGGGTGAGAGTTCACTGCATTCAGGGCAGCCCTGGGTTAAGATTGGAGAATTTCAGGGTGCAATGATGTTAGAAAGCCCCAATGTGACACTCACAGCCAGGGACACTCAGAGAGGTGGAGTGACTTGCCCAGGTCACACAGCAATTTGGCAGCTGACCCAGGACTAGATCTAGGTCACAGCTGAGGGGAGTTCAGTGGAATTCCAGGCCCAGGCCCCCAGGATCTGGGACCCTTATGGCACGTGTCATCTGTCCAGGATGCTGGATTTCTGTGCTCCTGTGCTGATGGGACAATGGTGGCCAAGAGCTCTGCTCAGGCAGTAGGTCACTTCCCATTGGGCGCTGGGTTGGTCTCCGGCACAGCTGTTGAACCCTGGGAACGCTGGCCCACCTGGGGCAGGATATAGGGAGGAAGGCGGCCGGAGGAGAACCGGCCAAATGAGTCCCTCCCTCCTTCCTGTGCAGTGATACTGTTGGTTTTGTTCATGGAGTATCTCCGATGCTTAATGAGAAGTTGTTAAAGTGAATAATTGAATTCCTGGGGCCTTCACATTCCTTGGCAAGCCAGGCCTCTGATGATCTAAAAGGGACTGAGGGTGAAGAAGAGAATTCTCCAGTTCCTGCTCTTTAGTGCCGGGCTAGATAACATCAGCTTCCTAGAACTCTGGGTCCAGCGCTGAGGGAGGGGTCACCAGGGTGATATGTGGCACCAGGATTGTGCTGAGAAATCTAGGATGCAAAATAGCCATCACCATGCAGGATATGAACACAGACAAGCAAGCCCCTCAGTGTAGACCACTCACAATCTAAGATCAAGCAAGTTTTCCCAATAGAAAAGTCATGCGCTTTGAAGATTTCTGTTTCTGGTGATCTGATCACAAACTTCTCTGAACTGTATTTTCTCAAAATGCAATGAATTTAAAAAATTTGCAGTAAATAAATGAGACCCAAAGTTGTCTCATTCATCTTATGGATGCTTTCCAAAACATGTGACCGTTGGTGGTGCACAAGATAATTCTCAAAGGCCCATGGCATAAAAACAAAAAAGAATAATTATGTCTTCTTCTTGGTTGGTGTTGGGGAAAAAAAAATGTAAGTATTACACAAACCCAAGGTTTCACACATACTTCTGTTTAGGTTGAAACAAAAGTTGTTGCTGTAAATTTTAAAGCATTCTAAGATACTTAAAGAATAAAATTAATAAACACAGTGGTCCTTGGGTTTGGCAAAAGTCTGAGTACTAGAGGGCCTGCTTTTTGGGAGATTATTTTTTTTGAGATGGAATTCTGTTTTTGTTGCCCAGGCTGGGTGCAATGGCGCAATCTGGGCTCACTGGGTTCAAGTGATTGTCCTGTCTCAGCATCCGGAATAACAGAGTGCAGGCATGCGCCACCACACTTGGCTAATTTTGCATTTTTAGTAGAGATGGGGTTTCTCCATGTTGGTCAGGCTGGCCTCGAACTCCCGAACTCAGGTGTTCCGCCATCCTCAGCCTTCCAAAGTGCTGGGATTACAGGCATAAGCCACCACGCCCGGTGGGAGATGGTTTTATAAGAGAGGCCAGAATGGACGTGTCTCACTTTTAGAAACACACCTCATTCGGAAGTATCTCAGAGATCCCAGCTCAGGCCCCTCTTTTGCAAAGAGGCCTCTATGTTCAGCTTCAGACTGAAACCTGTCACTTAGCTTCCCTCATCTTTAATGAGGGTCATGATTCCACTCTAATGACCTTTGCTGGTTGTCTCAGGATCAGAGGAGATGATAGATTGATGCACATGAAAGTGGCTTGATTTGTTTGTGGTTTGCTTGAACCAAAGGAAGGCCGAGGGAGAGGCTGGCTTCCTCACTTTAATCTTGATGGGTTATTATTAAACACTCTGTGCAGTCAGCTGCTGTAGGCTTTGGCAATACAATGGGGAATTTCCCTGTCTCCAAAGGAGGTTATAATCTGGTGATGGGGGTGACAAGTCCAAGAATGCAAGCTCCAGGACCAGGGCCATCAATTGTGGTTTCAGGAAAGCCCAGGGTATGTGGTATACAAAGGTTTCCTTAAGCCTGTAGGGCTGGAGATGGGCTTGGGAGGATCTTTCAAATTCCCCAAGCAGAGCTGGTTTGAGAAAGGCCAGGCAGCAGGGAACAGTGAGAGAGTAGGCAGACGTTAGCAGGTGTGGTGGCACACACCTGTATTCCCGGCTACTTGGGAGGCTGAGGCGGGAGGATCGTTTGAGCCCAGGGCTTTAAGGCTGTCACCTCGAGGCTGCTGCCACTTCGAGGCTGCTGAGAACTATGTTGTGCCACTGCACTCCAGCCTGAGAGACAGTGAGACCCATCTCTTAATTTTTTAAAAAAAAGTATGTATAATTTTTTTTTATTATTGTACTTTACATTCTGGGGTACATGTGCAGAATGTGCAGGTTTGTTACACAGGTACACATGTGCCATGGGATGGCTGCATCCATCACCCCATCATCTGCATTGGGTTTTCCTCCTAATGCTGTCCGTCTCCTCTTTTCCCACCCCTATTATTCCTCCCCTAGACCCCCAACCCCCGACAGGCCCTGGTGTGTAATGTTACCCTCCCTGTGTCCATGTGTTCTCACTGTTCAAAACCCACTTATGAGTGAGAACATGTGGTGTTTGCTTTTCTGTTGTTGTGTCAGTTTGCTGAGAATGATGGTTTCCAGCTTTATCCATGTCCCTGCAAAGGACATGAACTCATCCTTTTTTAAGGCTGCATAGTATTCCATGGTATATATGTGCCACATTTTCTTTATCCATTCTAACATTGATGGGCATTTGGGCTGGTTCCAAGTCTTTGCTATTGTGAACAGTGCTGCAATAAACATACATGGGCATGTGTCTTTATACTAGAGTGATTTATAATCCTTTGGGTATATGCCCAATAATGGGATTGCTGGGTCAAATGGCATTTCTATTTCTAGATCGTTGAGGAAATGCGACACTGTCTTCCACAATGGTTGAACTAATTTACATTCTACCAGCAGTGTTAAAGCATTCCTATTTCTCCAAAAAAATATATGTATGATTTTGAAAAGGCAGAGATTCTGAGCCGGGATGCTGCTTGAGGAGTAGTGGGTGCCTGGCTTGTCTTCAGTGCTGGGTACGTGAAGGGAAGGATGAGGGAGGCCACAGTGTGGAGTCGGCTTCCCTTCTATATCCCCAGGAACCTGGCTAAGGGGGCAGGTGTGAGGATTCTCACAGAGCATTGTTGGAATAGAATATCCAGTGACAGATAAGAAATGAAGAAAAGGAAAAATGGAAGCCACCTCAATATTCATCAGTCATTTTGCAGAATATTTTACAGCAGTTAAAAAGAACAAGGAGCCAGGCATGATGGCTCATGCCTCTAATCCCAGCACCTTGGGAGGCCGAGGCAGGTGGATCACTTGAATTCAGGAGTTCAAGACCAGCCTGGCCAACATAGTGAAACCCCGTCTCCATTAAAAATATAAAAAATAGTTGGGCGTGGTGGCGCGCCCCTGTAATCCCAGCTATTTGGGAGACTGAGGCATGAGAATTGCTTGAACCCAGGAAATGGAGGTGGCAGTGAGCCAAGATTATGCGACTGCACTCCAGCCTGGGTGACAGAGCAAGACTCTGTCTCAAAAATGAAAACAAAAAAACAAGGTTTATCCATTGTACTAAGATGGGAAGAGCCCTATAGCATTACTGAGTTAAAAAAAGAACAACCAGGAGAGGTATGTGTGGACAAATGTACTGTTCATATAAACATGAACAGAAATTCTTATATTTTCCTTGGCCTCACATGTTTATAGGAGGAACAATGTCTGAAAGAGACATCCCAGCGGATCCATGCGGCTGCCTCTGGTGGGAGGGGAGGGAAGGAACTGGATTGAAAGGATACAATCTTATCTCAAGTCTTATCTGTAACCGAGAGACTGTCTTCATTAATTACCTATTTCAATAATAATGCACTCATTTTCCGTGAGCTTGGCAAGTGATGGAGGTTGTGCAGGTGTGTGGGTGGGGAGCTGGAGATGATGAGCTGGGCCGTGAGGTGTCAGAGACTCCATGGATGGCCCAGTTAGGGACTGTTTTGGAAATCCAGAGATGAGGCAATGGTGAGCAATCTGAGCAGGGGTCATCCAGTCCCCATGGAGCATGCCCCTTGGGACCTCACATTTCGGATGTCAATGAACATAATGTGTTTACAGCCTGGGTGCTGTTCACGGGATTAACAGTGGCCAGGTGTGGTGGCTTAGGCCTGTAATTTAGAACTTTGGGAAGCTTAGGCAGAAGGATTGCTTGAGCACAAGAGTTTGAGACCAGCCTGGACAACATAGTGAGACCCTGTCTCTAAAAAAAATATATATATAAAAATTAGCCAGGCATGGTGGCATGCACCTGTAATCCCAGCTGCTCTGAAGGCTAAGCTGAGAGTATCGCTTGAGCCCAGGAATCTGAGGCTGCAGTGAGCTGAGATTGCCGCTGCACTCCAGCCTGGGCAAAAGAGCAAGACTCCCACCTCTGAAAAGAAAAAAACAAAACAAACAACAACAAAAAAACCGGGCAGACACGGTGGCTCATGCCTGTAATCTCAGCACTTTGGGAGGCTGAGGCGGGTGGATCATCTGAGGTCAGGAGTTCCAGACCAGCCTGGCCAACATGATGAAACCCCATCCCTACTAAAAAAGTTTAAAAAGTTAGCCAGGCCTGGTGGCAGGTGCCTGTAAGCCTAGCTACTCCGGAGGCTGAGGCAAGAGGTTCACTTGACCTTAGGAGGTGGAGGTTGCAGTGAGTCAAGGATGTGCCGCTGCACTCTAGCCTGGGTAACGAGCGAAACTCCATCTCAAAACAACAACAACAAAAACCGTGCTGACCACTCCCTTTCACTCTGAAGTGAAGGGTTGTTTCTCTCATAGAAGTGATGGAGGAGGCACTGTGGGGTCCCAGTTTTCTTGTAGTGGACACTTGTCTTTGGGGTGGGGATGGGAGCTTCTCTAATTCATCGCAGTGTTCCAACGTTGAGGTCCACATCTGTCCCAGAATGAGAGCTTAGTAATCGTGGCATGAATAAAATGGTGTCTGCTGAGGGGTGGCATGTACATTCTGAAGATATTAGGCAGATGCCCATGAATTGTGGGAGCTGCAGGGGATTGTGTACAGACATGTGGAGGGTCGAGGGGGTGCTATTTGCAAGCTGACTCCCAGGCTGTGGCATGTATTCTGGAGATAATCCTGAATTCCTGAATGCAGGAGTTCTGAGGTAGGTCATCTACGCTGATTGATCCCTCATGCGTTCATTCTAACATTTACTGGCCACCTACTATGTGCTGAGCAGTGAATAAAAATAGACTCGGCTCCTGTAATGAAATTTATCTAGCAGTAGGTGAAGGATCATCTGTGGGAGGGTCAAGAGAAACCCCTATTCTTTTTTTTTTTTTGAGACAGGACCCTGCTGGATTGCCCAGGCTGGAGTGCAGTGGTGCAGTTACAGCTCACTGCAGCCTCGAATTCTCAGGCTCAAGTGATCCTCTGTTCTCAGTCTTCTGAGTAGCTGGGACCACAGAGGCACCCAGTTAATTTTTAAATTTTTTGTAGAGACTGGGGTCTCGCTTTGTTGCCCAGGCTGCTCTCAAATTCCTGGCCTCAAGTGATCCTCCCTCCTCGGCCTCCCAAAGTGCTAGGATTACAGGCGTTAACCACTGTGCCCAGCTGAAACTCAAATCTTTTCTTTTTTTTTTTATTTTTGAGACGGAGTCTCACTCTGTCGCCAGGCGCCAGGCTGGAGTGCAGTGGCACAATCTCGGCTCACTGCAAACTCCACCTCCCGGGTTCAAGCAATTCTCCTGACTCAGCCTCCTGAGTAGCTGGGACTACAGGCGCATGCCACCACACCCAGCTAATTTTTGTATTTTCAGTAGAGACAGGGTTTCACCATGTTGGCCAGGATGGTCTTGATCTCTTGACCTCGTGATCTGCCAACCTCGGCCTCCCAAAGTGCTGGGATTACAGGCTTGAGCCACCGCGCCCGGCAAAACCCAAATCTTTTAAGGGCCTTTGCTTGCCCTTATCTGTCTAGGTTACAGAAGAAAAATGAAAAATCCCCTCTTTGTCCTGTTCCCTCATTTACTTTTCTGAATATATTTAGATCATCAGGTGATATAATCTTTTGAGTAAAATGAGGCAAAGTAGCCTTGAGTCCTCGCCCTTATTCATGGGGAAAGTGTCTTGAAATTCAGATGGATGGTCACGAGCCCTGAAGCCCAGGGCCTGGAGTCCAGGAAAAGCTGACAGCGGTGGGCCAGGCTGGTCTTTGCGCCAACAGTGGTGGCCTCTTAGTACACACCACCACCACCCATCACCAGCTGACACTGAAAGCCGGGAGTGGTCCTCTGTCTCTTCATGCAAACCTTCAGTCCTTCTGTAATCCATCCCCTCTTCATCTCAGTGGCGTCTGTCTTGGCCCAGACCGCTGCCATCTTTTGCCTTGACAATTGCACAAGCTCCATGACCTCTGTCCCTGCAGCCACTCTGGCCTTGCGGTCCATTTCCCATATGCATCCAGAAGGATCTTACACAGACAGACCCAAAGCCGACCAAGTCCTTCTTCCCCTGCCCCACTTAAAATTCTTCAGTAGTTTCAACTGCTCCTTAGCGAAAACCAGGCCTTGCATGATCTGGCTCAGCAGTCCTTGGCTGGCTGCCCATCAGAATCTCCTGGGGAATCTGGATAGAATGCTGATGACCAGGCCCCACCTAAAAGTAATGATATCAGAATTTCTGGAGGCAGGGGCCAGGGCATAGGGTGTTTTAGGTTCCCTGGTGCGGTTGGTGGTGAGACATACTGGTATAACCCCTTCCCTGGACTCATCTCTCTGTCCTGTTGCTTTCTACTCTGGCCTTTTTTCCTTAGTTCCTGTACCTCTTAATTCCCTCTCACCACTGCTTCTACCTGCTATTCCCTTGCCTTTCTTCCACGTTCCTTTCCTCTCTCTGTGCAGCTAATTCTCTCTATCCTTTAAGACTTTTAAAGCTCATACCAGGCCAGGCATGGTGGCTCATGCCTATCATCCCAGCACTTTGGGAGGCCAAGGCAGGAGGATTGCTTCAGGTCAGGAGTTTGAGACCAGCCTGGGCAACATAGTGAGACCCCATCTGTATAAAAAAATAACATAAAAATTAGCCAGCCATGCACAATAGCTCATGCCTGTAATCCCAGCACTTGGGAGGCTGAGGCGGGTGGATCACCTGAGGTCAGGAGTTCTACACCAGCCTGGCCAACATGAAGAAACCCTGTTTCTACTAAAAATACAAAAATTAGCCAGGTGTGGTGGCACATGCCTGTCGTCCTAGCTACTTGGGAGGCTGAGGCAGGAGAATTGCTTGAACCCAGGAGTTGGAGGTTATAGTGAGTTGAGATCACGCCACTGCACTCAAGCTCTGGGTGACAGAGCGAGACTCTGTCTCAAAAATAAAATGAAATAAAAATTAGCTGTGTGTGGTGGTGTGCACCTGTAGTCCTAGGTACTCTGGAGGCTGAGGCGGGAGGATTGCTTGAGGCTAGGAAATCAAGGCTGCAGTGAGGTGTGATTGCCCTGTCTTAAAAAAAAAAAAAAAAAAAAAGACTCATCTTTTTTTCAGGGATACTTTCTAGCCATAAGTTAAGTCAGATTTTATCCTCTGCCGTTAGTTCTGATGGTATTTGTTTAAGCCCAGCAAGGGCTGGCAGGCGCAGGGACCATCGCTTCCTATCTGATAGTTCACCAGGGCACCCCAGTAACCAGCGAGATACATCCCAGCATCTCAGCTGACCCAGGGGAGGAGTGGGAGAAAGGCGATCCCGAGCCTTGGGTGAGCCCTGAGCTGGAGGCTGCAGGCTGCAGGAGCAGGGGGTTTGGAAGCCCTGAGAGGTCACTAGGGTCAGGCCAGCTGCACCTTCTCCCTCCTGCAGTTGGCTCTGTCTGGAGCCACATCAGGCCTGAGTGGCATGATCAGTATCCGTTTATACCAGTGTGACATGGGGTCACATTCTTCCAGACCAGAGCCTGAGAGAGGCTTAATCATCGACACACCCAGAGTGGGGTCTGCACGCCTGCAGGCATTTGGAAATGACTTCTGTAGCATACAGGCGATGGTAAAGATGCTCATATGCATGTCAGTGTATTACTTAAGTGTCCCTTGGCAAGTGATGCTGATTTTCCATTTACAGTGTGGTGAATGCTTAAAAATGAATTGGGCTGGGTGATTCAATGATTACAGGCTCATGCCTGTAATCCCAGCACTTTGGGAGGCCTAGGTGGGAGGATCGCTTGAGTGTAGGAGTTCAAGACCAGCCTGGGCAACATAGGGAGACCCTAATCTCTAAAAAAATTTTAAAAAATTACCCAGGTGTGGTGGCATGCACCTGTAGCCCCAGCTACTCAGGAGGCTGAGGCAAAAGCATCACCTGAGCCCAGGAGGTCAAGGCTGCAGCAAGCTGTGATCATACCTCTGCATTCCAGCCTGGGCAACAGAGGGAGACCCTGTTTTACAAACAAAAAACAAAACAGAACAAATGTTTTAAAAATGAATCAATTTAAGCTTAATGTGTTTTAAGGAAAACTGTGAGTAATGAGTAGAACAGGTGGTGCACATGCAGAAGTGATCACAGTGGTGTGACTGACACTGGGGGCCCGCCTAGGTCCCCTTTGATGGATCATGTACCTGTCTCCTCCAGCTGTCATGAGTGCAGGCTTCAAATGACTTTCCTCTGGGTTTCACCCAAGAGCCTCCCTTAGAAAATCCCTAGCACAGCTAGGCAGGGTGGCTCAAGCCTGTAATCCCAGCACTTTGGGAGGCTGAGGTGGGTGGATCACCTGAAGTCAGGAGTTCGAGACCAGCCTGGCCATCATGGTGAAACCCCATCTCTACCAAAAATACAAAAAATTCGCCAGGTGTGGTAGCAGGCGCATGTAATGCCAGGTACTCAGGAGGCCGAGGCAGGAGAATCACTTGAACTTAGGAAAGCAGAGGTTGCAGTGAGCCGAGATTGTGCCATTGCACTCCAGCCTGGACAAGAGTGAAACTCTATCCCAAAAAAATAAAAAAGAAAAAAAGAGGACCGGGCACAGTGGCTCACGCCTGTAATCCCAGCACTTTGGGAGGCCGAGGCGGGTGGATCACGAGGTCAAGAGATCGAGACCGTCCTGGTCAACATGGTGAAACCCCGTCTCTACTAAAAATACAAAAAATTAGCTGGGCTTGGTGGCGCATGCCTGTAATCCCAGCTACTCAGGAGGCTGAGGCAGGAGAATTGCCTGAACCCAGGAGGCGGAGGTTGCGGTGAGCCGAGATCGCACCATTGCACTCCAGCCTGGGTAACAAGAGTGAAACTCTGTCTCAAAAAAAAAAAAA